>NW_028154775.1:1200000-1800000 GCF_963457635.1 Microchirus variegatus
CTTAACTTTTCATTCAAAAAAGACCCCAAAAGTATCTTGGAATGTCTTGAAATTGTACACAGTCATAGTCAAGCATGCCCTGAACAAGAATCCGTTGAATATATTTGCATATCTCTTGAAGAATATTTTTAATGAACTTTTGAAAATCAGGAAAGCGATCCATGTACTTGGACATTCAAAGTATGTTGGAATGTCTTGAAATTGTACTCGGTCATAGTCAACGACGCCCTGAACAAGAATCCGTTGAAAATATTTGCATATCGCTTAAGGAATATTTTAAATGAATTTTTGAAAATCAGGAAAGCGATCCATGCACTTAGGCAGTGACTTAACTTTTTTGTCAAAAAAGACCCCAAAAGTATCTTGGAATGTCTTGAAATTGTACACAGTCATAGTCAAGCATGCCCTGAACAAGAATCCGTTGAATATATTTGCATATCTCTTGAAGAATATTTTTAATGAATTTTTGAAAATCCGAAAAGCGATCCATGCACTTGGACATTCCAAGTATGTTGGAATGTCTTGAAATTGTACTCGGTCATAGTCAACAACGCCCTGAACAAGAATCCATTGAAAATATTTGCATATCTCTTAAGGAATATTTTTAATGAATTTTTGAAAATGATGAAAGTCTGTGCACTTAGGCAGTGACTTAACTTTTTATCCAAAAAAGACCCCAAAGGTATCTTGGAATGTCTTGAAATTGTACACAGTCATAGTCAATCATGCCCTGAACAAGAATCCGTTGAATATATTTGCATATCTCTTGAAGAATATTTTTAATGAACTTTTGAAAATCAGGAAAGCGATCCATGCACTTGGACATTCCAAGTATGTTGGAATGTCTTGAAATTGTACTCAGTCATAGTCAACGACGCCCTGAACAAGAATCCGTTGAAAATATTTGCATATCGCTTAAGGAATATTTTTAATGAATTTTTGAAAATCAGGAAAGCGATCCATGCACTTAGGCAGTGACTTAACTTTTTTGTCAAAAAAGACCCCAAAAGTATCTTGGAATGTCTTGAAATTGTACACAGTCATAGTCAAGCATGCCCTGAACAAGAATCCGTTGAATATATTTGCATATCTCTTGAAGAATATTTTTAATGAACTTTTGAAAATCAGGAAAGCGATCCATGCACTTGGACATTCCAAGTATGTTGGAATGTCTTGAAATTGTACTCAGTCATAGTCAACGACGCCCTGAACAAGAATCCGTTGAAAATATTTGCATATCGTTTAAGGAATATTTTTAAAGAATTTCTGAAAATCAGGAAAGCGATCCATGCACTTAGGCAGTGACTGAACTTTTTCGTCAAAAAAGACCCCAAAAGTATCTTGGAATGTCTTGAAATTGTACACAGTCATAGTCAAGCATGCCCTGAACAAGAATCCGTTGAATATATTTGCATATCTCTTGAAGAATATTTTTAATGAATTTTTGAAAATCCGGAAAGCGATCCATGCACTTGGACATTCCAAGTATGTTGGAATGTCTTGAAATTGTACTCGGTCATAATCAACGACGCCCTGAACAAGAATCCATTGAAAATATTTGCATATCTCTTAAGGAATATTTTTAATGAATTTTTGAAAATGATGAAAGTCTGTGCACTTAGGCAGTGACTTAACTTTTTATTCAAAAAAGACCCCAAAGGTATCTTGGAATGTCTTGAAATTGTACACAGTCATAGTCAAGCATGCCCTGAACAAGAATCCATTGAATATATTTGCATATCTCTTGAAGAATATTTTTAATGAACTTTTGAAAATCAGGAAAGCGATCCATGCACTTGGACATTCCAAGTATGTTGGAATGTCTTGAAATTGTACTCAGTCATAGTCAACGACGCCCTGAACAAGAATCCGTTGAAAATATTTGCATATAGCTTAAGGAATATTTTTAATGAATTTTTGAAAATCAGGAAAGCGATCCATGCACTTAGGCAGTGACTTAACTTTTTTGTCAAAAAAGACCCCAAAAGTATCTTGGAATGTCTTGAAATTGTACACAGTCATAGTCAAGCATGCCCTGAACAAGAATCCGTTGAATATATTTGCATATCTCTTGAAGAATATTTTTAATGAATTTTTGAAAATCCGAAAAGCGATCCATGCACTTGGACATTCCAAGTATGTTGGAATGTCTTGAAATTGTACTCAGTCATAGTCAACGACGCCCTGAACAAGAATCAATTGAAAATATTTGCATATCTCTTAAGGAATATTTTTAATGAATTTTTGAAAATGATGAAAGTCTGTGCACTTAGGCAGTGACTTAACTTTTTATTCAAAAAAGACCCCAAAAGTATCTTGGAATGTCTTGAAATTGTACACAGTCATAGTCAAGCATGCCCTGAACAAGAATCCGTTTAATATATTTGCATATCTCTTGAAGAATATTTTTAATGAACTTTTGAAAATCAGGAAAGCGATCCATGCACTTGGACATTCCAAGTATGTTGGAATGTCTTGAAATTGTACTCAGTCATAGTCAACGACGCCCTGAACAAGAATCCGTTGAAAATATTTGCATATCGCTTAAGGAATATTTTTAATGAATTTTTGAAAATCAGGAAAGCGATCCATGCACTTAGGCAGTGACTTAACTTTTTCGTCAAAAAAGACCCCAAAAGTATCTTGGAATGTCTTGAAATTGTACACAGTCATAGTAAAGCATGCCCTGAACAAGAATCCGTTGAATATATTTGCATATCTCTTGAAGAATATTTTTAATGAATTTTTGAAAATCCGAAAAGCGATCCATGCACTTGGACATTCCAAGTATGTTGGAATGTCTTGAAATTGTACTCAGTCATAGTCAACGACGCCCTGAACAAGAATCAATTGAAAATGTTTGCATATCTCTTAAGGAATATTTTTAATGAATTTTTGAAAATGATGAAAGTCTGTGCACTTAGGCAGTGACTTAACTTTTTATTCAAAAAAGACCCCAAAAGTATCTTGGAATGTCTTGAAATTGTACACAGTCATAGTCAAGCATGCCCTGAACAAGAATCCGTTGAATATATTTGCATATCTCTTGAAGAATATTTTTAATGAACTTTTGAAAATCAGGAAAGCGATCCATGCACTTGGACATTCCAAGTATGTTGGAATGTCTTGAAATTGTACTCAGTCATAGTCAACGACGCCCTGAACAAGAATCCGTTGAAAATATTTGCATATCGCTTAAGGAATATTTTTAATGAATTTTTGAAAATCAGGAAAGCGATCCATGCACTTAGGCAGTGACTTAACTTTTTCGTCAAAAAAGACCCCAAAAGTATCTTGGAATGTCTTGAAATTGTACACAGTCATAGTCAAGCATGCCCTGAACAAGAATCCGTTTAATATATTTGCATATCTCTTGAAGAATATTTTTAATGAACTTTTGAAAATCAGGAAAGCGATCCATGCACTTGGACATTCCAAGTATGTTGGAATGTCTTGAAATTGTACTCAGTCATAGTCAACGACGCCCTGAACAAGAATCCGTTGAAAATATTTGCATATCGCTTAAGGAATATTTTTAATGAATTTTTGAAAATCAGGAAAGCGATCCATGCACTTAGGCAGTGACTTAACTTTTTCGTCAAAAAAGACCCCAAAAGTATCTTGGAATGTCTTGAAATTGTACACAGTCATAGTCAAGCATGCCCTGAACAAGAATCCGTTGAATATATTTGCATATCTCTTGAAGAATATTTTTAATGAATTTTTGAAAATCCGAAAAGCGATCCATGCACTTGGACATTCCAAGTATGTTGGAATGTCTTGAAATTGTACTCAGTCATATTCAACGACGCCCTGAACAAGAATCAATTGAAAATATTTGCATATCTCTTAAGGAATATTTTTAATGAATTTTTGAAAATGATGAAAGTCTGTGCACTTAGGCAGTGACTTAACTTTTTATTCAAAAAAGACCCCAAAAGTATCTTGGAATGTCGTGAAATTGTACACAGTCATAGTCAAGCATGCCCTGAACAAGAATCCGTTGAATATATTTGCATATCTCTTGAAGAATATTTTTAATGAACTTTTGAAAATCAGGAAAGCGATCCATGCACTTGGACATTCCAAGTATGTTGGAATGTCTTGAAATTGTACTCAGTCATAGTCAACGACGCCCTGAACAAGAATCCGTTGAAAATATTTGCATATCGCTTAAGGAATATTTTTAATGAATTTTTGAAAATCAGGAAAGCGATCCATGCACTTAGGCAGTGACTTAACTTTTTCGTCAAAAAAGACCCCAAAAGTATCTTGGAATGTCTTGAAATTGTACACAGTCATAGTCAAGCATGCCCTGAACAAGAATCCGTTGAATATATTTGCATATCTCTTGAAGAATATTTTTAATGAATTTTTGAAAATCCGAAAAGCGATCCATGCACTTGGACATTCCAAGTATGTTGGAATGTCTTGAAATTGTACTCAGTCATAGTCAACGACGCCCTGAACAAGAATCAATTGAAAATATTTGCATATCTCTTAAGGAATATTTTTAATGAATTTTTGAAAATGAGGAAAGTCTGTGCACTAAGGCAGTGACTTAACTTTTTATTCAAAAAAGACCCCAAAAGTATCTTGGAATGTCTTGAAATTGTACACAGTCATAGTCAAGCATAGCCCTGAACAAGAATCCGTTGAATATATTTGCATATCTCTTGAAGAATATTTTTAATGAACTTTTGAAAATCAGGAAAGCGATCCATGCACTTGGACATTCCAAGTATGTTGGAATGTCTTGAAATTGTACTCAGTCATAGTCAACGACGCCCTGAACAAGAATCCGTTGAAAATATTTGCATATAGCTTAAGGAATATTTTTAATGAATTTTTGAAAATCAGGAAAGCGATCCATGCACTTAGGCAGTGACTTAACTTTTTTGTCAAAAAAGACCCCAAAAGTATCTTGGAATGTCTTGAAATTGTACACAGTCATAGTCAAGCATGCCCTGAACAAGAATCCGTTGAATATATTTGCATATCTCTTGAAGAATATTTTTAATGAATTTTTGAAAATCCGAAAAGCGATCCATGCACTTGGACATTCCAAGTATGTTGGAATGTCTTGAAATTGTACTCAGTCATAGTCAACGACGCCCTGAACAAGAATCAATTGAAAATATTTGCATATCTCTTAAGGAATATTTTTAATGAATTTTTGAAAATGATGAAAGTCTGTGCACTTAGGCAGTGACTTAACTTTTTATTCAAAAAAGACCCCAAAAGTATCTTGGAATGTCTTGAAATTGTACACAGTCATAGTCAAGCATGCCCTGAACAAGAATCCGTTTAATATATTTGCATATCTCTTGAAGAATATTTTTAATGAACTTTTGAAAATCAGGAAAGCGATCCATGCACTTGGACATTCCAAGTATGTTGGAATGTCTTGAAATTGTACTCAGTCATAGTCAACGACGCCCTGAACAAGAATCCGTTGAAAATATTTGCATATCGCTTAAGGAATATTTTTAATGAATTTTTGAAAATCAGGAAAGCGATCCATGCACTAAGGCAGTGACTTAACTTTTTCGTCAAAAAAGACCCCAAAAGTATCTTGGAATGTCTTGAAATTGTACACAGTCATAGTAAAGCATGCCCTGAACAAGAATCCGTTGAATATATTTGCATATCTCTTGAAGAATATTTTTAATGAATTTTTGAAAATCCGAAAAGCGATCCATGCACTTGGACATTCCAAGTATGTTGGAATGTCTTGAAATTGTACTCAGTCATAGTCAACGACGCCCTGAACAAGAATCAATTGAAAATGTTTGCATATCTCTTAAGGAATATTTTTAATGAATTTTTGAAAATGATGAAAGTCTGTGCACTTAGGCAGTGACTTAACTTTTTATTCAAAAAAGACCCCAAAAGTATCTTGGAATGTCTTGAAATTGTACACAGTCATAGTCAAGCATGCCCTGAACAAGAATCCGTTGAATATATTTGCATATCTCTTGAAGAATATTTTTAATGAACTTTTGAAAATCAGGAAAGCGATCCATGCACTTGGACATTCCAAGTATGTTGGAATGTCTTGAAATTGTACTCAGTCATAGTCAACGACGCCCTGAACAAGAATCCGTTGAAAATATTTGCATATCGCTTAAGGAATATTTTTAATGAATTTTTGAAAATCAGGAAAGCGATCCATGCACTTAGGCAGTGACTTAACTTTTTCGTCAAAAAAGACCCCAAAAGTATCTTGGAATGTCTTGAAATTGTACACAGTCATAGTCAAGCATGCCCTGAACAAGAATCCGTTTAATATATTTGCATATCTCTTGAAGAATATTTTTAATGAACTTTTGAAAATCAGGAAAGCGATCCATGCACTTGGACATTCCAAGTATGTTGGAATGTCTTGAAATTGTACTCAGTCATAGTCAACGACGCCCTGAACAAGAATCCGTTGAAAATATTTGCATATCGCTTAAGGAATATTTTTAATGAATTTTTGAAAATCAGGAAAGCGATCCATGCACTTAGGCAGTGACTTAACTTTTTCGTCAAAAAAGACCCCAAAAGTATCTTGGAATGTCTTGAAATTGTACACAGTCATAGTCAAGCATGCCCTGAACAAGAATCCGTTGAATATATTTGCATATCTCTTGAAGAATATTTTTAATGAATTTTTGAAAATCCGAAAAGCGATCCATGCACTTGGACATTCCAAGTATGTTGGAATGTCTTGAAATTGTACTCAGTCATATTCAACGACGCCCTGAACAAGAATCAATTGAAAATATTTGCATATCTCTTAAGGAATATTTTTAATGAATTTTTGAAAATGATGAAAGTCTGTGCACTTAGGCAGTGACTTAACTTTTTATTCAAAAAAGACCCCAAAAGTATCTTGGAATGTCTTGAAATTGTACACAGTCATAGTCAAGCATGCCCTGAACAAGAATCCGTTGAATATATTTGCATATCTCTTGAAGAATATTTTTAATGAACTTTTGAAAATCAGGAAAGCGATCCATGCACTTGGACATTCCAAGTATGTTGGAATGTCTTGAAATTGTACTCAGTCATAGTCAACGACGCCCTGAACAAGAATCCGTTGAAAATATTTGCATATCGCTTAAGGAATATTTTTAATGAATTTTTGAAAATCAGGAAAGCGATCCATGCACTTAGGCAGTGACTTAACTTTTTCGTCAAAAAAGACCCCAAAAGTATCTTGGAATGTCTTGAAATTGTACACAGTCATAGTCAAGCATGCCCTGAACAAGAATCCGTTGAATATATTTGCATATCTCTTGAAGAATATTTTTAATGAATTTTTGAAAATCCGAAAAGCGATCCATGCACTTGGACATTCCAAGTATGTTGGAATGTCTTGAAATTGTACTCAGTCATAGTCAACGACGCCCTGAACAAGAATCAATTGAAAATATTTGCATATCTCTTAAGGAATATTTTTAATGAATTTTTGAAAATGAGGAAAGTCTGTGCACTTAGGCAGTGACTTAACTTTTTATTCAAAAAAGACCCCAAAAGTATCTTGGAATGTCTTGAAATTGTACACAGTCATAGTCAAGCATAGCCCTGAACAAGAATCCGTTGAATATATTTGCATATCTCTTGAAGAATATTTTTAATGAACTTTTGAAAATCAGGAAAGCGATCCATGCACTTGGACATTCCAAGTATGTTGGAATGTCTTGAAATTGTACTCAGTCATAGTCAACGACGCCCTGAACAAGAATCCGTTGAAAATATTTGCATATCGTTTAAGGAATATTTTTAAAGAATTTCTGAAAATCAGGAAAGCGATCCATGCACTTAGGCAGTGACTTAACTTTTTCGTCAAAAAAGACCCCAAAAGTATCTTGGAATGTCTTGAAATTGTACACAGTCATAGTCAAGCATGCCCTGAACAAGAATCCGTTGAATATATTTGCATATCTCTTGAAGAATATTTTTAATGAATTTTTGAAAATCCGGAAAGCGATCCATGCACTTGGACATTCCAAGTATGTTGGAATGTCTTGAAATTGTACTCGGTCATAGTCAACGACGCCCTGAACAAGAATCCATTGAAAATATTTGCATATCTCTTAAGGAATATTTTTAATGAATTTTTGAAAATGATGAAAGTCTGTGCACTTAGGCAGTGACTTAACTTTTTATTCAAAAAAGACCCCAAAGGTATCTTGGAATGTCTTGAAATTGTACACAGTCATAGTCAAGCATGCCCTGAACAAGAATCCGTTGAATATATTTGCATATCTCTTGAAGAATATTTTTAATGAACTTTTGAAAATCAGGAAAGCGATCCATGCACTTGGACATTCCAAGTATGTTGGAATGTCTTGAAATTGTACTCAGTCATAGTCAACGACGCCCTGAACAAGAATCCGTTGAAAATATTTGCATATCGCTTAAGGAATATTTTTAATGAATTTTTGAAAATCAGGAAAGCGATCCATGCACTTAGGCAGTGACTTAACTTTTTTGTCAAAAAAGACCCCAAAAGTATCTTGGAATGTCTTGAAATTGTACACAGTCATAGTCAAGCATGCCCTGAACAAGAATCCGTTGAATATATTTGCATATCTCTTGAAGAATATTTTTAATGAACTTTTGAAAATCAGGAAAGCGATCCATGCACTTGGACATTCCAAGTATGTTGGAATGTCTTGAAATTGTACTCAGTCATAGTCAACGACGCCCTGAACAAGAATCCGTTGAAAATATTTGCATATCGTTTAAGGAATATTTTTAAAGAATTTCTGAAAATCAGGAAAGCGATCCATGCACTTAGGCAGTGACTTAACTTTTTCGTCAAAAAAGACCCCAAAAGTATCTTGGAATGTCTTGAAATTGTACACAGTCATAGTCAAGCATGCCCTGAACAAGAATCCGTTGAATATATTTGCATATCTCTTGAAGAATATTTTTAATGAATTTTTGAAAATCCGGAAAGCGATCCATGCACTTGGACATTCCAAGTATGTTGGAATGTCTTGAAATTGTACTCGGTCATAGTCAACGACGCCCTGAACAAGAATCCATTGAAAATATTTGCATATCTCTTAAGGAATATTTTTAATGAATTTTTGAAAATGATGAAAGTCTGTGCACTTAGGCAGTGACTTAACTTTTTATTCAAAAAAGACCCCAAAAGTATCTTGGAATGTCTTGAAATTGTACACAGTCATAGTCAAGCATGCCCTGAACAAGAATCCGTTTAATATATTTGCATATCTCTTGAAGAATATTTTTAATGAACTTTTGAAAATCAGGAAAGCGATCCATGCACTTGGACATTCCAAGTATGTTGGAATGTCTTGAAATTGTACTCAGTCATAGTCAACGACGCCCTGAACAAGAATCCGTTGAAAATATTTGCATATCGCTTAAGGAATATTTTTAATGAATTTTTGAAAATCAGGAAAGCGATCCATGCACTTAGGCAGTGACTTAACTTTTTCGTCAAAAAAGACCCCAAAGGTATCTTGGAATGTCTTGAAATTGTACACAGTCATAGTCAAGCATGCCCTGAACAAGAATCAATTGAAAATATTTGCATATCTCTTAAGGAATATTTTTAATGAATTTTTGAAAATGATGAAAGTCTGTGCACTTAGGCAGTGACTTAACTTTTTATTCAAAAAAGACCCCAAAAGTATCTTGGAATGTCTTGAAATTGTACACAGTCATAGTCAAGCATGCCCTGAACAAGAATCCGTTGAATATATTTGCATATCTCTTGAAGAATATTTTTAATGAACTTTTGAAAATCAGGAAAGCGATCCATGCACTTGGACATTCCAAGTATGTTGGAATATCTTGAAATTGTACTCAGTCATAGTCAACGACGCCCTGAACAAGAATCCGTTGAAAATATTTGCATATCGCTTAAGGAATATTTTAAATGAATTTTTGAAAATCAGGAAAGCGATCCATGCACTTAGGCAGTGACTTAACTTTTTCGTCAAAAAAGACCCCAAAAGTATCTTGGAATGTCTTGAAATTGTACACAGTCATAGTCAAGCATGCCCTGAACAAGAATCCGTTGAATATATTTGCATATCTCTTGAAGAATATTTTAAATGAATTTTTGAAAATCCGAAAAGCGATCCATGCACTTGGACATTCCAAGTATGTTGGAATGTCTTGAAATTGTACTCAGTCATAGTCAACGACGCCCTGAACAAGAATCAATTGAAAATATTTGCATATCTCTTAAGGAATATTTTTAATGAATTTTTGAAAATGAGGAAAGTCTGTGCACTTAGGCAGTGACTTAACTTTTTATTCAAAAAAGACCCCAAAAGTATCTTGGAATGTCTTGAAATTGTACACAGTCATAGTCAAGCATAGCCCTGAACAAGAATCCGTTGAATATATTTGCATATCTCTTGAAGAATATTTTTAATGAACTTTTGAAAATCAGGAAAGCGATCCATGCACTTGGACATTCCAAGTATGTTGGAATGTCTTGAAATTGTACTCAGTCATAGTCAACGACGCCCTGAACAAGAATCCGTTGAAAATATTTGCATATCGTTTAAGGAATATTTTTAAAGAATTTCTGAAAATCAGGAAAGCGATCCATGCACTTAGGCAGTGACTTAACTTTTTCGTCAAAAAAGACCCCAAAAGTATCTTGGAATGTCTTGAAATTGTACACAGTCATAGTCAAGCATGCCCTGAACAAGAATCCGTTGAATATATTTGCATATCTCTTGAAGAATATTTTTAATGAATTTTTGAAAATCCGGAAAGCGATCCATGCACTTGGACATTCCAAGTATGTTGGAATGTCTTGAAATTGTACTCGGTCATAGTCAACGACGCCCTGAACAAGAATCCATTGAAAATATTTGCATATCTCTTAAGGAATATTTTTAATGAATTTTTGAAAATGATGAAAGTCTGTGCACTTAGGCAGTGACTTAACTTTTTATTCAAAAAAGACCCCAAAGGTATCTTGGAATGTCTTGAAATTGTACACAGTCATAGTCAAGCATGCCCTGAACAAGAATCCGTTGAATATATTTGCATATCTCTTGAAGAATATTTTTAATGAACTTTTGAAAATCAGGAAAGCGATCCATGCACTTGGACATTCCAAGTATGTTGGAATGTCTTGAAATTGTACTCAGTCATAGTCAACGACGCCCTGAACAAGAATCCGTTGAAAATATTTGCATATCGCTTAAGGAATATTTTTAATGAATTTTTGAAAATCAGGAAAGCGATCCATGCACTTAGGCAGTGACTTAACTTTTTTGTCAAAAAAGACCCCAAAAGTATCTTGGAATGTCTTGAAATTGTACACAGTCATAGTCAAGCATGCCCTGAACAAGAATCCGTTGAATATATTTGCATATCTCTTGAAGAATATTTTTAATGAACTTTTGAAAATCAGGAAAGCGATCCATGCACTTGGACATTCCAAGTATGTTGGAATGTCTTGAAATTGTACTCAGTCATAGTCAACGACGCCCTGAACAAGAATCCGTTGAAAATATTTGCATATCGTTTAAGGAATATTTTTAAAGAATTTCTGAAAATCAGGAAAGCGATCCATGCACTTAGGCAGTGACTTAACTTTTTCGTCAAAAAAGACCCCAAAAGTATCTTGGAATGTCTTGAAATTGTACACAGTCATAGTCAAGCATGCCCTGAACAAGAATCCGTTGAATATATTTGCATATCTCTTGAAGAATATTTTTAATGAATTTTTGAAAATCCGGAAAGCGATCCATGCACTTGGACATTCCAAGTATGTTGGAATGTCTTGAAATTGTACTCGGTCATAATCAACGACGCCCTGAACAAGAATCCATTGAAAATATTTGCATATCTCTTAAGGAATATTTTTAATGAATTTTTGAAAATGATGAAAGTCTGTGCACTTAGGCAGTGACTTAACTTTTTATTCAAAAAAGACCCCAAAGGTATCTTGGAATGTCTTGAAATTGTACACAGTCATAGTCAAGCATGCCCTGAACAAGAATCCATTGAATATATTTGCATATCTCTTGAAGAATATTTTTAATGAACTTTTGAAAATCAGGAAAGCGATCCATGCACTTGGACATTCCAAGTATGTTGGAATGTCTTGAAATTGTACTCAGTCATAGTCAACGACGCCCTGAACAAGAATCCGTTGAAAATATTTGCATATAGCTTAAGGAATATTTTTAATGAATTTTTGAAAATCAGGAAAGCGATCCATGCACTTAGGCAGTGACTTAACTTTTTTGTCAAAAAAGACCCCAAAAGTATCTTGGAATGTCTTGAAATTGTACACAGTCATAGTCAAGCATGCCCTGAACAAGAATCCGTTGAATATATTTGCATATCTCTTGAAGAATATTTTTAATGAATTTTTGAAAATCCGAAAAGCGATCCATGCACTTGGACATTCCAAGTATGTTGGAATGTCTTGAAATTGTACTCAGTCATAGTCAACGACGCCCTGAACAAGAATCAATTGAAAATATTTGCATATCTCTTAAGGAATATTTTTAATGAATTTTTGAAAATGATGAAAGTCTGTGCACTTAGGCAGTGACTTAACTTTTTATTCAAAAAAGACCCCAAAAGTATCTTGGAATGTCTTGAAATTGTACACAGTCATAGTCAAGCATGCCCTGAACAAGAATCCGTTTAATATATTTGCATATCTCTTGAAGAATATTTTTAATGAACTTTTGAAAATCAGGAAAGCGATCCATGCACTTGGACATTCCAAGTATGTTGGAATGTCTTGAAATTGTACTCAGTCATAGTCAACGACGCCCTGAACAAGAATCCGTTGAAAATATTTGCATATCGCTTAAGGAATATTTTTAATGAATTTTTGAAAATCAGGAAAGCGATCCATGCACTTAGGCAGTGACTTAACTTTTTCGTCAAAAAAGACCCCAAAAGTATCTTGGAATGTCTTGAAATTGTACACAGTCATAGTCAAGCATGCCCTGAACAAGAATCCGTTGAATATATTTGCATATCTCTTGAAGAATATTTTTAATGAATTTTTGAAAATCCGAAAAGCGATCCATGCACTTGGACATTCCAAGTATGTTGGAATGTCTTGAAATTGTACTCAGTCATAGTCAACGACGCCCTGAACAAGAATCAATTGAAAATATTTGCATATCTCTTAAGGAATATTTTTAATGAATTTTTGAAAATGATGAAAGTCTGTGCACTTAGGCAGTGACTTAACTTTTTATTCAAAAAAGACCCCAAAAGTATCTTGGAATGTCTTGAAATTGTACACAGTCATAGTCAAGCATGCCCTGAACAAGAATCCGTTGAATATATTTGCATATCTCTTGAAGAATATTTTTAATGAACTTTTGAAAATCAGGAAAGCGATCCATGCACTTGGACATTCCAAGTATGTTGGAATATCTTGAAATTGTACTCAGTCATAGTCAACGACGCCCTGAACAAGAATCCGTTGAAAATATTTGCATATCGCTTAAGGAATATTTTAAATGAATTTTTGAAAATCAGGAAAGCGATCCATGCACTTAGGCAGTGACTTAACTTTTTCGTCAAAAAAGACCCCAAAAGTATCTTGGAATGTCTTGAAATTGTACACAGTCATAGTCAAGCATGCCCTGAACAAGAATCCGTTGAATATATTTGCATATCTCTTGAAGAATATTTTAAATGAATTTTTGAAAATCCGAAAAGCGATCCATGCACTTGGACATTCCAAGTATGTTGGAATGTCTTGAAATTGTACTCAGTCATAGTCAACGACGCCCTGAACAAGAATCAATTGAAAATATTTGCATATCTCTTAAGGAATATTTTTAATGAATTTTTGAAAATGAGGAAAGTCTGTGCACTTAGGCAGTGACTTAACTTTTTATTCAAAAAAGACCCCAAAAGTATCTTGGAATGTCTTGAAATTGTACACAGTCATAGTCAAGCATAGCCCTGAACAAGAATCCGTTGAATATATTTGCATATCTCTTGAAGAATATTTTTAATGAACTTTTGAAAATCAGGAAAGCGATCCATGCACTTGGACATTCCAAGTATGTTGGAATGTCTTGAAATTGTACTCAGTCATAGTCAACGACGCCCTGAACAAGAATCCGTTGAAAATATTTGCATATCGTTTAAGGAATATTTTTAAACAATTTCTGAAAATCAGGAAAGCGATCCATGCACTTAGGCAGTGACTTAACTTTTTCGTCAAAAAAGACCCCAAAAGTATCTTGGAATGTCTTGAAATTGTACACAGTCATAGTCAAGCATGCCCTGAACAAGAATCCGTTGAATATATTTGCATATCTCTTGAAGAATATTTTTAATGAATTTTTGAAAATCCGGAAAGCGATCCATGCACTTGGACATTCCAAGTATGTTGGAATGTCTTGAAATTGTACTCGGTCATAGTCAACGACGCCCTGAACAAGAATCCATTGAAAATATTTGCATATCTCTTAAGGAATATTTTTAATGAATTTTTGAAAATGATGAAAGTCTGTGCACTTAGGCAGTGACTTAACTTTTTATTCAAAAAAGACCCCAAAGGTATCTTGGAATGTCTTGAAATTGTACACAGTCATAGTCAAGCATGCCCTGAACAAGAATCCGTTGAATATATTTGCATATCTCTTGAAGAATATTTTTAATGAACTTTTGAAAATCAGGAAAGCGATCCATGCACTTGGACATTCCAAGTATGTTGGAATGTCTTGAAATTGTACTCAGTCATAGTCAACGACGCCCTGAACAAGAATCCGTTGAAAATATTTGCATATCGCTTAAGGAATATTTTTAATGAATTTTTGAAAATCAGGAAAGCGATCCATGCACTTAGGCAGTGACTTAACTTTTTTGTCAAAAAAGACCCCAAAAGTATCTTGGAATGTCTTGAAATTGTACACAGTCATAGTCAAGCATGCCCTGAACAAGAATCCGTTGAATATATTTGCATATCTCTTGAAGAATATTTTTAATGAACTTTTGAAAATCAGGAAAGCGATCCATGCACTTGGACATTCCAAGTATGTTGGAATGTCTTGAAATTGTACTCAGTCATAGTCAACGACGCCCTGAACAAGAATCCGTTGAAAATATTTGCATATCGTTTAAGGAATATTTTTAAAGAATTTCTGAAAATCAGGAAAGCGATCCATGCACTTAGGCAGTGACTTAACTTTTTCGTCAAAAAAGACCCCAAAAGTATCTTGGAATGTCTTGAAATTGTACACAGTCATAGTCAAGCATGCCCTGAACAAGAATCCGTTGAATATATTTGCATATCTCTTGAAGAATATTTTTAATGAATTTTTGAAAATCCGGAAAGCGATCCATGCACTTGGACATTCCAAGTATGTTGGAATGTCTTGAAATTGTACTCGGTCATAGTCAACGACGCCCTGAACAAGAATCCATTGAAAATATTTGCATATCTCTTAAGGAATATTTTTAATGAATTTTTGAAAATGATGAAAGTCTGTGCACTTAGGCAGTGACTTAACTTTTTATTCAAAAAAGACCCCAAAGGTATCTTGGAATGTCTTGAAATTGTACACAGTCATAGTCAAGCATGCCCTGAACAAGAATCCATTGAATATATTTGCATATCTCTTGAAGAATATTTTTAATGAACTTTTGAAAATCAGGAAAGCGATCCATGCACTTGGACATTCCAAGTATGTTGGAATGTCTTGAAATTGTACTCAGTCATAGTCAACGACGCCCTGAACAAGAATCCGTTGAAAATATTTGCATATAGCTTAAGGAATATTTTTAATGAATTTTTGAAAATCAGGAAAGCGATCCATGCACTTAGGCAGTGACTTAACTTTTTTGTCAAAAAAGACCCCAAAAGTATCTTGGAATGTCTTGAAATTGTACACAGTCATAGTCAAGCATGCCCTGAACAAGAATCCGTTGAATATATTTGCATATCTCTTGAAGAATATTTTTAATGAATTTTTGAAAATCCGAAAAGCGATCCATGCACTTGGACATTCCAAGTATGTTGGAATGTCTTGAAATTGTACTCAGTCATAGTCAACGACGCCCTGAACAAGAATCAATTGAAAATATTTGCATATCTCTTAAGGAATATTTTTAATGAATTTTTGAAAATGATGAAAGTCTGTGCACTTAGGCAGTGACTTAACTTTTTATTCAAAAAAGACCCCAAAAGTATCTTGGAATGTCTTGAAATTGTACACAGTCATAGTCAAGCATGCCCTGAACAAGAATCCGTTTAATATATTTGCATATCTCTTGAAGAATATTTTTAATGAACTTTTGAAAATCAGGAAAGCGATCCATGCACTTGGACATTCCAAGTATGTTGGAATGTCTTGAAATTGTACTCAGTCATAGTCAACGACGCCCTGAACAAGAATCCGTTGAAAATATTTGCATATCGCTTAAGGAATATTTTTAATGAATTTTTGAAAATCAGGAAAGCGATCCATGCACTTAGGCAGTGACTTAACTTTTTCGTCAAAAAAGACCCCAAAAGTATCTTGGAATGTCTTGAAATTGTACACAGTCATAGTCAAGCATGCCCTGAACAAGAATCCGTTGAATATATTTGCATATCTCTTGAAGAATATTTTTAATGAATTTTTGAAAATCCGAAAAGCGATCCATGCACTTGGACATTCCAAGTATGTTGGAATGTCTTGAAATTGTACTCAGTCATAGTCAACGACGCCCTGAACAAGAATCAATTGAAAATATTTGCATATCTCTTAAGGAATATTTTTAATGAATTTTTGAAAATGATGAAAGTCTGTGCACTTAGGCAGTGACTTAACTTTTTATTCAAAAAAGACCCCAAAAGTATCTTGGAATGTCTTGAAATTGTACACAGTCATAGTCAAGCATGCCCTGAACAAGAATCCGTTGAATATATTTGCATATCTCTTGAAGAATATTTTTAATGAACTTTTGAAAATCAGGAAAGCGATCCATGCACTTGGACATTCCAAGTATGTTGGAATATCTTGAAATTGTACTCAGTCATAGTCAACGACGCCCTGAACAAGAATCCGTTGAAAATATTTGCATATCGCTTAAGGAATATTTTAAATGAATTTTTGAAAATCAGGAAAGCGATCCATGCACTTAGGCAGTGACTTAACTTTTTCGTCAAAAAAGACCCCAAAAGTATCTTGGAATGTCTTGAAATTGTACACAGTCATAGTCAAGCATGCCCTGAACAAGAATCCGTTGAATATATTTGCATATCTCTTGAAGAATATTTTAAATGAATTTTTGAAAATCCGAAAAGCGATCCATGCACTTGGACATTCCAAGTATGTTGGAATGTCTTGAAATTGTACTCAGTCATAGTCAACGACGCCCTGAACAAGAATCAATTGAAAATATTTGCATATCTCTTAAGGAATATTTTTAATGAATTTTTGAAAATGAGGAAAGTCTGTGCACTTAGGCAGTGACTTAACTTTTTATTCAAAAAAGACCCCAAAAGTATCTTGGAATGTCTTGAAATTGTACACAGTCATAGTCAAGCATAGCCCTGAACAAGAATCCGTTGAATATATTTGCATATCTCTTGAAGAATATTTTTAATGAACTTTTGAAAATCAGGAAAGCGATCCATGCACTTGGACATTCCAAGTATGTTGGAATGTCTTGAAATTGTACTCAGTCATAGTCAACGACGCCCTGAACAAGAATCCGTTGAAAATATTTGCATATCGTTTAAGGAATATTTTTAAAGAATTTCTGAAAATCAGGAAAGCGATCCATGCACTTAGGCAGTGACTTAACTTTTTCGTCAAAAAAGACCCCAAAAGTATCTTGGAATGTCTTGAAATTGTACACAGTCATAGTCAAGCATGCCCTGAACAAGAATCCGTTGAATATATTTGCATATCTCTTGAAGAATATTTTTAATGAATTTTTGAAAATCCGGAAAGCGATCCATGCACTTGGACATTCCAAGTATGTTGGAATGTCTTGAAATTGTACTCGGTCATAGTCAACGACGCCCTGAACAAGAATCCATTGAAAATATTTGCATATCTCTTAAGGAATATTTTTAATGAATTTTTGAAAATGATGAAAGTCTGTGCACTTAGGCAGTGACTTAACTTTTTATTCAAAAAAGACCCCAAAGGTATCTTGGAATGTCTTGAAATTGTACACAGTCATAGTCAAGCATGCCCTGAACAAGAATCCGTTGAATATATTTGCATATCTCTTGAAGAATATTTTTAATGAACTTTTGAAAATCAGGAAAGCGATCCATGCACTTGGACATTCCAAGTATGTTGGAATGTCTTGAAATTGTACTCAGTCATAGTCAACGACGCCCTGAACAAGAATCCGTTGAAAATATTTGCATATCGCTTAAGGAATATTTTTAATGAATTTTTGAAAATCAGGAAAGCGATCCATGCACTTAGGCAGTGACTTAACTTTTTTGTCAAAAAAGACCCCAAAAGTATCTTGGAATGTCTTGAAATTGTACACAGTCATAGTCAAGCATGCCCTGAACAAGAATCCGTTGAATATATTTGCATATCTCTTGAAGAATATTTTTAATGAACTTTTGAAAATCAGGAAAGCGATCCATGCACTTGGACATTCCAAGTATGTTGGAATGTCTTGAAATTGTACTCAGTCATAGTCAACGACGCCCTGAACAAGAATCCGTTGAAAATATTTGCATATCGTTTAAGGAATATTTTTAAAGAATTTCTGAAAATCAGGAAAGCGATCCATGCACTTAGGCAGTGACTTAACTTTTTCGTCAAAAAAGACCCCAAAAGTATCTTGGAATGTCTTGAAATTGTACACAGTCATAGTCAAGCATGCCCTGAACAAGAATCCGTTGAATATATTTGCATATCTCTTGAAGAATATTTTTAATGAATTTTTGAAAATCCGGAAAGCGATCCATGCACTTGGACATTCCAAGTATGTTGGAATGTCTTGAAATTGTACTCGGTCATAGTCAACGACGCCCTGAACAAGAATCCATTGAAAATATTTGCATATCTCTTAAGGAATATTTTTAATGAATTTTTGAAAATGATGAAAGTCTGTGCACTTAGGCAGTGACTTAACTTTTTATTCAAAAAAGACCCCAAAGGTATCTTGGAATGTCTTGAAATTGTACACAGTCATAGTCAAGCATGCCCTGAACAAGAATCCGTTGAATATATTTGCATATCTCTTGAAGAATATTTTTAATGAACTTTTGAAAATCAGGAAAGCGATCCATGCACTTGGACATTCCAAGTATGTTGGAATGTCTTGAAATTGTACTCAGTCATAGTCAACGACGCCCTGAACAAGAATCCGTTGAAAATATTTGCATATCGTTTAAGGAATATTTTTAAAGAATTTCTGAAAATCAGGAAAGCGATCCATGCACTTAGGCAGTGACTTAACTTTTTCGTCAAAAAAGACCCCAAAAGTATCTTGGAATGTCTTGAAATTGTACACAGTCATAGTCAAGAATGCCCTGAACAAGAATCCGTTGAATATATTTGCATATCTCTTGAAGAATATTTTTAATGAATTTTTGAAAATCCGGAAAGCGATCCATGCACTTGGACATTCCAAGTATGTTGGAATGTCTTGAAATTGTACTCGGTCATAGTCAACGACGCCCTGAACAAGAATCCATTGAAAATATTTGCATATCTCTTAAGGAATATTTTTAATGAATTTTTGAAAATGATGAAAGTCTGTGCACTTAGGCAGTGACTTAACTTTTTATTCAAAAAAGACCCCAAAGGTATCTTGGAATGTCTTGAAATTGTACACAGTCATAGTCAAGCATGCCCTGAACAAGAATCCGTTGAATATATTTGCATATCTCTTGAAGAATATTTTTAATGAACTTTTGAAAATCAGGAAAGCGATCCATGCACTTGGACATTCCAAGTATGTTGGAATGTCTTGAAATTGTACTCAGTCATAGTCAACGACGCCCTGAACAAGAATCCGTTGAAAATATTTGCATATCGCTTAAGGAATATTTTTAATGAATTTCTGAAAATGAGGAAAGCGATCCATGCACTGAGGCAGTGACTTAACTTTTTTGTCAAAAAAGACCCCAAAAGTATCTTGGAATGTCTTGAAATTGTACACAGTCATAGTCAAGCATGCCCTGAACAAGAATCCGTTGAATATATTTGCATATCTCTTGAAGAATATTTTTAATGAATTTTTGAAAATCCGGAAAGCGATCCATGCACTTGGACATTCCAAGTATGTTGGAATGTCTTGAAATTGTACTCGGTCATAGTCAACGACGCCCTGAACAAGAATCCATTGAAAATATTTGCATATCTCTTAAGGAATATTTTTAATGAATTTTTGAAAATGATGAAAGTCTGTGCACTTAGGCAGTGACTTAACTTTTTATTCAAAAAAGACCCCAAAGGTATCTTGGAATGTCTTGAAATTGTACACAGTCATAGTCAAGCATGCCCTGAACAAGAATCCGTTGAATATATTTGCATATCTCTTGAAGAATATTTTAAATGAATTTTTGAAAATCCGGAAAGCGATCCATGCACTTGGACATTCCAAGTATGTTGGAATGTCTTGAAATTGTACTCAGTCATAGTCAACGACGCCCTGAACAAGAATCCGTTGAAAATATTTGCATATCGTTTAAGGAATATTTTTAAAGAATTTCTGAAAATCAGGAAAGCGATCCATGCACTTAGGCAGTGACTTAACTTTTTCGTCAAAAAAGACCCCAAAAGTATCTTGGAATGTCTTGAAATTGTACACAGTCATAGTCAAGAATGCCCTGAACAAGAATCCGTTGAATATATTTGCATATCTCTTGAAGAATATTTTTAATGAATTTTTGAAAATCCGGAAAGCGATCCATGCACTTGGACATTCCAAGTATGTTGGAATGTCTTGAAATTGTACTCGGTCATAGTCAACGACGCCCTGAACAAGAATCCATTGAAAATATTTGCATATCTCTTAAGGAATATTTTTAATGAATTTTTGAAAATGATGAAAGTCTGTGCACTTAGGCAGTGACTTAACTTTTTATTCAAAAAAGACCCCAAAGGTATCTTGGAATGTCTTGAAATTGTACACAGTCATAGTCAAGCATGCCCTGAACAAGAATCCGTTGAATATATTTGCATATCTCTTGAAGAATATTTTTAATGAACTTTTGAAAATCAGGAAAGCGATCCATGCACTTGGACATTCCAAGTATGTTGGAATGTCTTGAAATTGTACTCAGTCATAGTCAACGACGCCCTGAACAAGAATCCGTTGAAAATATTTGCATATCGCTTAAGGAATATTTTTAATGAATTTCTGAAAATGAGGAAAGCGATCCATGCACTGAGGCAGTGACTTAACTTTTTTGTCAAAAAAGACCCCAAAAGTATCTTGGAATGTCTTGAAATTGTACACAGTCATAGTCAAGCATGCCCTGAACAAGAATCCGTTGAATATATTTGCATATCTCTTGAAGAATATTTTTAATGAATTTTTGAAAATCCGGAAAGCGATCCATGCACTTGGACATTCCAAGTATGTTGGAATGTCTTGAAATTGTACTCGGTCATAGTCAACGACGCCCTGAACAAGAATCCATTGAAAATATTTGCATATCTCTTAAGGAATATTTTTAATGAATTTTTGAAAATGATGAAAGTCTGTGCACTTAGGCAGTGACTTAACTTTTTATTCAAAAAAGACCCCAAAGGTATCTTGGAATGTCTTGAAATTGTACACAGTCATAGTCAAGCATGCCCTGAACAAGAATCCGTTGAATATATTTGCATATCTCTTGAAGAATATTTTTAATGAATTTTTGAAAATCAGGAAAGCGATCCATGCACTTGGACATTCCAAGTATGTTGGAATGTCTTGAAATTGTACTCAGTCATAGTCAACGACGCCCTGAACAAGAATCCGTTGAAAATATTTGCATATCGCTTAAGGAATATTTTTAAAGAATTTCTGAAAATCAGGAAAGCGATCCATGCACTTAGGCAGTGACTTAACTTTTTATTCAAAAAAGACCCCAAAAGTATCTTGGAATGTCTTGAAATTGTACACAGTCATAGTCAAGCCTGCCCTGAACAAGAATCCGTTGAATATATTTGCATATCTCTTGAAGAATATTTTTAATGAATTTTTGAAAATCCGAAAGCGATCCATGCACTTGGACATTCCAAGTATGTTGGAATGTCTTGAAATTGTACTCAGTCATAGTCAACGACGCCCTGAACAAGAATCAATTGAAAATATTTGCATATCTCTTAAGGAATATTTTTAATGAATTTTTGAAAATGAGGAAAGTCTGTGCACTTAGGCAGTGACTTAATTTTTTATTCAAAAAAGACCCCAAAAGTATCTTGGAATGTCTTGAAATTGTACACAGTCATAGTCAAGCATGCCCTGAACAAGAATCCGTTGAATATATTTGCATATCTCTTGAAGAATATTTTTAATGAACTTTTGAAAATCAGGAAAGCGATCCATGCACTTGGACATTCAAAGTATGTTGGAATGTCTTGAAATTGTACTCAGTCATAGTCAACGACGCCCTGAACAAGAATCCGTTGAAAATATTTGCATATCGTTTAAGGAATATTTTTAAAGAATTTCTGAAAATCAGGAAAGCGATCCATGCACTTAGGCAGTGACTTAACTTTTTCGTCAAAAAAGACCCCAAAAGTATCTTGGAATGTCTTGAAATTGTACACAGTCATAGTCAAGCATGCCCTGAACAAGAATCCGTTGAATATATTTGCATATCTCTTGAAGAATATTTTTAATGAATTTTTGAAAATCCGGAAAGCGATCCATGCACTTGGACATTCCAAGTATGTTGGAATGTCTTGAAATTGTACTCGGTCATAGTCAACGACGCCCTGAACAAGAATCCATTGAAAATATTTGCATATCTCTTAAGGAATATTTTTAATGAATTTTTGAAAATGATGAAAGTCTGTGCACTTAGGCAGTGACTTAACTTTTTATTCAAAAAAGACCCCAAAGGTATCTTGGAATGTCTTGAAATTGTACACAGTCATAGTCAAGCATGCCCTGAACAAGAATCCGTTGAATATATTTGCATATCTCTTGAAGAATATTTTTAATGAACTTTTGAAAATCAGGAAAGCGATCCATGCACTTGGACATTCCAAGTATGTTGGAATGTCTTGAAATTGTACTCAGTCATAGTCAACGACGCCCTGAACAAGAATCCGGTGAAAATATTTGCATATCGCTTAAGGAATATTTTTAATGAATTTTTGAAAATCAGGAAAGCGATCCATGCACTTAGGCAGTGACTTAACTTTTTTGTCAAAAAAGACCCCAAAAGTATCTTGGAATGTCTTGAAATTGTACACAGTCATAGTCAAGCATGCCCTGAACAAGAATCCGTTGAATATATTTGCATATCTCTTGAAGAATATTTTTAATGAATTTTTGAAAATCCGAAAAGCGATCCATGCACTTGGACATTCCAAGTATGTTGGAATGTCTTGAAATTGTACTCAGTCATAGTCAACGACGCCCTGAACAAGAATCAATTGAAAATATTTGCATATCTCTTAAGGAATATTTTTAATGA
Source organism: Microchirus variegatus (assembly GCF_963457635.1). Taxonomy (NCBI): domain Eukaryota; kingdom Metazoa; phylum Chordata; class Actinopteri; order Pleuronectiformes; family Soleidae; genus Microchirus; species Microchirus variegatus. The sequence continues at coordinate 1,223,588 of NW_028154775.1, forward strand.
ATTTTTGAAAATGAGGAAAGTCTGTGCACTTAGGCAGTGACTTAACTTTTTATTCAAAAAAGACCCCAAAAGTATCTTGGAATGTCTTGAAATTGTACACAGTCATAGTCAAGCATGCCCTGAACAAGAATCCGTTGAATATATTTGCATATCTCTTGAAGAATATTTTTAATGAACTTTTGAAAATCAGGAAAGCGATCCATGCACTTGGACATTCCAAGTATGTTGGAATGTCTTGAAATTGTACTCAGTCATAGTCAACGACGCCCTGAACAAGAATCCGTTGAAAATATTTGCATATCGTTTAAGGAATATTTTTAAAGAATTTCTGAAAATCAGGAAAGCGATCCATGCACTTAGGCAGTGACTTAACTTTTTCGTCAAAAAAGACCCCAAAAGTATCTTGGAATGTCTTGAAATTGTACACAGTCATAGTCAAGCATGCCCTGAACAAGAATCCGTTGAATATATTTGCATATCTCTTGAAGAATATTTTTAATGAACTTTTGAAAATCAGGAAAGCGATCCATGCACTTGGACATTCCAAGTATGTTGGAATGTCTTGAAATTGTACTCAGTCATAGTCAACGACGCCCTGAACAAGAATCCGTTGAAAATATTTGCATATCGTTTAAGGAATATTTTTAAAGAATTTCTGAAAATCAGGAAAGCGATCCATGCACTTAGGCAGTGACTTAACTTTTTCGTCAAAAAAGACCCCAAAAGTATCTTGGAATGTCTTGAAATTGTACACAGTCATAGTCAAGCATGCCCTGAACAAGAATCCGTTGAATATATTTGCATATCTCTTGAAGAATATTTTTAATGAATTTTTGAAAATCCGGAAAGCGATCCATGCACTTGGACATTCCAAGTATGTTGGAATGTCTTGAAATTGTACTCGGTCATAGTCAACGACGCCCTGAACAAGAATCAATTGAAAATGTTTGCATATCTCTTAAGGAATATTTTTAATGAATTTTTGAAAATGATGAAAGTCTGTGCACTTAGGCAGTGACTTAACTTTTTATTCAAAAAAGACCCCAAAGGTATCTTGGAATGTCTTGAAATTGTACACAGTCATAGTCAAGCATGCCCTGAACAAGAATCCGTTGAATATATTTGCATATCTCTTGAAGAATATTTTTAATGAACTTTTGAAAATCAGGAAAGCGATCCATGCACTTGGACATTCCAAGTATGTTGGAATGTCTTGAAATTGTACTCAGTCATAGTCAACGACGCCCTGAACAAGAATCCGTTGAAAATATTTGCATATCGTTTAAGGAATATTTTTAAAGAATTTCTGAAAATCAGGAAAGCGATCCATGCACTTAGGCAGTGACTTAACTTTTTCGTCAAAAAAGACCCCAAAAGTATCTTGGAATGTCTTGAAATTGTACACAGTCATAGTCAAGCATGCCCTGAACAAGAATCCGTTGAATATATTTGCATATCTCTTGAAGAATATTTTTAATGAATTTTTGAAAATCCGGAAAGCGATCCATGCACTTGGACATTCCAAGTATGTTGGAATGTCTTGAAATTGTACTCAGTCATAGTCAACAACGCCCTGAACAAGAATCCATTGAAAATATTTGCATATCTCTTAAGGAATATTTTTAATGAATTTTTGAAAATGAGGAAAGTCTGTGCACTTAGGCAGTGACTTAACTTTTTATTCAAAAAAGACCCCAAAAGTATCTTGGAATGTCTTGAAATTGTACACAGTCATAGTCAAGCATGCCCTGAACAAGAATCCGTAGAATATATTTGCATATCTCTTGAAGAATATTTTTAATGAACTTTTGAAAATCAGGAAAGCGATCCATGCACTTGGACATTCCAAGTATGTTGGAATGTTTTGAAATTGTACTCAGTCATAGTCAACGACGCCCTGAACAAGAATCCGTTGAAAATATTTGCATATCGCTTAAGGAATATTTTTAATGAATTTTTGAAAATCAGAAAAGCGATCCATGCACTTAGGCAGTGACTTAACTTTTTTGTCAAAAAAGACCCCAAAAGTATCTTGGAATGTCTTGAAATTGTACACAGTCATAGTCAAGCATGCCCTGAACAAGAATCCGTTGAATATATTTGCATATCTCTTGAAGAATATTTTTAATGAATTTTTGAAAATCCGAAAAGCGATCCATGCACTTGGACATTCCAAGTATGTTGGAATGTCTTGAAATTGTACTCGGTCATAGTCAACGACGCCCTGAACAAGAATCCATTGAAAATATTTGCATATCTCTTAAGGAATATTTTTAATGAATTTTTGAAAATGATGAAAGTCTGTGCACTTAGGCAGTGACTTAACTTTTTATCCAAAAAAGACCCCAAAGGTATCTCGGAATGTCTTGAAATTGTACACAGTCATAGTCAAGCATGCCCTGAACAAGAATCCGTTGAATATATTTGCATATCTCTTGAAGAATATTTTTAATGAACTTTTGAAAATCAGGAAAGCGATCCATGCACTTGGACATTCCAAGTATGTTGGAATGTCTTGAAATTGTACTCAGTCATAGTCAACGACGCCCTGAACAAGAATCCATTGAAAATATTTGCATATCGCTTAAGGAATATTTTTAATGATTTTTTGAAAATCAGGAAAGCGATCCATGCACTTAGGCAGTGACTTAACTTTTTTGTCAAAAAAGACCCCAAAAGTATCTTGGAATGTCTTGAAATTGTACACAGTCATAGTCAAGCATGCCCTGAACAAGAATCCGTTGAATATATTTGCATATCTCTTGAAGAATATTTTTAATGAATTTTTGAAAATCCGAAAAGCGATCCATGCACTTGGACATTCCAAGTATGTTGGAATGTCTTTAAATTGTACTCAGTCATAGTCAACGACGCCCTGAACAAGAATCAATTGAAAATATTTGCATATCTCTTAAGGAATATTTTTAATGAATTTTTGAAAATGAGGAAAGTCTGTGCACTTAGGCAGTGACTTAACTTTTTATTCAAAAAAGACCCCAAAAGTATCTTGGAATGTCTTGAAATTGTACACAGTCATAGTCAAGCATGCCCTGAACAAGAATCCGTTGAATATATTTGCATATCTCTTGAAGAATATTTTTAATGAACTTTTGAAAATCAGGAAAGCGATCCATGCACTTGGACATTCCAAGTATGTTGGAATGTTTTGAAATTGTACTCAGTCATAGTCAACGACGCCCTGAACAAGAATCCGTTGAAAATATTTGCATATCGCTTAAGGAATATTTTTAATGAATTTTTGAAAATCAGGAAAGCGATCCATGCACTTAGGCAGTGACTTAACTTTTTATTCAAAAAAGACCCCAAAAGTATCCTGGAATGTCTTGAAATTGTACACAGTCATAGTCAAGCATGCCCTGAACAAGAATCCGTTGAATATATTTGCATATCTCTTGAAGAATATTTTTAATGAATTTTTGAAAATCCGAAAAGCGATCCATGCACTTGGACATTCCAAGTATGTTGGAATGTCTTGAAATTGTACTCGGTCATAGTCAACGACGCCCTGAACAAGAATCCATTGAAAATATTTGCATATCTCTTAAGGAATATTTTTAATGAATTTTTGAAAATGATGAAAGTCTGTGCACTTAGGCAGTGACTTAACTTTTTATTCAAAAAAGACCCCAAAAGTATCCTGGAATGTCTTGAAATTGTACACAGTCATAGTCAAGCATGCCCTGAACAAGAATCCGTTGAATATATTTGCATATCTCTTGAAGAATATTTTTAATGAACTTTTGAAAATCAGGAAAGCGATCCATGCACTTGGACATTCCAAGTATGTTGGAATGTTTTGAAATTGTACTCAGTCATAGTCAACGACGCCCTGAACAAGAATCCGTTGAAAATATTTGCATATCGCTTAAGGAATATTTTTAATGAATTTTTGAAAATCAGGAAAGCGATCCATGCACTTAGGCAGTGACTTAACTTTTTATTCAAAAAAGACCCCAAAAGTATCCTGGAATGTCTTGAAATTGTACACAGTCATAGTCAAGCATGCCCTGAACAAGAATCCGTTGAATATATTTGCATATCTCTTGAAGAATATTTTTAATGAATTTTTGAAAATCCGAAAAGCGATCCATGCACTTGGACATTCCAAGTATGTTGGAATGTCTTGAAATTGTACTCAGTCATAGTCAACGACGCCCTGAACAAGAATCAATTGAAAATATTTGCATATCTCTTAAGGAATATTTTTAATGAATTTTTGAAAATGAGGAAAGTCTGTGCACTTAGGCAGTGACTTAACTTTTTATTCAAAAAAGACCCCAAAAGTATCTTGGAATGTCTTGAAATTGTACACAGTCATAGTCAAGCATGCCCTGAACAAGAATCCGTTGAATATATTTGCATATCTCTTGAAGAATATTTTTAATGAACTTTTGAAAATCAGGAAAGCGATCCATGCACTTGGACATTCCAAGTATGTTGGAATGTCTTGAAATTGTACTCAGTCATAGTCAACGACGCCCTGAACAAGAATCCGTTGAAAATATTTGCATATCGTTTAAGGAATATTTTTAAAGAATTTCTGAAAATCAGGAAAGCGATCCATGCACTTAGGCAGTGACTTAACTTTTTCGTCAAAAAAGACCCCAAAAGTATCTTGGAATGTCTTGAAATTGTACACAGTCATAGTCAAGCATGCCCTGAACAAGAATCCGTTGAATATATTTGCATATCTCTTGAAGAATATTTTTAATGAATTTTTGAAAATCCTGAAAGCGATCCATGCACTTGGACATTCCAAGTATGTTGGAATGTCTTGAAATTGTACTCGGTCATAGTCAACGACGCCCTGAACAAGAATCCATTGAAAATATTTGCATATCTCTTAAGGAATATTTTTAATGAATTTTTGAAAATGATGAAAGTCTGTGCACTTAGGCAGTGAATTAACTTTTTATTCAAAAAAGACCCCAAAGGTATCTTGGAATGTCTTGAAATTGTACACAGTCATAGTCAAGCATGCCCTGAACAAGAATCCGTTGAATATACTTGCATATCTCTTGAAGAATATTTTTAATGAACTTTTGAAAATCAGGAAAGCGATCCATGCACTTGGACATTCCAAGTATGTTGGAATGTCTTGAAATTGTACTCAGTCATAGTCAACGACGCCCTGAACAAGAATCCGTTGAAAATATTTGCATATCGCTTAAGGAATATTTTTAATGAATTTTTGAAAATCAGGAAAGCGATCCATGCACTTAGGCAGTGACTTAACTTTTTTGTCAAAAAAGACCCCAAAAGTATCTTGGAATGTCTTGAAATTGTACACAGTCATAGTCAAGCATGCCCTGAACAAGAATCCGTTGAATATATTTGCATATCTCTTGAAGAATATTTTTAATGAATTTTTGAAAATCCGAAAAGCGATCCATGCACTTGGACATTCCAAGTATGTTGGAATGTCTTGAAATTGTACTCAGTCATAGTCAACGACGCCCTGAACAAGAATCAATTGAAAATATTTGCATATCTCTTAAGGAATATTTTTAATGAATTTTTGAAAATGATGAAAGTCTGTGCACTTAGGCAGTGACTTAACTTTTTATTCAAAAAAGACCCCAAAAGTATCTTGGAATGTCTTGAAATTGTACACAGTCATAGTCAAGCATGCCCTGAACAAGAATCCGTTGAATATATTTGCATATCTCTTGAAGAATTTTTTTAATGAACTTTTGAAAATCAGGAAAGTGATCCATGCACTTGGACATTCCAAGTATGTTGGAATGTCTTGAAATTGTACTCAGTCATAGTCAACGACGCCCTGAACAAGAATCCGTTGAAAATATTTGCATATCGCTTAAGGAATATTTTTAATGAATTTTTGAAAATCAGGAAAGCGATCCATGCACTTAGGCAGTGACTTAACTTTTTCGTCAAAAAAGACCCCAAAAGTATCTTGGAATGTCTTGAAATTGTACACAGTCATAGTCAAGCATGCCCTGAACAAGAATCCGTTGAATATATTTGCATATCTCTTGAAGAATATTTTTAATGAATTTTTGAAAATCCGAAAAGCGATCCATGCACTTGGACATTCCAAGTATGTTGGAATGTCTTGAAATTGTACTCAGTCATAGTCAACGACGCCCTGAACAAGAATCAATTGAAAATATTTGCATATCTCTTAAGGAATATTTTTAATGAATTTTTGAAAATGATGAAAGTCTGTGCACTTAGGCAGTGACAACTTTTTATTCAAAAAAGACCCCAAAGGTATCTTGGAATGTCTTGAAATTGTACACAGTCATAGTCAAGCATGCCCTGAACAAGAATCCGTTGAATATATTTGCATATCTCTTGAAGAATATTTTTAATGAACTTTTGAAAATCAGGAAAGCGATCCATGCACTTGGACATTCCAAGTATGTTGGAATGTCTTGAAATTGTACTCAGTCATAGTCAACGACGCCCTGAACAAGAATCAATTGAAAATATTTGCATATCTCTTAAGGAATATTTTTAATGAATTTTTGAAAATGAGGAAAGTCTGTGCACTTAGGCAGTGACTTAACTTTTTATTCAAAAAAGACCCCAAAAGTATCTTGATATGTCTTGAAATTGTACACAGTCATAGTCAAGCATGCCCTGAACAAGAATCCGTTGAATATATTTGCATATCTCTTGAAGAATATTTTTAATGAACTTTTGAAAATCAGGAAAGCGATCCATGCACTTGGACATTCCAAGTATGTTGGAATGTCTTGAAATTGTACTCAGTCATAGTCAAGCATGCCCTGAACAAGAATCCGTTGAATATATTTGCATATCTCTTGAAGAATATTTTTAATGAATTTTTGAAAATCCGGAAAGCGATCCATGCACTTGGACATTCCAAGTATGTTGGAATGTCTTGAAATTGTACTCGGTCATAGTCAACGACGCCCTGAACAAGAATCCATTGAAAATATTTGCATATCTCTTAAGGAATATTTTTAATGAATTTTTGAAAATGATGAAAGTCTGTGCACTTAGGCAGTGACTTAACTTTTTATTCAAAAAAGACCCCAAAGGTATCTTGGAATGTCTTGAAATTGTACACAGTCATAGTCAAGCATGCCCTGAACAAGAATCCGTTGAATATATTTGCATATCTCTTGAAGAATATTTTTAATGAACTTTTGAAAATCAGGAAAGCGATCCATGCACTTGGACATTCCAAGTATGTTGGAATGTCTTGAAATTGTACACAGTCATAGTCAACGACGCCCTGAACAAGAATCAATTGAAAATATTTGCATATCTCTTAAGGAATATTTTTAATGAATTTTTGAAAATGAGGAAAGTCTGTGCACTTAGGCAGTGACTTAACTTTTTATTCAAAAAAGACCCCAAAAGTATCTTGGAATGTCTTGAAATTGTACACAGTCATAGTCAAGCATGCCCTGAACAAGAATCCGTTGAATATATTTGCATATCTCTTGAAGAATATTTTTAATGAACTTTTGAAAATCAGGAAAGCGATCCATGCACTTGGACATTCCAAGTATGTTGGAATGTCTTGAAATTGTACTCAGTCATAGTCAACGACGCCCTGAACAAGAATCCGTTGAAAATATTTGCATATCGTTTAAGGAATATTTTTAAAGAATTTCTGAAAATCAGGAAAGCGATCCATGCACTTAGGCAGTGACTTAACTTTTTCGTCAAAAAAGACCCCAAAAGTATCTTGGAATGTCTTGAAATTGTACACAGTCATAGTCAAGCATGCCCTGAACAAGAATCCGTTGAATATATTTGCATATCTCTTGAAGAATATTTTTAATGAATTTTTGAAAATCCTGAAAGCGATCCATGCACTTGGACATTCCAAGTATGTTGGAATGTCTTGAAATTGTACTCGGTCATAGTCAACGACGCCCTGAACAAGAATCCATTGAAAATATTTGCATATCTCTTAAGGAATATTTTTAATGAATTTTTGAAAATGATGAAAGTCTGTGCACTTAGGCAGTGAATTAACTTTTTATTCAAAAAAGACCCCAAAGGTATCTTGGAATGTCTTGAAATTGTACACAGTCATAGTCAAGCATGCCCTGAACAAGAATCCGTTGAATATACTTGCATATCTCTTGAAGAATATTTTTAATGAACTTTTGAAAATCAGGAAAGCGATCCATGCACTTGGACATTCCAAGTATGTTGGAATGTCTTGAAATTGTACTCAGTCATAGTCAACGACGCCCTGAACAAGAATCCGTTGAAAATATTTGCATATCGCTTAAGGAATATTTTTAATGAATTTTTGAAAATCAGGAAAGCGATCCATGCACTTAGGCAGTGACTTAACTTTTTTGTCAAAAAAGACCCCAAAAGTATCTTGGAATGTCTTGAAATTGTACACAGTCATAGTCAAGCATGCCCTGAACAAGAATCCGTTGAATATATTTGCATATCTCTTGAAGAATATTTTTAATGAATTTTTGAAAATCCGAAAAGCGATCCATGCACTTGGACATTCCAAGTATGTTGGAATGTCTTGAAATTGTACTCAGTCATAGTCAACGACGCCCTGAACAAGAATCAATTGAAAATATTTGCATATCTCTTAAGGAATATTTTTAATGAATTTTTGAAAATGATGAAAGTCTGTGCACTTAGGCAGTGACTTAACTTTTTATTCAAAAAAGACCCCAAAAGTATCTTGGAATGTCTTGAAATTGTACACAGTCATAGTCAAGCATGCCCTGAACAAGAATCCGTTGAATATATTTGCATATCTCTTGAAGAATTTTTTTAATGAACTTTTGAAAATCAGGAAAGTGATCCATGCACTTGGACATTCCAAGTATGTTGGAATGTCTTGAAATTGTACTCAGTCATAGTCAACGACGCCCTGAACAAGAATCCGTTGAAAATATTTGCATATCGCTTAAGGAATATTTTTAATGAATTTTTGAAAATCAGGAAAGCGATCCATGCACTTAGGCAGTGACTTAACTTTTTCGTCAAAAAAGACCCCAAAAGTATCTTGGAATGTCTTGAAATTGTACACAGTCATAGTCAAGCATGCCCTGAACAAGAATCCGTTGAATATATTTGCATATCTCTTGAAGAATATTTTTAATGAATTTTTGAAAATCCGAAAAGCGATCCATGCACTTGGACATTCCAAGTATGTTGGAATGTCTTGAAATTGTACTCAGTCATAGTCAACGACGCCCTGAACAAGAATCAATTGAAAATATTTGCATATCTCTTAAGGAATATTTTTAATGAATTTTTGAAAATGATGAAAGTCTGTGCACTTAGGCAGTGACAACTTTTTATTCAAAAAAGACCCCAAAGGTATCTTGGAATGTCTTGAAATTGTACACAGTCATAGTCAAGCATGCCCTGAACAAGAATCCGTTGAATATATTTGCATATCTCTTGAAGAATATTTTTAATGAACTTTTGAAAATCAGGAAAGCGATCCATGCACTTGGACATTCCAAGTATGTTGGAATGTCTTGAAATTGTACTCAGTCATAGTCAACGACGCCCTGAACAAGAATCAATTGAAAATATTTGCATATCTCTTAAGGAATATTTTTAATGAATTTTTGAAAATGAGGAAAGTCTGTGCACTTAGGCAGTGACTTAACTTTTTATTCAAAAAAGACCCCAAAAGTATCTTGATATGTCTTGAAATTGTACACAGTCATAGTCAAGCATGCCCTGAACAAGAATCCGTTGAATATATTTGCATATCTCTTGAAGAATATTTTTAATGAACTTTTGAAAATCAGGAAAGCGATCCATGCACTTGGACATTCCAAGTATGTTGGAATGTCTTGAAATTGTACTCAGTCATAGTCAAGCATGCCCTGAACAAGAATCCGTTGAATATATTTGCATATCTCTTGAAGAATATTTTTAATGAATTTTTGAAAATCCGGAAAGCGATCCATGCACTTGGACATTCCAAGTATGTTGGAATGTCTTGAAATTGTACTCGGTCATAGTCAACGACGCCCTGAACAAGAATCCATTGAAAATATTTGCATATCTCTTAAGGAATATTTTTAATGAATTTTTGAAAATGATGAAAGTCTGTGCACTTAGGCAGTGACTTAACTTTTTATTCAAAAAAGACCCCAAAGGTATCTTGGAATGTCTTGAAATTGTACACAGTCATAGTCAAGCATGCCCTGAACAAGAATCCGTTGAATATATTTGCATATCTCTTGAAGAATATTTTTAATGAACTTTTGAAAATCAGGAAAGCGATCCATGCACTTGGACATTCCAAGTATGTTGGAATGTCTTGAAATTGTACACAGTCATAGTCAACGACGCCCTGAACAAGAATCAATTGAAAATATTTGCATATCTCTTAAGGAATATTTTTAATGAATTTTTGAAAATGAGGAAAGTCTGTGCACTTAGGCAGTGACTTAACTTTTTATTCAAAAAAGACCCCAAAAGTATCTTGGAATGTCTTGAAATTGTACACAGTCATAGTCAAGCATGCCCTGAACAAGAATCCGTTGAATATATTTGCATATCTCTTGAAGAATATTTTTAATGAATTTTTGAATATCCGGAAAGCGATCCATGCACTTGGACATTCCAAGTATGTTGGAATGTCTTGAAATTGTACTCGGTCATAGTCAACGACGCCCTGAACAAGAATCCATTGAAAATATTTGCATATCTCTTAAGGAATATTTTTAATGAATTTTTGAAAATGATGAAAGTCTGTGCACTTAGGCAGTGACTTAACTTTTTATTCAAAAAAGACCCCAAAGGTATCTTGGAATGTCTTGAAATTGTACACAGTCATAGTCAAGCATGCCCTGAGCAAGAATCCGTTGAATATATTTGCATATCTCTTGAAGAATATTTTTAATGAACTTTTGAAAATCAGGAAAGCGATCCATGCACTTGGACATTCCAAGTATGTTGGAATGTCTTGAAATTGTACTCAGTCATAGTCAACGACGCCCTGAACAAGAATCCGTTGAAAATATTTGCATATCGTTTAAGGAATATTTTTAAAGAATTTCTGAAAATCAGGAAAGCGATCCATGCACTTAGGCAGTGACTTAACTTTTTCGTCAAAAAAGACCCCAAAAGTATCTTGGAATGTCTTGAAATTGTACACAGTCATAGTCAAGAATGCCCTGAACAAGAATCCGTTGAATATATTTGCATATCTCTTGAAGAATATTTTTAATGAATTTTTGAAAATCCGGAAAGCGATCCATGCACTTGGACATTCCAAGTATGTTGGAATGTCTTGAAATTGTACTCGGTCATAGTCAACGACGCCCTGAACAAGAATCCATTGAAAATATTTGCATATCTCTTAAGGAATATTTTTAATGAATTTTTGAAAATGATGAAAGTCTGTGCACTTAGGCAGTGACTTAACTTTTTATTCAAAAAAGACCCCAAAGGTATCTTGGAATGTCTTGAAATTGTACGCAGTCATAGTCAAGCATGCCCTGAACAAGAATCCGTTGAATATATTTGCATATCTCTTGAAGAATATTTTTAATGAACTTTTGAAAATCAGGAAAGCGATCCATGCACTTGGACATTCCAAGTATGTTGGAATGTCTTGAAATTGTACTCAGTCATAGTCAACGACGCCCTGAACAAGAATCCGTTGAAAATATTTGCATATCGCTTAAGGAATATTTTTTATGAATTTTTGAAAATCAGGAAAGCGATCCATGCACTTAGGCAGTGACTTAACTTTTTTGTCAAAAAAGACCCCAAAAGTATCTTGGAATGTCTTGAAATTGTACAGAGTCATAGTCAAGCATGCCCTGAACAAGAATCCGTTGAATATATTTGCATATTTTTAATGAATTTTTGAAAATCAGAAAAGCGATCCATGCACTTGGACATTCCAAGTATGTTGGAATGTCTTGAAATTGTACTCAGTCATAGTCAACGACGCCCTGAACAAGAATCAATTGAAAATATTTGCATATCTCTTAAGGAATATTTTTAATGAATTTTTGAAAATGAGGAAAGTCTGTGCACTTAGGCAGTGACTTAACTTTTTATTCAAAAAAGACCCCAAAAGTATCTTGGAATGTCTTGAAATTGTACACAGTCATAGTCAAGCATGCCCTGAACAAGAATCCGTTGAATATATTTGCATATCTCTTGAAGAATATTTTTAATGAACTTTTGAAAATCAGGAAAGCGATCCATGCACTTGGACATTCCAAGTATGTTGGAATGTCTTGAAATTGTACTCAGTCATAGTCAACGACGCCCTGAACAAGAATCCGTTGAAAATATTTGCATATCGTTTAAGGAATATTTTTAAAGAATTTCTGAAAATCAGGAAAGCGATCCATGCACTTAGGCAGTGACTTAACTTTTTCGTCAAAAAAGACCCCAAAAGTATCTTGGAATGTCTTGAAATTGTACACAGTCATAGTCAAGAATGCCCTGAACAAGAATCCGTTGAATATATTTGCATATCTCTTGAAGAATATTTTTAATGAATTTTTGAAAATCCGGAAAGCGATCCATGCACTTGGACATTCCAAGTATGTTGGAATGTCTTGAAATTGTACTCGGTCATAGTCAACGACGCCCTGAACAAGAATCCATTGAAAATATTTGCATATCTCTTAAGGAATATTTTTAATGAATTTTTGAAAATGAGGAAAGTCTGTGCACTTAGGCAGTGACTTAACTTTTTATTCAAAAAAGACCCCAAAAGTATCTTGGAATGTCTTGAAATTGTACACAGTCATAGTCAAGCATGCCCTGAACAAGAATCCGTTGAATATATTTGCATATCTCTTGAAGAATATTTTTAATGAACTTTTGAAAATCAGGAAAGCGATCCATGCACTTGGACATTCCAAGTATCTTGGAATGTCTTGAAATTGTACTCAGTCATAGTCAACGACGCCCTGAACAAGAATCCGTTGAAAATATTTGCATATCGTTTAAGGAATATTTTTAAAGAATTTCTGAAAATCAGGGAAAGCGATCCATGCACTTAGGCAGTGACTTAACTTTTTTGTCAAAAAAGACCCCAAAAGTATCTTGGAATGTCTTGAAATTGTACACAGTCATAGTCAAGCATGCCCTGAACAAGAATCCGTTGAATATATTTGCATATCTCTTGAAGAATATTTTTAATGAATTTTTGAAAATCAGGAAAGCGATCCATGCACTTGGACATTCCAAGTATGTTGGAATGTCTTGAAATTGTACTCAGTCATAGTCAACGACGCCCTGAACAAGAATCAATTGAAAATATTTGCATATCTCTTAAGGAATATTTTTAATGAATTTTTGAAAATGAGGAAAGTCTGTGCACTTAGGCAGTGACTTAACTTTTTATTCAAAAAAGACCCCAAAAGTATCTTGGAATGTCTTGAAATTGTACACAGTCATAGTCAAGCATGCCCTGAACAAGAATCCGTTGAATATATTTGCATATCTCTTGAAGAATATTTTTAATGAACTTTTGAAAATCAGGAAAGCGATCCATGCACTTGGACATTCCAAGTATCTTGGAATGTCTTGAAATTGTACTCAGTCATAGTCAACGACGCCCTGAACAAGAATCCGTTGAAAATATTTGCATATCGTTTAAGGAATATTTTTAAAGAATTTCTGAAAATCAGGAAAGCGATCCATGCACTTAGGCAGTGACTTAACTTTTTTGTCAAAAAAGACCCCAAAAGTATGTTGGAATGTCTTGAAATTGTACTCAGTCATAGTCAACGACGCCCTGAACAAGAATCCGTTGAAAATATTTGCATATCGCTTAAGGAATATTTTTTATGAATTTTTGAAAATCAGGAAAGCGATCCATGCACTTAGGCAGTGACTTAACTTTTTTGTCAAAAAAGACCCCAAAAGTATCTTGGAATGTCTTGAAATTGTACACAGTCATAGTCAAGCATGCCCTGAACAAGAATCCGTTGAATATATTTGCATATCTCTTGAAGAATATTTTTAATGAATTTTTGAAAATCCGAAAAGCGATCCATGCACTTGGACATTCCAAGTATGTTGGAATGTCTTGAAATTGTACTCAGTCATAGTCAACGACGCCCTGAACAAGAATCAATTGAAAATATTTGCATATCTCTTAAGGAATATTTTTAATGAATTTTTGAAAATGAGGAAAGTCTGTGCACTTAGGCAGTGACTTAACTTTTTATTCAAAAAAGACCCCAAAAGTATCTTGGAATGTCTTGAAATTGTACACAGTCATAGTCAAGCATGCCCTGAACAAGAATCCGTTGAATATATTTGCATATCTCTTGAAGAATATTTTTAATGAACTTTTGAAAATCAGGAAAGCGATCCATGCACTTGGACATTCCAAGTATGTTGGAATGTCTTGAAATTGTACTCAGTCATAGTCAACGACGCCCTGAACAAGAATCCGTTGAAAATATTTGCATATCGTTTAAGGAATATTTTTAAAGAATTTCTGAAAATCAGGAAAGCGATCCATGCACTTAGGCAGTGACTTAACTTTTTCGTCAAAAAAGACCCCAAAAGTATCTTGGAATGTCTTGAAATTGTACACAGTCATAGTCAAGAATGCCCTGAACAAGAATCCGTTGAATATATTTGCATATCTCTTGAAGAATATTTTTAATGAATTTTTGAAAATCCGGAAAGCGATCCATGCACTTGGACATTCCAAGTATGTTGGAATGTCTTGAAATTGTACTCGGTCATAGTCAACGACGCCCTGAACAAGAATCCATTGAAAATATTTGCATATCTCTTAAGGAATATTTTTAATGAATTTTTGAAAATGAGGAAAGTCTGTGCACTTAGGCAGTGACTTAACTTTTTATTCAAAAAAGACCCCAAAAGTATCTTGGAATGTCTTGAAATTGTACACAGTCATAGTCAAGCATGCCCTGAACAAGAATCCGTTGAATATATTTGCATATCTCTTGAAGAATATTTTTAATGAACTTTTGAAAATCAGGAAAGCGATCCACGCACTTGGACATTCCAAGTATCTTGGAATGTCTTGAAATTGTACTCAGTCATAGTCAACGACGCCCTGAACAAGAATCCGTTGAAAATATTTGCATATCGTTTAAGGAATATTTTTAAAGAATTTCTGAAAATCAGGAAAGCGATCCATGCACTTAGGCAGTGACTTAACTTTTTTGTCAAAAAAGACCCCAAAAGTATCTTGGAATGTCTTGAAATTGTACACAGTCATAGTCAAGCATGCCCTGAACAAGAATCCGTTGAATATATTTGCATATCTCTTGAAGAATATTTTTAATGAATTTTTGAAAATCCGAAAAGCGATCCATGCACTTGGACATTCCAAGTATGTTGGAATGTCTTGAAATTGTACTCAGTCATAGTCAACGACGCCCTGAACAAGAATCAATTGAAAATATTTGCATATCTCTTAAGGAATATTTTTAATGAATTTTTGAAAATGAGGAAAGTCTGTGCACTTAGGCAGTGACTTAACTTTTTATTCAAAAAAGACCCCAAAAGTATCTTGGAATGTCTTGAAATTGTACACAGTCATAGTCAAGCATGCCCTGAACAAGAATCCGTTGAATATATTTGCATATCTCTTGAAGAATATTTTTAATGAACTTTTGAAAATCAGGAAAGCGATCCATGCACTTGGACATTCCAAGTATCTTGGAATGTCTTGAAATTGTACTCAGTCATAGTCAACGACGCCCTGAACAAGAATCCGTTGAAAATATTTGCATATCGTTTAAGGAATATTTTTAAAGAATTTCTGAAAATCAGGAAAGCGATCCATGCACTTAGGCAGTGACTTAACTTTTTTGTCAAAAAAGACCCCAAAAGTATGTTGGAATGTCTTGAAATTGTACTCAGTCATAGTCAACGACGCCCTGAACAAGAATCCGTTGAAAATATTTGCATATCGCTTAAGGAATATTTTTTATGAATTTTTGAAAATCAGGAAAGCGATCCATGCACTTAGGCAGTGACTTAACTTTTTTGTCAAAAAAGACCCCAAAAGTATCTTGGAATGTCTTGAAATTGTACACAGTCATAGTCAAGCATGCCCTGAACAAGAATCCGTTGAATATATTTGCATATCTCTTGAAGAATATTTTTAATGAATTTTTGAAAATCCGAAAAGCGATCCATGCACTTGGACATTCCAAGTATGTTGGAATGTCTTGAAATTGTACTCAGTCATAGTCAACGACGCCCTGAACAAGAATCAATTGAAAATATTTGCATATCTCTTAAGGAATATTTTTAATGAATTTTTGAAAATGAGGAAAGTCTGTGCACTTAGGCAGTGACTTAACTTTTTATTCAAAAAAGACCCCAAAAGTATCTTGGAATGTCTTGAAATTGTACACAGTCATAGTCAAGCATGCCCTGAACAAGAATCCGTTGAATATATTTGCATATCTCTTGAAGAATATTTTTAATGAACTTTTGAAAATCAGGAAAGCGATCCATGCACTTGGACATTCCAAGTATGTTGGAATGTCTTGAAATTGTACTCAGTCATAGTCAACGACGCCCTGAACAAGAATCCGTTGAAAATATTTGCATATCGTTTAAGGAATATTTTTAAAGAATTTCTGAAAATCAGGAAAGCGATCCATGCACATAGGCAGTGACTTAACTTTTTCGTCAAAAAAGACCCCAAAAGTATCTTGGAATGTCTTGAAATTGTACACAGTCATAGTCAAGAATGCCCTGAACAAGAATCCGTTGAATATATTTGCATATCTCTTGAAGAATATTTTTAATGAATTTTTGAAAATCCGGAAAGCGATCCATGCACTTGGACATTCCAAGTATGTTGGAATGTCTTGAAATTGTACTCGGTCATAGTCAACGACGCCCTGAACAAGAATCCATTGAAAATATTTGCATATCTCTTAAGAAATATTTTTAATGAATTTTTGAAAATGATGAAAGTCTGTGCACTTAGGCAGTGACTTAACTTTTTATTCAAAAAAGACCCCAAAGGTATCTTGGAATGTCTTGAAATTGTACACAGTCATAGTCAAGCATGCCCTGAACAAGAATCCGTTGAATATATTTGCATATCTCTTGAAGAATATTTTTAATGAACTTTTGAAAATCAGGAAAGCGATCCATGCACTTGGACATTCCAAGTATGTTGGAATGTCTTGAAATTGTACTCAGTCATAGTCAACGACGCCCTGAACAAGAATCCGTTGAAAATATTTGCATATCGCTTAAGGAATATTTTTAATGAATTTTTGAAAATCAGGAAAGCGATCCATGCACTTAGGCACTGACTTAACTTTTTTGTCAAAAAAGACCCCAAAAGTATCTTGGAATGTCTTGAAATTGTACACAGTCATAGTCAAGCATGCCCTGAACAAGAATCCGTTGAATATATTTGCATATCTCTTGAAGAATATTTTTAATGAATTTTTGAAAATCCGAAAAGCGATCCATGCACTTGGACATTCCAAGTATGTTGGAATGTCTTGAAATTGTACTCAGTCATAGTCAACGACGCCCTGAACAAGAATCAATTGAAAATATTTGCATATCTCTTAAGGAATATTTTTAATGAATTTTTGAAAATGAGGAAAGTCTGTGCACTAAGGCAGTGACTTAACTTTTTATTCAAAAAAGACCCCAAAAGTATCTTGGAATGTCTTGAAATTGTACACAGTCATAGTCAAGCATGCCCTGAACAAGAATCCGTTGAATATATTTGCATATCTCTTGAAGAATATTTTTAATGAACTTTTGAAAATCAGGAAAGCGATCCATGCACTTGGACATTCCAAGTATGTTGGAATGTCTTGAAATTGTACTCAGTCATAGTCAACGACGCCCTGAACAAGAATCCGTTGAAAATATTTGCATATCGTTTAAGGAATATTTTTAAAGAATTTCTGAAAATCAGGAAAGCGATCCATGCACTTAGGCAGTGACTTAACTTTTTATTCAAAAAAGACCCCAAAAGTATCTTGGAATGTCTTGAAATTGTACACAGTCATAGTCAAGCATGCCCTGAACAAGAATCCGTTGAATATATTTGCATATCTCTTGAAGAATATTTTTAATGAATTTTTGAAAATCCGAAAAGCGATCCATGCACTTGGACATTCCAAGTATGTTGGAATGTCTTGAAATTGTACTCAGTCATAGTCAACGACGCCCTGAACAAGAATCAATTGAAAATATTTGCATATCGTTTAAGGAATATTTTTAATGAATTTTTGAAAATGAGGAAAGTCTGTGCACTTAGGCAGTGACTTAACTTTTTTTTCAAAAAAGACCCCAAAAGTATCTTGGAATGTCTTGAAATTGTACACAGTCATAGTCAAGCATGCCCTGAACAAGAATCCGTTGAATATATTTGCATATCTCTTGAAGAATATTTTTAATGAACTTTTGAAAATCAGGAAAGCGATCCATGCACTTGGACATTCCAAGTATGTTGGAATGTCTTGAAATTGTACTCAGTCATAGTCAACGACGCCCTGAACAAGAATTCGTTGAAAATATTTGCATATCGTTTAAGGAATATTTTTAAAGAATTTCTGAAAATCAGGAAAGCGATCCATGCACTTAGGCAGTGACTTAACTTTTTCGTCAAAAAAGACCCCAAAAGTATCTTGGAATTTCTTGAAATTGTACACAGTCATAGTCAAGCATGCCCTGAACAAGAATCCGTTGAATATATTTGCATATCTCTTGAAGAATATTTTTAATGAACTTTTGAAAATCAGGAAAGCGATCCATGCACTTGGACATTCCAAGTATGTTGGAATGTCTTGAAATTGTACTCGGTCATAGTCAACGACGCCCTGAACAAGAATCCATTGAAAATATTTGCATATCTCTTAAGAAATATTTTTAATGAATTTTTGAAAATGATGAAAGTCTGTGCACTTAGGCAGTGACTTAACTTTTTATTCAAAAAAGACCCCAAAGGTTTCTTGGAATGTCTTGAAATTGTACACAGTCATAGTCAAGCATGCCCTGAACAAGAATCCGTTGAATATATTTGCATATCTCTTGAAGAATATTTTTAATGAACTTTTGAAAATCAGGAAAGCGATCCATGCACTTGGACATTCCAAGTATGTTGGAATGTCTTGAAATTGTACTCAGTCATAGTCAACGACGCCCTGAACAAGAATCCGTTGAAAATATTTGCATATCGCTTAAGGAATATTTTTAATGAATTTTTGAAAATCAGGAAAGCGATCCATGCACTTAGGCAGTGACTTAACTTTTTTGTCAAAAAAGACCCCAAAAGTATCTTGGAATGTCTTGAAATTGTACACAGTCATAGTCAAGCATGCCCTGAACAAGAATCCGTTGAATATATTTGCATATCTCTTGAAGAATATTTTTAATGAATTTTTGAAAATCCGAAAAGCGATCCATGCACTTGGACATTCCAAGTATGTTGGAATGTCTTGAAATTGTACTCAGTCATAGTCAACGACGCCCTGAACAAGAATCAATTGAAAATATTTGCATATCTCTTAAGGAATATTTTTAATGAATTTTTGAAAATGAGGAAAGTCTGTGCACTAAGGCAGTGACTTAACTTTTTATTCAAAAAAGACCCCAAAAGTATCTTGGAATGTCTTGAAATTGTACACAGTCATAGTCAAGCATGCCCTGAACAAGAATCCGTTGAATATATTTGCATATCTCTTGAAGAATATTTTTAATGAACTTTTGAAAATCAGGAAAGCGATCCATGCACTTGGACATTCCAAGTATGTTGGAATGTCTTGAAATTGTACTCAGTCATAGTCAACGACGCCCTGAACAAGAATCCGTTGAAAATATTTGCATATCGTTTAAGGAATATTTTTAAAGAATTTCTGAAAATCAGGAAAGCGATCCATGCACTTAGGCAGTGACTTAACTTTTTATTCAAAAAAGACCCCAAAAGTATCTTGGAATGTCTTGAAATTGTACACAGTCATAGTCAAGCATGCCCTGAACAAGAATCCGTTGAATATATTTGCATATCTCTTGAAGAATATTTTTAAATGAATTTTTGAAAATCCGAAAAGCGATCCATGCACTTGGACATTCCAAGTATGTTGGAATGTCTTGAAATTGTACTCAGTCATAGTCAACGACGCCCTGAACAAGAATCAATTGAAAATATTTGCATATCGTTTAAGGAATATTTTTAATGAATTTTTGAAAATGAGGAAAGTCTGTGCACTTAGGCAGTGACTTAACTTTTTTTTCAAAAAAGACCCCAAAAGTATCTTGGAATGTCTTGAAATTGTACACAGTCATAGTCAAGCATGCCCTGAACAAGAATCCGTTGAATATATTTGCATATCTCTTGAAGAATATTTTTAATGAACTTTTGAAAATCAGGAAAGCGATCCATGCACTTGGACATTCCAAGTATGTTGGAATGTCTTGAAATTGTACTCAGTCATAGTCAACGACGCCCTGAACAAGAATCCGTTGAAAATATTTGCACATCGTTTAAGGAATATTTTTAAAGAATTTCTGAAAATCAGGAAAGCGATCCATGCACTTAGGCAGTGACTTAACTTTTTCGTCAAAAAAGACCCCAAAAGTATCTTGGAATGTCTTGAAATTGTACACAGTCATAGTCAAGCATGCCCTGAACAAGAATCCGTTGAATATATTTGCATATCTCTTGAAGAATATTTTTAATGAATTTTTGAAAATCCGGAAAGCGATCCATGCACTTGGACATTCCAAGTATGTTGGAATGTCTTGAAATTGTACTCGGTCATAGTCAACGACGCCCTGAACAAGAATCCATTGAAAATATTTGCATATCTCTTAAGGAATATTTTTAATGAATTTTTGAAAATGATGAAAGTCTGTGCACTTAGGCAGTGACTTAACTTTTTATTCAAAAAAGACCCCAAAGGTATCTTGGAATGTCTTGAAATTGTACACAGTCATAGTCAAGCATGCCCTGAACAAGAATCCGTTGAATATATTTGCATATCTCTTGAAGAATATTTTTAATGAATTTTTGAAAATCCGAAAAGCGATCCATGCACTTGGACATTCCAAGTATGTTGGAATGTCTTGAAATTGTACTCAGTCATAGTCAACGACGCCCTGAACAAGAATCAATTGAAAATATTTGCATATCTCTTAAGGAATATTTTTAATGAATTTTTGAAAATGAGGAAAGTCTGTGCACTTAGGCAGTGACTTAACTTTTTATTCAAAAAAGACCCCAAAAGTATCTTGGAATGTCTTGAAATTGTACACAGTCATAGTCAAGCATGCCCTGAACAAGAATCCGTTGAATATATTTGCATATCTCTTGAAGAATATTTTTAATGAACTTTTGAAAATCAGGAAAGCGATCCATGCACTTGGACATTCCAAGTATGTTGGAATGTCTTGAAATTGTACTCAGTCATAGTCAACGACGCCCTGAACAAGAATCCGTTGAAAATATTTGCATATCGTTTAAGGAATATTTTTAAAGAATTTCTGAAAATCAGGAAAGCGATCCATGCACTTAGGCAGTGACTTAACTTTTTCGTCAAAAAAGACCCCAAAAGTATCTTGGAATGTCTTGAAATTGTACACAGTCATAGTCAAGCATGCCCTGAACAAGAATCCGTTGAATATATTTGCATATCTCTTGAAGAATATTTTTAATGAATTTTTGAAAATCCGAAAGCGATCCATGCACTTGGACATTCCAAGTATGTTGGAATGTCTTGAAATTGTACTCGGTCATAGTCAACGACGCCCTGAACAAGAATCCATTGAAAATATTTGCATATCTCTTAAGGAATATTTTTAATGAATTTTTGAAAATGATGAAAGTCTGTGCACTTCGGCAGTGACTTAACTTTTTATTCAAAAAAGACCCCAAAGGTATCTTGGAATGTCTTGAAATTGTACACAGTCATAGTCAAGCATGCCCTGAACAAGAATCCATTGAATATATTTGCATATCTCTTGAAGAATATTTTTAATGAACTTTTGAAAATCAGGAAAGCGATCCATGCACTTGGACATTCCAAGTATGTTGGAATGTCTTGAAATTGTACTCAGTCATAGTCAACGACGCCCTGAACAAGAATCCGTTGAAAATATTTGCATATCGCTTAAGGAATATTTTTAATGAATTTTTGAAAATCAGGAAAGCGATCCATGCACTTAGGCAGTGACTTAACTTTTTTGTCAAAAAAGACCCCAAAAGTATCTTGGAATGTCTTGAAATTGTACACAGTCATAGTCAAGCATGCCCTGAACAAGAATCCGTTGAATATATTTGCATATCTCTTGAAGAATATTTTTAATGAATTTTTGAAAATCCGAAAAGCGATCCATGCACTTGGACATTCCAAGTATGTTGGAATGTCTTGAAATTGTACTCAGTCATAGTCAACGACGCCCTGAACAAGAATCAATTGAAAATATTTGCATATCTCTTAAGGAATATTTTTAATGAATTTTTGAAAATGATGAAAGTCTGTGCACTTAGGCAGTGACTTAACTTTTTATTCAAAAAAGACCCCAAAAGTATCTTGGAATGTCTTGAAATTGTACACAGTCATAGTCAAGCATGCCCTGAACAAGAATCCGTTGAATATATTTGCATATCTCTTGAAGAATATTTTTAATGAACTTTTGAAAATCAGGAAAGCGATCCATGCACTTGGACATTCCAAGTATGTTGGAATGTCTTGAAATTGTACTCAGTCATAGTCAACAACGCCCTGAACAAGAATCCGTTGAAAATATTTGCATATCGCTTAAGGAATATTTTTAATGAATTTTTGAAAATCAGGAAAGCGATCCATGCACTTAGGCAGTGACTTAACTTTTTCGTCAAAAAAGACCCCAAAAGTATCTTGGAATGTCTTGAAATTGTACACAGTCATAGTCAAGCATGCCCTGAACAAGAATCCGTTGAATATATTTGCATATCTCTTGAAGAATATTTTTAATGAATTTTTGAAAATCCGAAAAGCGATCCATGCACTTGGACATTCCAAGTATGTTGGAATGTCTTGAAATTGTACTCAGTCATAGTCAACGACGCCCTGAACAAGAATCCGTTGAAAATATTTGCATATCGCTTAAGGAATATTTCTAATGAATTTTTGAAAATCAGGAAAGCGATCCATGCACTTAGGCAGTGACTTAACTTTTTTGTCAAAAAAGACCCCAAAAGTATCTTGGAATGTCTTGAAATTGTACACAGTCATAGTCAAGCATGCCCTGAACAAGAATCCGTTGAATATATTTGCATATCTCTTGAAGAATATTTTTAATGAATTTTTGAAAATCCGAAAAGCGATCCATGCACTTGGACATTCCAAGTATGTTGGAATGTCTTGAAATTGTACTCAGTCATAGTCAACGACGCCCTGAACAAGAATCAATTGAAAATATTTGCATATCTCTTAAGGAATATTTTTAATGAATTTTTGAAAATGAGGAAAGTCTGTGCACTAAGGCAGTGACTTAAATTTTTATTCAAAAAAGACCCCAAAAGTATCTTGGAATGTCTTGAAATTGTACACAGTCATAGTCAAGCATGCCCTGAACAAGAATCCGTTGAATATATTTGCATATCTCTTGAAGAATATTTTTAATGAACTTTTGAAAATCAGGAAAGCGATCCATGCACTTGGACATTCCAAGTATGTTGGAATGTCTTGAAATTGTACTCAGTCATAGTCAACGACGCCCTGAACAAGAATCCGTTGAAAATATTTGCATATCGTTTAAGGAATATTTTTAAAGAATTTCTGAAAATCAGGAAAGCGATCCATGCACTTAGGCAGTGACTTAACTTTTTATTCAAAAAAGACCCCAAAAGTATCTTGGAATGTCTTGAAATTGTACACAGTCATAGTCAAGCATGCCCTGAACAAGAATCCGTTGAATATATTTGCATATCTCTTGAAGAATATTTTTAATGAATTTTTGAAAATCCGAAAAGCGATCCATGCACTTGGACATTCCAAGTATGTTGGAATTTCTTGAAATTGTACTCAGTCATAGTCAACGACGCCCTGAACAAGAATCAATTGAAAATATTTGCATATCTCTTAAGGAATATTTTTAATGAATTTTTGAAAATGAGGAAAGTCTGTGCACTTAGGCAGTGACTTAACTTTTTATTCAAAAAAGACCCCAAAAGTATCTTGGAATGTCTTGAAATTGTACACAGTCATAGTCAAGCATGCCCTGAACAAGAATCCGTTGAATATATTTGCATATCTCTTGAAGAATATTTTTAATGAACTTTTGAAAATCAGGAAAGCGATCCATGCACTTGGACATTCCAAGTATGTTGGAATGTCTTGAAATTGTACTCAGTCATAGTCAACGACGCCCTGAACAAGAATCCGTTGAAAATATTTGCATATCGTTTAAGGAATATTTTTAATGAATTTCTGAAAATCAGGAAAGCGATCCATGCACTTAGGCAGTGACTTAACTTTTTCGTCAAAAAAGACCCCAAAAGTATCTTGGAATGTCTTGAAATTGTACACAGTCATAGTCAAGCATGCCCTGAACAAGAATCCGTTGAATATATTTGCATATCTCTTGAAGAATATTTTTAATGAATTTTTGAAAATCCGGAAAGCGATCCATGCACTTGGACATTTCAAGTATGTTGGAATGTCTTGAAATTGTACACAGTCATAGTCAAGCATGCCCTGAACAAGAATCCGTTGAATATATTTGCATATCTCTTGAAGAATATTTTTAATGAACTTTTGAAAATCAGGAAAGCGATCCATGCACTTGGACATTCCAAGTATGTTGGAATGTCTTGAAATTGTACTCAGTCATAGTCAACGACGCCCTGAACAAGAATCCGTTGAAAATATTTGCATATCGTTTAAGGAATATTTTTAAAGAATTTCTGAAAATCAGGAAAGCGATCCATGCACTTAGGCAGTGACTTAACTTTTTATTCAAAAAAGACCCCAAAAGTATCTTGGAATGTCTTGAAATTGTACACAGTCATAGTCAAGCATGCCCTGAACAAGAATCCGTTGAATATATTTGCATATCTCTTGAAGAATATTTTTAAATGAATTTTTGAAAATCCGAAAAGCGATCCATGCACTTGGACATTCCAAGTATGTTGGAATGTCTTGAAATTGTACTCAGTCATAGTCAACGACGCCCTGAACAAGAATCAATTGAAAATATTTGCATATCGTTTAAGGAATATTTTTAATGAATTTTTGAAAATGAGGAAAGTCTGTGCACTTAGGCAGTGACTTAACTTTTTTTTCAAAAAAGACCCCAAAAGTATCTTGGAATGTCTTGAAATTGTACACAGTCATAGTCAAGCATGCCCTGAACAAGAATCCGTTGAATATATTTGCATATCTCTTGAAGAATATTTTTAATGAACTTTTGAAAATCAGGAAAGCGATCCATGCACTTGGACATTCCAAGTATGTTGGAATGTCTTGAAATTGTACTCAGTCATAGTCAACGACGCCCTGAACAAGAATCCGTTGAAAATATTTGCACATCGTTTAAGGAATATTTTTAAAGAATTTCTGAAAATCAGGAAAGCGATCCATGCACTTAGGCAGTGACTTAACTTTTTCGTCAAAAAAGACCCCAAAAGTATCTTGGAATGTCTTGAAATTGTACACAGTCATAGTCAAGCATGCCCTGAACAAGAATCCGTTGAATATATTTGCATATCTCTTGAAGAATATTTTTAATGAATTTTTGAAAATCCGGAAAGCGATCCATGCACTTGGACATTCCAAGTATGTTGGAATGTCTTGAAATTGTACTCGGTCATAGTCAACGACGCCCTGAACAAGAATCCATTGAAAATATTTGCATATCTCTTAAGGAATATTTTTAATGAATTTTTGAAAATGATGAAAGTCTGTGCACTTAGGCAGTGACTTAACTTTTTATTCAAAAAAGACCCCAAAGGTATCTTGGAATGTCTTGAAATTGTACACAGTCATAGTCAAGCATGCCCTGAACAAGAATCCGTTGAATATATTTGCATATCTCTTGAAGAATATTTTTAATGAATTTTTGAAAATCCGAAAAGCGATCCATGCACTTGGACATTCCAAGTATGTTGGAATGTCTTGAAATTGTACTCAGTCATAGTCAACGACGCCCTGAACAAGAATCAATTGAAAATATTTGCATATCTCTTAAGGAATATTTTTAATGAATTTTTGAAAATGAGGAAAGTCTGTGCACTTAGGCAGTGACTTAACTTTTTATTCAAAAAAGACCCCAAAAGTATCTTGGAATGTCTTGAAATTGTACACAGTCATAGTCAAGCATGCCCTGAACAAGAATCCGTTGAATATATTTGCATATCTCTTGAAGAATATTTTTAATGAACTTTTGAAAATCAGGAAAGCGATCCATGCACTTGGACATTCCAAGTATGTTGGAATGTCTTGAAATTGTACTCAGTCATAGTCAACGACGCCCTGAACAAGAATCCGTTGAAAATATTTGCATATCGTTTAAGGAATATTTTTAAAGAATTTCTGAAAATCAGGAAAGCGATCCATGCACTTAGGCAGTGACTTAACTTTTTCGTCAAAAAAGACCCCAAAAGTATCTTGGAATGTCTTGAAATTGTACACAGTCATAGTCAAGCATGCCCTGAACAAGAATCCGTTGAATATATTTGCATATCTCTTGAAGAATATTTTTAATGAATTTTTGAAAATCCGAAAGCGATCCATGCACTTGGACATTCCAAGTATGTTGGAATGTCTTGAAATTGTACTCGGTCATAGTCAACGACGCCCTGAACAAGAATCCATTGAAAATATTTGCATATCTCTTAAGGAATATTTTTAATGAATTTTTGAAAATGATGAAAGTCTGTGCACTTCGGCAGTGACTTAACTTTTTATTCAAAAAAGACCCCAAAGGTATCTTGGAATGTCTTGAAATTGTACACAGTCATAGTCAAGCATGCCCTGAACAAGAATCCATTGAATATATTTGCATATCTCTTGAAGAATATTTTTAATGAACTTTTGAAAATCAGGAAAGCGATCCATGCACTTGGACATTCCAAGTATGTTGGAATGTCTTGAAATTGTACTCAGTCATAGTCAACGACGCCCTGAACAAGAATCCGTTGAAAATATTTGCATATCGCTTAAGGAATATTTTTAATGAATTTTTGAAAATCAGGAAAGCGATCCATGCACTTAGGCAGTGACTTAACTTTTTTGTCAAAAAAGACCCCAAAAGTATCTTGGAATGTCTTGAAATTGTACACAGTCATAGTCAAGCATGCCCTGAACAAGAATCCGTTGAATATATTTGCATATCTCTTGAAGAATATTTTTAATGAATTTTTGAAAATCCGAAAAGCGATCCATGCACTTGGACATTCCAAGTATGTTGGAATGTCTTGAAATTGTACTCAGTCATAGTCAACGACGCCCTGAACAAGAATCAATTGAAAATATTTGCATATCTCTTAAGGAATATTTTTAATGAATTTTTGAAAATGATGAAAGTCTGTGCACTTAGGCAGTGACTTAACTTTTTATTCAAAAAAGACCCCAAAAGTATCTTGGAATGTCTTGAAATTGTACACAGTCATAGTCAAGCATGCCCTGAACAAGAATCCGTTGAATATATTTGCATATCTCTTGAAGAATATTTTTAATGAACTTTTGAAAATCAGGAAAGCGATCCATGCACTTGGACATTCCAAGTATGTTGGAATGTCTTGAAATTGTACTCAGTCATAGTCAACAACGCCCTGAACAAGAATCCGTTGAAAATATTTGCATATCGCTTAAGGAATATTTTTAATGAATTTTTGAAAATCAGGAAAGCGATCCATGCACTTAGGCAGTGACTTAACTTTTTCGTCAAAAAAGACCCCAAAAGTATCTTGGAATGTCTTGAAATTGTACACAGTCATAGTCAAGCATGCCCTGAACAAGAATCCGTTGAATATATTTGCATATCTCTTGAAGAATATTTTTAATGAATTTTTGAAAATCCGAAAAGCGATCCATGCACTTGGACATTCCAAGTATGTTGGAATGTCTTGAAATTGTACTCAGTCATAGTCAACGACGCCCTGAACAAGAATCCGTTGAAAATATTTGCATATCGCTTAAGGAATATTTCTAATGAATTTTTGAAAATCAGGAAAGCGATCCATGCACTTAGGCAGTGACTTAACTTTTTTGTCAAAAAAGACCCCAAAAGTATCTTGGAATGTCTTGAAATTGTACACAGTCATAGTCAAGCATGCCCTGAACAAGAATCCGTTGAATATATTTGCATATCTCTTGAAGAATATTTTTAATGAATTTTTGAAAATCCGAAAAGCGATCCATGCACTTGGACATTCCAAGTATGTTGGAATGTCTTGAAATTGTACTCAGTCATAGTCAACGACGCCCTGAACAAGAATCAATTGAAAATATTTGCATATCTCTTAAGGAATATTTTTAATGAATTTTTGAAAATGAGGAAAGTCTGTGCACTAAGGCAGTGACTTAAATTTTTATTCAAAAAAGACCCCAAAAGTATCTTGGAATGTCTTGAAATTGTACACAGTCATAGTCAAGCATGCCCTGAACAAGAATCCGTTGAATATATTTGCATATCTCTTGAAGAATATTTTTAATGAACTTTTGAAAATCAGGAAAGCGATCCATGCACTTGGACATTCCAAGTATGTTGGAATGTCTTGAAATTGTACTCAGTCATAGTCAACGACGCCCTGAACAAGAATCCGTTGAAAATATTTGCATATCGTTTAAGGAATATTTTTAAAGAATTTCTGAAAATCAGGAAAGCGATCCATGCACTTAGGCAGTGACTTAACTTTTTATTCAAAAAAGACCCCAAAAGTATCTTGGAATGTCTTGAAATTGTACACAGTCATAGTCAAGCATGCCCTGAACAAGAATCCGTTGAATATATTTGCATATCTCTTGAAGAATATTTTTAATGAATTTTTGAAAATCCGAAAAGCGATCCATGCACTTGGACATTCCAAGTATGTTGGAATTTCTTGAAATTGTACTCAGTCATAGTCAACGACGCCCTGAACAAGAATCAATTGAAAATATTTGCATATCTCTTAAGGAATATTTTTAATGAATTTTTGAAAATGAGGAAAGTCTGTGCACTTAGGCAGTGACTTAACTTTTTATTCAAAAAAGACCCCAAAAGTATCTTGGAATGTCTTGAAATTGTACACAGTCATAGTCAAGCATGCCCTGAACAAGAATCCGTTGAATATATTTGCATATCTCTTGAAGAATATTTTTAATGAACTTTTGAAAATCAGGAAAGCGATCCATGCACTTGGACATTCCAAGTATGTTGGAATGTCTTGAAATTGTACTCAGTCATAGTCAACGACGCCCTGAACAAGAATCCGTTGAAAATATTTGCATATCGTTTAAGGAATATTTTTAATGAATTTCTGAAAATCAGGAAAGCGATCCATGCACTTAGGCAGTGACTTAACTTTTTCGTCAAAAAAGACCCCAAAAGTATCTTGGAATGTCTTGAAATTGTACACAGTCATAGTCAAGCATGCCCTGAACAAGAATCCGTTGAATATATTTGCATATCTCTTGAAGAATATTTTTAATGAATTTTTGAAAATCCGGAAAGCGATCCATGCACTTGGACATTTCAAGTATGTTGGAATGTCTTGAAATTGTACACAGTCATAGTCAAGCATGCCCTGAACAAGAATCCGTTGAATATATTTGCATATCTCTTGAAGAATATTTTTAATGAACTTTTGAAAATCCGGAAAGCGATCCATGCACTTGGACATTCCAAGTATGTTGGAATGTCTTGAAATTGTACTCGGTCATAGTCAACGACGCCCTGAACAAGAATCCATTGAAAATATTTGCATATCTCTTAAGGAATATTTTTAATGAATTTTTGAAAATGATGAAAGTCTGTGCACTTAGGCAGTGACTTAACTTTTTATCCAAAAAAGACCCCAAAGGTATCTTGGAATGTCTTGAAATTGTACACAGTCATAGTCAAGCATGCCCTGAACAAGAATCCGTTGAATATATTTGCATATCTCTTGAAGAATATTTTTAATGAATTTTTGAAAATCCGAAAAGCGATCCATGCACTTGGACATTCCAAGTATGTTGGAATGTCTTGAAATTGTACTCAGTCATAGTCAACGACGCCCTGAACAAGAATCAATTGAAAATATTTGCATATCTCTTAAGGAATATTTTTAATGAATTTTTGAAAATGAGGAAAGTCTGTGCACTTAGGCAGTGACTTAACTTTTTATTCAAAAAAGACCCCAAAAGTATCCTGGAATGTCTTGAAATTGTACACAGTCATAGTCAAGCATGCCCTGAACAAGAATCCGTTGAATGTATTTGCATATCTCTTGAAGAATATTTTTAATGAACTTTTGAAAATCAGGAAAGCGATCCATGCACTTGGACATTCCAAGTATGTTGGAATGTCTTGAAATTGTACTCAGTCATAGTCAACGACGCCCTGAACAAGAATCCGTTGAAAATATTTGCATATCGTTTAAGGAATATTTTTAAAGAATTTCTGAAAATCAGGAAAGCGATCCATGCACTTAGGCAGTGACTTAACTTTTTCGTCAAAAAAGACCCCAAAAGTATCTTGGAATGTCTTGAAATTGTACACAGTCATAGTCAAGCATGCCCTGAACAAGAATCCGTTGAATATATTTGCATATCTCTTGAAGAATATTTTTAATGAATTTTTGAAAATCCGGAAAGCGATCCATGCACTTGGACATTCCAAGTATGTTGGAATGTCTTGAAATTGTACTCGGTCATAGTCAACGACGCCCTGAACAAGAATCCATTGAAAATATTTGCATATCTCTTAAGGAATATTTTTAATGAATTTTTGAAAATTAGGAAAGCGATCCATGCACTTAGGCAGTGACTTAACTTTTGATGTTTTTGGTTTGTTTTTAAAGCATTAAAGCTGCAGGAGTTCATCCATGTCGCCCAGTCGCTGGAAACAAACGTTTGGACACCGTGGATCACACAGCAGGATATCAGGTGAGACGAAGGAAACGATCCATTTGCCCTGATGCACTTAGTGACTTGACTTTTTTTTCAAAAAAAACCCCAAAAGTAAATTGGAATGTCTTGAAATTGTACACAGTCATAGTCAAGCATGCCCTGAATAAGAATCCGTTGAATATATTTGCATATCTCTTGAAGAATATTTTTAATGAATTTTTGAAAATCCGGAAAGCGATCCATGCACTTGGACATTCCAAGTATGTTGGAATGTCTTGAAATTGTACTCAGTCATACTCAACGACGCCTTGAACAAGAATCAATTGAAAATATTTGCATATCTCTTAAGGAATATTTTTAATGAATTTTTGAAAATGAGGAAAGTCTGTGCACTTAGGCAGTGACTTAACTTTTCATTCAAAAAAGACCCCAAAAGTATCTTGGAATGTCTTGAAATTGTACACAGTCATAGTCAAGCATGCCCTGAACAAGAATCCGTTGAATATATTTGCATATCTCTTGAAGAATATTTTTAATGAACTTTTGAAAATCAGGAAAGCGATCCATGCACTTGGACATTCCAAGTATGTTGGAATGTCTTGAAATTGTACTCAGTCATAGTCAACGACGCCCTGAACAAGAATCCGTTGAAAATATTTGCATATCGTTTAAGGAATATTTTTAAAGAATTTCTGAAAATCAGGAAAGCGATCCATGCACTTAGGCAGTGACTTAACTTTTTCGTCAAAAAAGACCCCAAAAGTATCTTGGAATGTCTTGAAATTGTACACAGTCATAGTCAAGCATGCCCTGAACAAG
This sequence comes from Microchirus variegatus, assembly GCF_963457635.1. Lineage (NCBI taxonomy): Eukaryota > Metazoa > Chordata > Actinopteri > Pleuronectiformes > Soleidae > Microchirus > Microchirus variegatus. Next base: position 1,255,405 of record NW_028154775.1, read on the forward strand.
AATCCGTTGAATATATTTGCATATCTCTTGAAGAATATTTTTAATGAATTTTTGAAAATCCGGAAAGCGATCCATGCACTTGGACATTCCAAGTATGTTGGAATGTCTTGAAATTGTACTCGGTCATAGTCAACGACGCCCTGAACAAGAATCCATTGAAAATATTTGCATATCTCTTAAGGAATATTTTTAATGAATTTTTGAAAATGATGAAAGTCTGTGCACTTAGGCAGTGACTTAACTTTTTATTCAAAAAAGACCCCAAAGGTATCTTGGAATGTCTTGAAATTGTACACAGTCATAGTCAAGCATGCCCTGAACAAGAATCCGTTGAATATATTTGCATATCTCTTGAAGAATATTTTTAATGAATTTTTGAAAATCCGAAAAGCGATCCATGCACTTGGACATTCCAAGTATGTTGGAATGTCTTGAAATTGTACTCAGTCATAGTCAACGACGCCCTGAACAAGAATCAATTGAAAATATTTGCATATCTCTTAAGGAATATTTTTAATGAATTTTTGAAAATGAGGAAAGTCTGTGCACTTAGGCAGTGACTTAACTTTTTATTCAAAAAAGACCCCAAAAGTATCTTGGAATGTCTTGAAATTGTACACAGTCATAGTCAAGCATGCCCTGAACAAGAATCCGTTGAATATATTTGCATATCTCTTGAAGAATATTTTTAATGAACTTTTGAAAATCAGGAAAGCGATCCATGCACTTGGACATTCCAAGTATGTTGGAATGTCTTGAAATTGTACTCAGTCATAGTCAACGACGCCCTGAACAAGAATCCGTTGAAAATATTTGCATATCGTTTAAGGAATATTTTTAAAGAATTTCTGAAAATCAGGAAAGCGATCCATGCACTTAGGCAGTGACTTAACTTTTTCGTCAAAAAAGACCCCAAAAGTATCTTGGAATGTCTTGAAATTGTACACAGTCATAGTCAAGCATGCCCTGAACAAGAATCCGTTGAATATATTTGCATATCTCTTGAAGAATATTTTTAATGAATTTTTGAAAATCCGAAAGCGATCCATGCACTTGGACATTCCAAGTATGTTGGAATGTCTTGAAATTGTACTCGGTCATAGTCAACGACGCCCTGAACAAGAATCCATTGAAAATATTTGCATATCTCTTAAGGAATATTTTTAATGAATTTTTGAAAATGATGAAAGTCTGTGCACTTCGGCAGTGACTTAACTTTTTATTCAAAAAAGACCCCAAAGGTATCTTGGAATGTCTTGAAATTGTACACAGTCATAGTCAAGCATGCCCTGAACAAGAATCCATTGAATATATTTGCATATCTCTTGAAGAATATTTTTAATGAACTTTTGAAAATCAGGAAAGCGATCCATGCACTTGGACATTCCAAGTATGTTGGAATGTCTTGAAATTGTACTCAGTCATAGTCAACGACGCCCTGAACAAGAATCCGTTGAAAATATTTGCATATCGCTTAAGGAATATTTTTAATGAATTTTTGAAAATCAGGAAAGCGATCCATGCACTTAGGCAGTGACTTAACTTTTTTGTCAAAAAAGACCCCAAAAGTATCTTGGAATGTCTTGAAATTGTACACAGTCATAGTCAAGCATGCCCTGAACAAGAATCCGTTGAATATATTTGCATATCTCTTGAAGAATATTTTTAATGAATTTTTGAAAATCCGAAAAGCGATCCATGCACTTGGACATTCCAAGTATGTTGGAATGTCTTGAAATTGTACTCAGTCATAGTCAACGACGCCCTGAACAAGAATCAATTGAAAATATTTGCATATCTCTTAAGGAATATTTTTAATGAATTTTTGAAAATGATGAAAGTCTGTGCACTTAGGCAGTGACTTAACTTTTTATTCAAAAAAGACCCCAAAAGTATCTTGGAATGTCTTGAAATTGTACACAGTCATAGTCAAGCATGCCCTGAACAAGAATCCGTTGAATATATTTGCATATCTCTTGAAGAATATTTTTAATGAACTTTTGAAAATCAGGAAAGCGATCCATGCACTTGGACATTCCAAGTATGTTGGAATGTCTTGAAATTGTACTCAGTCATAGTCAACAACGCCCTGAACAAGAATCCGTTGAAAATATTTGCATATCGCTTAAGGAATATTTTTAATGAATTTTTGAAAATCAGGAAAGCGATCCATGCACTTAGGCAGTGACTTAACTTTTTCGTCAAAAAAGACCCCAAAAGTATCTTGGAATGTCTTGAAATTGTACACAGTCATAGTCAAGCATGCCCTGAACAAGAATCCGTTGAATATATTTGCATATCTCTTGAAGAATATTTTTAATGAATTTTTGAAAATCCGAAAAGCGATCCATGCACTTGGACATTCCAAGTATGTTGGAATGTCTTGAAATTGTACTCAGTCATAGTCAACGACGCCCTGAACAAGAATCCGTTGAAAATATTTGCATATCGCTTAAGGAATATTTCTAATGAATTTTTGAAAATCAGGAAAGCGATCCATGCACTTAGGCAGTGACTTAACTTTTTTGTCAAAAAAGACCCCAAAAGTATCTTGGAATGTCTTGAAATTGTACACAGTCATAGTCAAGCATGCCCTGAACAAGAATCCGTTGAATATATTTGCATATCTCTTGAAGAATATTTTTAATGAATTTTTGAAAATCCGAAAAGCGATCCATGCACTTGGACATTCCAAGTATGTTGGAATGTCTTGAAATTGTACTCAGTCATAGTCAACGACGCCCTGAACAAGAATCAATTGAAAATATTTGCATATCTCTTAAGGAATATTTTTAATGAATTTTTGAAAATGAGGAAAGTCTGTGCACTAAGGCAGTGACTTAAATTTTTATTCAAAAAAGACCCCAAAAGTATCTTGGAATGTCTTGAAATTGTACACAGTCATAGTCAAGCATGCCCTGAACAAGAATCCGTTGAATATATTTGCATATCTCTTGAAGAATATTTTTAATGAACTTTTGAAAATCAGGAAAGCGATCCATGCACTTGGACATTCCAAGTATGTTGGAATGTCTTGAAATTGTACTCAGTCATAGTCAACGACGCCCTGAACAAGAATCCGTTGAAAATATTTGCATATCGTTTAAGGAATATTTTTAAAGAATTTCTGAAAATCAGGAAAGCGATCCATGCACTTAGGCAGTGACTTAACTTTTTATTCAAAAAAGACCCCAAAAGTATCTTGGAATGTCTTGAAATTGTACACAGTCATAGTCAAGCATGCCCTGAACAAGAATCCGTTGAATATATTTGCATATCTCTTGAAGAATATTTTTAATGAATTTTTGAAAATCCGAAAAGCGATCCATGCACTTGGACATTCCAAGTATGTTGGAATTTCTTGAAATTGTACTCAGTCATAGTCAACGACGCCCTGAACAAGAATCAATTGAAAATATTTGCATATCTCTTAAGGAATATTTTTAATGAATTTTTGAAAATGAGGAAAGTCTGTGCACTTAGGCAGTGACTTAACTTTTTATTCAAAAAAGACCCCAAAAGTATCTTGGAATGTCTTGAAATTGTACACAGTCATAGTCAAGCATGCCCTGAACAAGAATCCGTTGAATATATTTGCATATCTCTTGAAGAATATTTTTAATGAACTTTTGAAAATCAGGAAAGCGATCCATGCACTTGGACATTCCAAGTATGTTGGAATGTCTTGAAATTGTACTCAGTCATAGTCAACGACGCCCTGAACAAGAATCCGTTGAAAATATTTGCATATCGTTTAAGGAATATTTTTAATGAATTTCTGAAAATCAGGAAAGCGATCCATGCACTTAGGCAGTGACTTAACTTTTTCGTCAAAAAAGACCCCAAAAGTATCTTGGAATGTCTTGAAATTGTACACAGTCATAGTCAAGCATGCCCTGAACAAGAATCCGTTGAATATATTTGCATATCTCTTGAAGAATATTTTTAATGAATTTTTGAAAATCCGGAAAGCGATCCATGCACTTGGACATTTCAAGTATGTTGGAATGTCTTGAAATTGTACACAGTCATAGTCAAGCATGCCCTGAACAAGAATCCGTTGAATATATTTGCATATCTCTTGAAGAATATTTTTAATGAACTTTTGAAAATCCGGAAAGCGATCCATGCACTTGGACATTCCAAGTATGTTGGAATGTCTTGAAATTGTACTCGGTCATAGTCAACGACGCCCTGAACAAGAATCCATTGAAAATATTTGCATATCTCTTAAGGAATATTTTTAATGAATTTTTGAAAATGATGAAAGTCTGTGCACTTAGGCAGTGACTTAACTTTTTATCCAAAAAAGACCCCAAAGGTATCTTGGAATGTCTTGAAATTGTACACAGTCATAGTCAAGCATGCCCTGAACAAGAATCCGTTGAATATATTTGCATATCTCTTGAAGAATATTTTTAATGAATTTTTGAAAATCCGAAAAGCGATCCATGCACTTGGACATTCCAAGTATGTTGGAATGTCTTGAAATTGTACTCAGTCATAGTCAACGACGCCCTGAACAAGAATCAATTGAAAATATTTGCATATCTCTTAAGGAATATTTTTAATGAATTTTTGAAAATGAGGAAAGTCTGTGCACTTAGGCAGTGACTTAACTTTTTATTCAAAAAAGACCCCAAAAGTATCCTGGAATGTCTTGAAATTGTACACAGTCATAGTCAAGCATGCCCTGAACAAGAATCCGTTGAATGTATTTGCATATCTCTTGAAGAATATTTTTAATGAACTTTTGAAAATCAGGAAAGCGATCCATGCACTTGGACATTCCAAGTATGTTGGAATGTCTTGAAATTGTACTCAGTCATAGTCAACGACGCCCTGAACAAGAATCCGTTGAAAATATTTGCATATCGTTTAAGGAATATTTTTAAAGAATTTCTGAAAATCAGGAAAGCGATCCATGCACTTAGGCAGTGACTTAACTTTTTCGTCAAAAAAGACCCCAAAAGTATCTTGGAATGTCTTGAAATTGTACACAGTCATAGTCAAGCATGCCCTGAACAAGAATCCGTTGAATATATTTGCATATCTCTTGAAGAATATTTTTAATGAATTTTTGAAAATCCGGAAAGCGATCCATGCACTTGGACATTCCAAGTATGTTGGAATGTCTTGAAATTGTACTCGGTCATAGTCAACGACGCCCTGAACAAGAATCCATTGAAAATATTTGCATATCTCTTAAGGAATATTTTTAATGAATTTTTGAAAATTAGGAAAGCGATCCATGCACTTAGGCAGTGACTTAACTTTTGATGTTTTTGGTTTGTTTTTAAAGCATTAAAGCTGCAGGAGTTCATCCATGTCGCCCAGTCGCTGGAAACAAACGTTTGGACACCGTGGATCACACAGCAGGATATCAGGTGAGACGAAGGAAACGATCCATTTGCCCTGATGCACTTAGTGACTTGACTTTTTTTTCAAAAAAAACCCCAAAAGTAAATTGGAATGTCTTGAAATTGTACACAGTCATAGTCAAGCATGCCCTGAATAAGAATCCGTTGAATATATTTGCATATCTCTTGAAGAATATTTTTAATGAATTTTTGAAAATCCGGAAAGCGATCCATGCACTTGGACATTCCAAGTATGTTGGAATGTCTTGAAATTGTACTCAGTCATAGTCAACGACGCCTTGAACAAGAATCAATTGAAAATATTTGCATATCTCTTAAGGAATATTTTTAATGAATTTTTGAAAATGAGGAAAGTCTGTGCACTTAGGCAGTGACTTAACTTTTCATTCAAAAAAGACCCCAAAAGTATCTTGGAATGTCTTGAAATTGTACACAGTCATAGTCAAGCATGCCCTGAACAAGAATCCGTTAAATATATTTGCATATCTCTTGAAGAATATTTTTAATGAACTTTTGAAAATCAGGAAAGCGATCCATGCACTTGGACATTCCAAGTATGTTGGAATGTCTTGAAATTGTACTCAGTCATAGTCAACGACGCCCTGAACAAGAATCCGTTGAAAATATTTGCATATCGCTTAAGGAATATTTTTAATGAATTTTTGAAAATCAGGAAAGCGATCCATGCACTTAGGCAGTGACTTAACTTTTTATTCAAAAAAGACCCCAAAAGTATCTTGGAATGTCTTGAAATTGTACACAGTCATAGTCAAGCATGCCCTGAACAAGAATCCGTTGAATATATTTGCATATCTCTTGAAGAATATTTTTAATGAATTTTTGAAAATCCGAAAAGCGATCCATGCACTTGGACATTCCAAGTATGTTGGAATGTCTTGAAATTGTACTCAGTCATAGTCAACGACGCCCTGAACAAGAATCAATTGAAAATATTTGCATATCTCTTAAGGAATATTTTTAATGAATTTTTGAAAATTAGGAAAGCGATCCATGCACTTAGGCAGTGACTTAACTTTTGATGTTTTTGGTTTGTTTTTAAAGCATTAAAGCTGCAGGAGTTCATCCATGTCGCCCAGTCGCTGGAAACAAACGTTTGGACACCGTGGATCACACAGCAGGATATCAGGTGAGACGAAGGAAACGATCCATTTGCCCTGATGCACTTAGTGACTTGACTTTTTTTTCAAAAAAAACCCCAAAAGTAAATTGGAATGTCTTGAAATTGTACACAGTCATAGTCAAGCATGCCCTGAATAAGAATCCGTTGAATATATTTGCATATCTCTTGAAGAATATTTTTAATGAATTTTTGAAAATCCGGAAAGCGATCCATGCACTTGGACATTCCAAGTATGTTGGAATGTCTTGAAATTGTACTCAGTCATAGTCAACGACGCCCTGAACAAGAATCAATTGAAAATATTTGCATATCTCTTAAGGAATATTTTTAATGAATTTTTGAAAATGAGGAAAGTCTGTGCACTTAGGCAGTGACTTAACTTTTCATTCAAAAAAGACCCCAAAAGTATCTTGGAATGTCTTGAAATTGTACACAGTCATAGTCAAGCATGCCCTGAACAAGAATCCGTTAAATATATTTGCATATCTCTTGAAGAATATTTTTAATGAACTTTTGAAAATCAGGAAAGCGATCCATGCACTTGGACATTCCAAGTATGTTGGAATGTCTTGAAATTGTACTCAGTCATAGTCAACGACGCCCTGAACAAGAATCCGTTGAAAATATTTGCATATCGTTTAAGGAATATTTTTAAAGAATTTCTGAAAATCAGGAAAGCGATCCATGCACTTAGGCAGTGACTTAACTTTTTCGTCAAAAAAGACCCCAAAAGTATCTTGGAATGTCTTGAAATTGTACACAGTCATAGTCAAGCATGCCCTGAACAAGAATCCGTTGTATATATTTGCATATCTCTTGAAGAATATTTTTAATGAATTTTTGAAAATCCGGAAAGCGATCCATGCACTTGGACATTCCAAGTATGTTGGAATGTCTTGAAATTGTACTCAGTCATAGTCAACAACGCCCTGAACAAGAATCCATTGAAAATATTTGCATATCTCTTAAGGAATATTTTTAATGAATTTTTGAAAATGAGGAAAGTCTGTGCACTTAGGCAGTGACTTAACTTTTTATTCAAAAAAGACCCCAAAAGTATCTTGGAATGTCTTGAAATTGTACACAGTCATAGTCAAGCATGCCCTGAACAAGAATTCGTTGAATATATTTGCATATCTCTTGAAGAATATTTTTAATGAACTTTTGAAAATCAGGAAAGCGATCCATGCACTTGGACATTCCAAGTATGTTGGAATGTTTTGAAATTGTACTCAGTCATAGTCAACGACGCCCTGAACAAGAATCCGTTGAAAATATTTGCATATCGCTTAAGGAATATTTTTAATGAATTTTTGAAAATCAGAAAAGCGATCCATGCACTTAGGCAGTGACTTAACTTTTTTGTCAAAAAAGACCCCAAAAGTATCTTGGAATGTCTTGAAATTGTACACAGTCATAGTCAAGCATGCCCTGAACAAGAATCCGTTGAATATATTTGCATATCTCTTGAAGAATATTTTTAATGAATTTTTGAAAATCCGAAAAGCGATCCATGCACTTGGACATTCCAAGTATGTTGGAATGTCTTGAAATTGAACTCAGTCATAGTCAACGACGCCCTGAACAAGAATCAATTGAAAATATTTGCATATCTCTTAAGGAATATTTTTAATGAATTTTTGAAAATGAGGAAAGTCTGTGCACTTAGGCAGTGACTTAACTTTTTATTCAAAAAAGACCCCAAAAGTATCCTGGAATGTCTTGAAATTGTACACAGTCATAGTCAAGCATGCCCTGAACAAGAATCCGTTGAATATATTTGCATATCTCTTGAAGAATATTTTTAATGAACTTTTGAAAATCAGGAAAGCGATCCATGCACTTGGACATTCCAAGTATGTTGGAATGTCTTGAAATTGTACTCAGTCATAGTCAACGACGCCCTGAACAAGAATCCGTTGAAAATATTTGCATATCGTTTAAGGAATATTTTTAAAGAATTTCTGAAAATCAGGAAAGCGATCCATGCACTTAGGCAGTGACTTAACTTTTTCGTCAAAAAAGACCCCAAAAGTATCTTGGAATGTCTTGAAATTGTACACAGTCATAGTCAAGCATGCCCTGAACAAGAATCCGTTGAATATATTTGCATATCTCTTGAAGAATATTTTTAATGAATTTTTGAAAATCCGGAAAGCGATCCATGCACTTGGACATTCCAAGTATGTTGGAATGTCTTGAAATTGTACTCGGTCATAGTCAACGACGCCCTGAACAAGAATCCATTGAAAATATTTGCATATCTCTTAAGGAATATTTTTAATGAATTTTTGAAAATTAGGAAAGCGATCCATGCACTTAGGCAGTGACTTAACTTTTGATGTTTTTGGTTTGTTTTTAAAGCATTAAAGCTGCAGGAGTTCATCCATGTTGCCCAGTCGCTGGAAACAAACGTTTGGACACCGTGGATCACACAGCAGGATATCAGGTGAGACGAAGGAAACGATCCATTTGCCCTGATGCACTTAGTGACTTGACTTTTTTTTCAAAAAAAACCCCAAAAGTAAATTGGAATGTCTTGAAATTGTACACAGTCATAGTCAAGCATGCCCTGAATAAGAATCCGTTGAATATATTTGCATATCTCTTGAAGAATATTTTTAATGAATTTTTGAAAATCCGGAAAGCGATCCATGCACTTGGACATTCCAAGTATGTTGGAATGTCTTGAAATTGTACTCAGTCATAGTCAACGACGCCCTGAACAAGAATCAATTGAAAATATTTGCATATCTCTTAAGGAATATTTTTAATGAATTTTTGAAAATGAGGAAAGTCTGTGCACTTAGGCAGTGACTTAACTTTTCATTCAAAAAAGACCCCAAAAGTATCTTGGAATGTCTTGAAATTGTACACAGTCATAGTCAAGCATGCCCTGAACAAGAATCCGTTAAATATATTTGCATATCTCTTGAAGAATATTTTTAATGAACTTTTGAAAATCAGGAAAGCGATCCATGCACTTGGACATTCCAAGTATGTTGGAATGTCTTGAAATTGTACTCAGTCATAGTCAACGACGCCCTGAACAAGAATCCGTTGAAAATATTTGCATATCGCTTAAGGAATATTTTTAAAGAATTTCTGAAAATCAGGAAAGCGATCCATGCACTTAGGCAGTGACTTAACTTTTTCGTCAAAAAAGACCCCAAAAGTATCTTGGAATGTCTTGAAATTGTACACAGTCATAGTCAAGCATGCCCTGAACAAGAATCCGTTGAATATATTTGCATATCTCTTGAAGAATATTTTTAATGAACTTTTGAAAATCCGGAAAGCGATCCATGCACTTGGACATTCCAAGTATGTTGGAATGTCTTGAAATTGTACTCAGTCATAGTCAACGACGCCCTGAACAAGAATCCGTTGAAAATATTTGCATATCGCTTAAGGAATATTTTTAATGAATTTTTGAAAATCAGGAAAGCGATCCATGCACTTAGGCAGTGACTTAACTTTTTTGTCAAAAAAGACCCCAAATGTATCTTGGAATGTCTTGAAATTGTACACAGTCATAGTCAAGCATGCCCTGAACAAGAATCCGTTGAATATATTTGCATATCTCTTGAAGAATATTTTTAATGAACTTTTGAAAATCAGGAAAGCGATCCATGCACTTGGACATTCCAAGTATGTTGGAATGTTTTGAAATTGTACTCAGTCATAGTCAACGACGCCCTGAACAAGAATCCGTTGAAAATATTTGCATATCGCTTAAGGAATATTTTTAATGAATTTTTGAAAATCAGAAAAGCGATCCATGCACTTAGGCAGTGACTTAACTTTTTTGTCAAAAAAGACCCCAAAAGTATCTTGGAATGTCTTGAAATTGTACACAGTCATAGTCAAGCATGCCCTGAACAAGAATCCGTTGAATATATTTGCATATCTCTTGAAGAATATTTTTAATGAATTTTTGAAAATCCGAAAAGCGATCCATGCACTTGGACATTCCAAGTATGTTGGAATGTCTTGAAATTGTACTCAGTCATAGTCAAGCATGCCCTGAACAAGAATCCGTTGAATATATTTGCATATCTCTTGAAGAATATTTTTAATGAATTTTTGAAAATGAGGAAAGTCTGTGCACTTAGGCAGTGACTTAACTTTTTATTCAAAAAAGACCCCAAAAGTATCTTGGAATGTCTTGAAATTGTACACAGTCCTAGTCAAGCATGCCCTGAACAAGAATCCGTTGAATATATTTGCATATCTCTTGAAGAATATTTTTAATGAACTTTTGAAAATCAGGAAAGCGATCCATGCACTTGGACATTCCAAGTATGTTGGAATGTCTTGAAATTGTACTCAGTCATAGTCAACGACGCCCTGAACAAGAATCCGTTGAAAATATTTGCATATCGTTTAAGGAATATTTTTAAAGAATTTCTGAAAATCAGGAAAGCGATCCATGCACTTAGGCAGTGACTTAACTTTTTCGTCAAAAAAGACCCCAAAAGTATCTTGGAATGTCTTGAAATTGTACACAGTCATAGTCAAGCATGCCCTGAACAAGAATCCGTTGAATATATTTGCATATCTCTTGAAGAATATTTTTAATGAATTTTTGAAAATCCGGAAAGCGATCCATGCACTTGGACATTCCAAGTATGTTGGAATGTCTTGAAATTGTACTCGGTCATAGTCAACGACGCCCTGAACAAGAATCCGTTGAAAATATTTGCATATCGCTTAAGGAATATTTTTAATGAATTTTTGAAAATCAGGAAAGCGATCCATGCACTTAGGCAGTGACTTAACTTATTCGTCAAAAAAGACCCCAAAAGTATCTTGGAATGTCTTGAAATTGTACACAGTCATAGTCAAGCATGCCCTGAACATGAATCCGTTGAATATATTTGCATATCTCTTGAAGAATATTTTTAATGAATTTTTGAAAATCCGAAAAGCGATCCATGCACTTGGACATTCCAAGTATGTTGGAATGTCTTGAAATTGTACTCAGTCATAGTCAACGACGCCCTGAACAAGAATCCGTTGAAAATATTTGCATATCGCTTAAGGAATATTTTTAATGAATTTTTGAAAATCAGGAAAGCGATCCATGCACTTAGGCAGTGACTTAACTTTTTTGTCAAAAAAGACCCCAAAAGTATCTTGGAATGTCTTGAAATTGTACACAGTCATAGTCAAGCATGCCCTGAACAAGAATCCGTTGAATATATTTGCATATCTCTTGAAGAATATTTTTAATGAATTTTTGAAAATCTGAAAAGCGATCCATGCACTTGGACATTCCAAGTATGTTGGAATGTCTTGAAATTGTACTCAGTCATAGTCAACGACGCCCTGAACAAGAATCAATTGAAAATATTTGCATATCTCTTAAGGAATATTTTTAATGAATTTTTGAAAATGAGGAAAGTCTGTGCACTAAGGCAGTGACTTAACTTTTTATTCAAAAAAGACCCCAAAAGTATCTTGGAATGTCTTGAAATTGTACACAGTCATAGTCAAGCATGCCCTGAACAAGAATCCGTTGAATATATTTGCATATCTCTTGAAGAATATTTTTAATGAACTTTTGAAAATCAGGAAAGCGATCCATGCACTTGGACATTCCAAGTATGTTGGAATGTCTTGAAATTGTACTCAGTCATAGTCAACGACGCCCTGAACAAGAATCCGTTGAAAATATTTGCATATCATTTAAGGAATATTTTTAAAGAATTTCTGAAAATCAGGAAAGCGATCCATGCACTTAGGCAGTGACTTAACTTTTTATTCAAAAAAGACCCCAAAAGTATCTTGGAATGTCTTGAAATTGTACACAGTCATAGTCAAGCATGCCCTGAACAAGAATCCGTTGAATATATTTGCATATCTCTTGAAGAATATTTTTAATGAATTTTTGAAAATCCGAAAAGCGATCCATGCACTTGGACATTCCAAGTATGTTGGAATGTCTTGAAATTGTACTCAGTCATAGTCAACGACGCCCTGAACAAGAATCAATTGAAAATATTTGCATATCTCTTAAGGAATATTTTTAATGAATTTTTGAAAATGAGGAAAGTCTGTGCACTTAGGCAGTGACTTAACTTTTTATTCAAAAAAGACCCCAAAAGTATCTTGGAATGTCTTGAAATTGTACACAGTCATAGTCAAGCATGCCCTGAACAAGAATCCGTTGAATATATTTGCATATCTCTTGAAGAATATTTTTAATGAACTTTTGAAAATCAGGAAAGCGATCCATGCACTTGGACATTCCAAGTATGTTGGAATGTCTTGAAATTGTACTCAGTCATAGTCAACGACGCCCTGAACAAGAATCCGTTGAAAATATTTGCATATCGTTTAAGGAATATTTTTAAAGAATTTCTGAAAATCAGGAAAGCGATCCATGCACTTAGGCAGTGACTTAACTTTTTCGTCAAAAAAGACCCCAAAAGTATCTTGGAATGTCTTGAAATTGTACAAAGTCATAGTCAAGCATGCCCTGAACAAGAATCCGTTGAATATATTTGCATATCTCTTGAAGAATATTTTTAATGAATTTTTGAAAATCCGGAAAGCGATCCATGCACTTGGACATTCCAAGTATGTTGGAATGTTTTGAAATTGTACTCAGTCATAGTCAACAACGCCCTGAACAAGAATCCATTGAAAATATTTGCATATCTCTTAAGGAATATTTTTAATGAATTTTTGAAAATGAGGAAAGTCTGTGCACTTAGGCAGTGACTTAACTTTTTATTCAAAAAAGACCCCAAAAGTATCTTGGAATGTCTTGAAATTGTACACAGTCATAGTCAAGCATGCCCTGAACAAGAATCCGTTGAATATATTTGCATATCTCTTGAAGAATATTTTTAATGAACTTTTGAAAATCAGGAAAGCGATCCATGCACTTGGACATTCCAAGTATGTTGGAATGTTTTGAAATTGTACTCAGTCATAGTCAACGACGCCCTGAACAAGAATCCGTTGAAAATATTTGCATATCGCTTAAGGAATATTTTTAATGAATTTTTGAAAATCAGGAAAGCGATCCATGCACTTAGGCAGTGACTTAACTTTTTTGTCAAAAAAGACCCCAAAAGTATCTTGGAATGTCTTGAAATTGTACACAGACATAGTCAAGCATGCCCTGAACAAGAATCCGTTGAATATATTTGCATATCTCTTGAAGAATATTTTTAATGAATTTTTGAATATCCGGAAAGCGATCCATGCACTTGGACATTCCAAGTATGTTGGAATGTCTTGAAATTGTACTCGGTCATAGTCAACGACGCCCTGAACAAGAATCCATTGAAAATATTTGCATATCTCTTAAGGAATATTTTTAATGAATTTTTGAAAATGATGAAAGTCTGTGCACTTAGGCAGTGACTTAACTTTTTATCCAAAAAAGACCCCAAAGGTATCTTGGAATGTCTTGAAATTGTACACAGTCATAGTCAAGCATGCCCTGAACAAGAATCCGTTGAATATATTTGCATATCTCTTGAAGAATATTTTTAATGAACTTTTGAAAATCAGGAAAGCGATCCATGCACTTGGACATTCCAAGTATGTTGGAATGTCTTGAAATTGTACTCAGTCATAGTCAACGACGCCCTGAACAAGAATCCGTTGAAAATATTTGCATATCGCTTAAGGAATATTTTTAATGAATTTTTGAAAATGAGGAAAGTCTGTGCACTAAGCCAGTGACTTAACTTTTCATTCAAAAAAGACCCCAAAAGTATCTTGGAATGTCTTGAAATTGTTCACAGTCATAGTCAAGCATGCCCTGAACAAGAATCCGTTGAATATATTTGCATATCTCTTGAAGAATATTTTTAATGAACTTTTGAAAATCAGGAAAGCGATCCATGTACTTGGACATTCAAAGTATGTTGGAATGTCTTGAAATTGTACTCGGTCATAGTCAACGACGCCCTGAACAAGAATCCGTTGAAAATATTTGCATATCGCTTAAGGAATATTTTTAATGAATTTTTGAAAATCAGGAAAGCGATCCATGCACTTAGGCAGTGACTTAACTTTTTTGTCAAAAAAGACCCCAAAAGTATCTTGGAATGTCTTGAAATTGTACACAGTCATAGTCAAGCATGCCCTGAACAAGAATCCGTTGAATATATTTGCATATCTCTTGAAGAATATTTTTAATGAATTTTTGAAAATCCGAAAAGCGATCCATGCACTTGGACATTCCAAGTATGTTGGAATGTCTTGAAATTGTACTCGGTCATAGTCAACGACGCCCTGAACAAGAATCCATTGAAAATATTTGCATATCTCTTAAGGAATATTTTTAATGAATTTTTGAAAATGATGAAAGTCTGTGCACTTAGGCAGTGACTTAACTTTTTATCCAAAAAAGACCCCAAAGGTATCTTGGAATGTCTTGAAATTGTACACAGTCATAGTCAAGCATGCCCTGAACAAGAATCCGTTGAATATATTTGCATATCTCTTGAAGAATATTTTTAATGAATTTTTGAAAATCCGGAAAGCGATCCATGCACTTGGACATTCCAAGTATGTTGGAATGTCTTGAAATTGTACTCGGTCATAGTCAACGACGCCCTGAACAAGAATCCATTGAAAATATTTGCATATCTCTTAAGGAATATTTTTAATGAATTTTTGAAAATGATGAAAGTCTGTGCACTTAGGCAGTGACTTAACTTTTTATTCAAAAAAGACCCCAAAGGTATCTTGGAATGTCTTGAAATTGTACACAGTCATAGTCAAGCATGCCCTGAACAAGAATCCATTGAATATATTTGCATATCTCTTGAAGAATATTTTTAATGAACTTTTGAAAATCAGGAAAGCGATCCATGCACTTGGACATTCCAAGTATGTTGGAATGTCTTGAAATTGTACTCAGTCATAGTCAACGACGCCCTGAACAAGAATCCGTTGAAAATATTTGCATATAGCTTAAGGAATATTTTTAATGAATTTTTGAAAATCAGGAAAGCGATCCATGCACTTAGGCAGTGACTTAACTTTTTTGTCAAAAAAGACCCCAAAAGTATCTTGGAATGTCTTGAAATTGTACACAGTCATAGTCAAGCATGCCCTGAACAAGAATCCGTTGAATATATTTGCATATCTCTTGAAGAATATTTTTAAAGAATTTTTGAAAATCCGAAAAGCGATCCATGCACTTGGACATTCCAAGTATGTTGGAATGTCTTGAAATTGTACTCAGTCATAGTCAACGACGCCCTGAACAAGAATCAATTGAAAATATTTGCATATCTCTTAAGGAATATTTTTAATGAATTTTTGAAAATGATGAAAGTCTGTGCACTTAGGCAGTGACTTAACTTTTTATTCAAAAAAGACCCCAAAAGTATCTTGGAATGTCTTGAAATTGTACACAGTCATAGTCAAGCATGCCCTGAACAAGAATCCGTTTAATATATTTGCATATCTCTTGAAGAATATTTTTAATGAACTTTTGAAAATCAGGAAAGCGATCCATGCACTTGGACATTCCAAGTATGTTGGAATGTCTTGAAATTGTACTCAGTCATAGTCAACGACGCCCTGAACAAGAGTCAATTGAAAATATTTGCATATCTCTTAAGGAATATTTTTAATGAATTTTTGAAAATGAGGAAAGTCTGTGCACTTAGGCAGTGACTTAACTTTTTATTCAAAAAAGACCCCAAAAGTATCTTGGAATGTCTTGAAATTGTACACAGTCATAGTCAAGCATAGCCCTGAACAAGAATCCGTTGAATATATTTGCATATCTCTTAAGGAATATTTTTAATGAATTTTTGAAAATGATGAAAGTCTGTGCACTTAGGCAGTGACTTAACTTTTTATCCAAAAAAGACCCCAAAGGTATCTTGGAATGTCTTGAAATTGTACACAGTCATAGTCAAGCATGCCCTGAACAAGAATCCGTTGAATATATTTGCATATCTCTTGAAGAATATTTTTAATGAATTTTTGAAAATCCGGAAAGCGATCCATGCACTTGGACATTCCAAGTATGTTGGAATGTCTTGAAATTGTACTCGGTCATAGTCAACGACGCCCTGAACAAGAATCCATTGAAAATATTTGCATATCTCTTAAGGAATATTTTTAATGAATTTTTGAAAATGATGAAAGTCTGTGCACTTAGGCAGTGACTTAACTTTTTATTCAAAAAAGACCCCAAAGGTATCTTGGAATGTCTTGAAATTGTACACAGTCATAGTCAAGCATGCCCTGAACAAGAATCCATTGAATATATTTGCATATCTCTTGAAGAATATTTTTAATGAACTTTTGAAAATCAGGAAAGCGATCCATGCACTTGGACATTCCAAGTATGTTGGAATGTCTTGAAATTGTACTCAGTCATAGTCAACGACGCCCTGAACAAGAATCCGTTGAAAATATTTGCATATAGCTTAAGGAATATTTTTAATGAATTTTTGAAAATCAGGAAAGCGATCCATGCACTTAGGCAGTGACTTAACTTTTTTGTCAAAAAAGACCCCAAAAGTATCTTGGAATGTCTTGAAATTGTACACAGTCATAGTCAAGCATGCCCTGAACAAGAATCCGTTGAATATATTTGCATATCTCTTGAAGAATATTTTTAAAGAATTTTTGAAAATCCGAAAAGCGATCCATGCACTTGGACATTCCAAGTATGTTGGAATGTCTTGAAATTGTACTCAGTCATAGTCAACGACGCCCTGAACAAGAATCAATTGAAAATATTTGCATATCTCTTAAGGAATATTTTTAATGAATTTTTGAAAATGATGAAAGTCTGTGCACTTAGGCAGTGACTTAACTTTTTATTCAAAAAAGACCCCAAAAGTATCTTGGAATGTCTTGAAATTGTACACAGTCATAGTCAAGCATGCCCTGAACAAGAATCCGTTTAATATATTTGCATATCTCTTGAAGAATATTTTTAATGAACTTTTGAAAATCAGGAAAGCGATCCATGCACTTGGACATTCCAAGTATGTTGGAATGTCTTGAAATTGTACTCAGTCATAGTCAACGACGCCCTGAACAAGAGTCAATTGAAAATATTTGCATATCTCTTAAGGAATATTTTTAATGAATTTTTGAAAATGAGGAAAGTCTGTGCACTTAGGCAGTGACTTAACTTTTTATTCAAAAAAGACCCCAAAAGTATCTTGGAATGTCTTGAAATTGTACACAGTCATAGTCAAGCATAGCCCTGAACAAGAATCCGTTGAATATATTTGCATATCTCTTGAAGAATATTTTTAATGAACTTTTGAAAATCAGGAAAGCGATCCATGCACTTGGACATTCCAAGTATGTTGGAATGTCTTGAAATTGTACTCAGTCATAGTCAACGACGCCCTGAACAAGAGTCCGTTGAAAATATTTGCATATCGTTTAAGGAATATTTTTAAAGAATTTCTGAAAATCAGGAAAGCGATCCATGCACTTAGGCAGTGACTTAACTTTTTCGTCAAAAAAGACCCCAAAAGTATCTTGGAATGTCTTGAAATTGTACACAGTCATAGTCAAGCATGCCCTGAACAAGAATCCGTTGAATATATTTGCATATCTCTTGAAGAATATTTTTAATGAATTTTTGAAAATCCGGAAAGCGATCCATGCACTTGGACATTCCAAGTATGTTGGAATGTCTTGAAATTGTACTCGGTCATAGTCAACGACGCCCTGAACAAGAATCCATTGAAAATATTTGCATATCTCTTAAGGAATATTTTTAATGAATTTTTGAAAATGATGAAAGTCTGTGCACTTAGGCAGTGACTTAACTTTTTATTCAAAAAAGACCCCAAAGGTATCTTGGAATGTCTTGAAATTGTACACAGTCATAGTCAAGCATGCCCTGAACAAGAATCCGTTGAATATATTTGCATATCTCTTGAAGAATATTTTTAATGAATTTTTGAAAATCCGGAAAGCGATCCATGCACTTGGACATTCCAAGTATGTTGGAATGTCTTGAAATTGTACTCGGTCATAGTCAACGACGCCCTGAACAAGAATCCATTGAAAATATTTGCATATCTCTTAAGGAATATTTTTAATGAATTTTTGAAAATGATGAAAGTCTGTGCACTTAGGCAGTGACTTAACTTTTTATTCAAAAAAGACCCCAAAAGTATCTTGGAATGTCTTGAAATTGTACACAGTCATAGTCAAGCATGCCCTGAACAAGAATCCGTTGAATATATTTGCATATCTCTTGAAGAATATTTTTAATGAATTTTTGAAAATCAGGAAAGCGATCCATGCACTTGGACATTCCAAGTATGTTGGAATGTCTTGAAATTGTACTCAGTCATAGTCAACGACGCCCTGAACAAGAGTCCGTTGAAAATATTTGCATATCGTTTAAGGAATATTTTTAAAGAATTTCTGAAAATCAGGAAAGCGATCCATGCACTTAGGCAGTGACTTAACTTTTTCGTCAAAAAAGACCCCAAAAGTATCTTGGAATGTCTTGAAATTGTACACAGTCATAGTCAAGCATGCCCTGAACAAGAATCCGTTGAATATATTTGCATATCTCTTGAAGAATATTTTTAATGAATTTTTGAAAATCCGGAAAGCGATCCATGCACTTGGACATTCCAAGTATGTTGGAATGTCTTGAAATTGTACTCGGTCATAGTCAACGACGCCCTGAACAAGAATCCATTGAAAATATTTGCATATCTCTTAAGGAATATTTTTAATGAATTTTTGAAAATGATGAAAGTCTGTGCACTTAGGCAGTGACTTAACTTTTTATTCAAAAAAGACCCCAAAGGTATCTTGGAATGTCTTGAAATTGTACACAGTCATAGTCAAGCATGCCCTGAACAAGAATCCGTTGAATATATTTGCATATCTCTTGAAGAATATTTTTAATGAATTTTTGAAAATCCGGAAAGCGATCCATGCACTTGGACATTCCAAGTATGTTGGAATGTCTTGAAATTGTACTCGGTCATAGTCAACGACGCCCTGAACAAGAATCCATTGAAAATATTTGCATATCTCTTAAGGAATATTTTTAATGAATTTTTGAAAATGATGAAAGTCTGTGCACTTAGGCAGTGACTTAACTTTTTATTCAAAAAAGACCCCAAAAGTATCTTGGAATGTCTTGAAATTGTACACAGTCATAGTCAAGCATGCCCTGAACAAGAATCCGTTGAATATATTTGCATATCTCTTGAAGAATATTTTTAATGAATTTTTGAAAATCAGGAAAGCGATCCATGCACTTGGACATTCCAAGTATGTTGGAATGTCTTGAAATTGTACTCAGTCATAGTCAACGACGCCCTGAACAAGAATCCGTTGAAAATATTTGCATATCGCTTAAGGAATATTTTTAAAGAATTTCTGAAAATCAGGAAAGCGATCCATGCACTTAGGCAGTGACTTAACTTTTTATTCAAAAAAGACCCCAAAAGTATCTTGGAATGTCTTGAAATTGTACACAGTCATAGTCAAGCCTGCCCTGAACAAGAATCCGTTGAATATATTTGCATATCTCTTGAAGAATATTTTTAATGAATTTTTGAAAATCCGAAAGCGATCCATGCACTTGGACATTCCAAGTATGTTGGAATGTCTTGAAATTGTACTCAGTCAAAGTCAACGACGCCCTGAACAAGAATCAATTGAAAATATTTGCATATCTCTTGAAGAATATTTTTAATGAATTTTTGAAAATGAGGAAAGTCTGTGCACTTAGGCAGTGACTTAACTTTTTATTCAAAAAAGACCCCAAAAGTATCTTGGAATGTCTTGAAATTGTACACAGTCATAGTCAAGCATGCCCTGAACAAGAATCCGTTGAATATATTTGCATATCTCTTGAAGAATATTTTTAATGAACTTTTGAAAATCAGGAAAGCGATCCATGCACTTGGACATTCCAAGTATGTTGGAATGTCTTGAAATTGTACTCAGTCATAGTCAACGACGCCCTGAACAAGAATCCGTTGAAAATATTTGCATATCGTTTAAGGAATATTTTTAAAGAATTTCTGAAAATCAGGAAAGCGATCCATGCACTTAGGCAGTGACTTAACTTTTTCGTCAAAAAAGACCCCAAAAGTATCTTGGAATGTCTTGAAATTGTACACAGTCATAGTCAAGCATGCCCTGAACAAGAATCCGTTGAATATATTTGCATATCTCTTGAAGAATATTTTTAATGAATTTTTGAAAATCCGGAAAGCGATCCATGCACTTGGACATTCCAAGTATGTTGGAATGTCTTGAAATTGTACTCAGTCATAGTCAACAACGCCCTGAACAAGAATCTATTGAAAATATTTGCATATCTCTTAAGGAATATTTTTAATGAATTTTTGAAAATGAGGAAAGTCTGTGCACTTAGGCAGTGACTTAACTTTTTATTCAAAAAAGACCCCAAAAGTATCTTGGAATGTCTTGAAATTGTACACAGTCATAGTCAAGCATGCCCTGAACAAGAATCCGTTGAATATATTTGCATATCTCTTGAAGAATATTTTTAATGAACTTTTGAAAATCAGGAAAGCGATCCATGCACTTGGACATTCCAAGTATGTTGGAATGTTTTGAAATTGTACTCAGTCATAGTCAACGACGCCCTGAACAAGAATCCGTTGAAAATATTTGCATATCGCTTAAGGAATATTTTTAATGAATTTTTGAAAATCAGAAAAGCGATCCATGCACTTAGGCAGTGACTTAACTTTTTTGTCAAAAAAGACCCCAAAAGTATCTTGGAATGTCTTGAAATTGTACACAGTCATAGTCAAGCATGCCCTGAACAAGAATCCGTTGAATATATTTGCATATCTCTTGAAGAATATTTTTAATGAATTTTTGAAAATCCGAAAAGCGATCCATGCACTTGGACATTCCAAGTATGTTGGAATGTCTTGAAATTGTACTCGGTCATAGTCAACGACGCCCTGAACAAGAATCCATTGAAAATATTTGCATATCTCTTAAGGAATATTTTTAATGAATTTTTGAAAATGATGAAAGTCTGTGCACTTAGGCAGTGACTTAACTTTTTATCCAAAAAAGACCCCAAAGGTATCTCGGAATGTCTTGAAATTGTACACAGTCATAGTCAAGCATGCCCTGAACAAGAATCCGTTGAATATATTTGCATATCTCTTGAAGAATATTTTTAATGAACTTTTGAAAATCAGGAAAGCGATCCATGCACTTGGACATTCCAAGTATGTTGGAATGTCTTGAAATTGTACTCAGTCATAGTCAACGACGCCCTGAACAAGAATCCGTTGAAAATATTTGCATATCGCTTAAGGAATATTTTTAATGAATTTTTGAAAATCAGGAAAGCGATCCATGCACTTAGGCAGTGACTTAACTTTTTTGTCAAAAAAGACCCCAAAAGTATCTTGGAATGTCTTGAAATTGTACACAGTCATAGTCAAGCATGCCCTGAACAAGAATCCGTTGAATATATTTGCATATCTCTTGAAGAATATTTTTAATGAATTTTTGAAAATCCGAAAAGCGATCCATGCACTTGGACATTCCAAGTATGTTGGAATGTCTTTAAATTGTACTCAGTCATAGTCAACGACGCCCTGAACAAGAATCAATTGAAAATATTTGCATATCTCTTAAGGAATATTTTTAATGAATTTTTGAAAATTAGGAAAGTCTGTGCACTTAGGCAGTGACTTAACTTTTTATTCAAAAAAGACCCCAAAAGTATCTTGGAATGTCTTGAAATTGTACACAGTCATAGTCAAGCATGCCCTGAACAAGAATCCGTTGAATATATTTGCATATCTCTTGAAGAATATTTTTAATGAACTTTTGAAAATCAGGAAAGCGATCCATGCACTTGGACATTCCAAGTATGTTGGAATGTTTTGAAATTGTACTCAGTCATAGTCAACGACGCCCTGAACAAGAATCCGTTGAAAATATTTGCATATCGCTTAAGGAATATTTTTAATGAATTTTTGAAAATCAGGAAAGCGATCCATGCACTTAGGCAGTGACTTAACTTTTTATTCAAAAAAGACCCCAAAAGTATCCTGGAATGTCTTGAAATTGTACACAGTCATAGTCAAGCATGCCCTGAACAAGAATCCGTTGAATATATTTGCATATCTCTTGAAGAATATTTTTAATGAATTTTTGAAAATCCGAAAAGCGATCCATGCACTTGGACATTCCAAGTATGTTGGAATGTCTTGAAATTGTACTCAGTCATAGTCAACGACGCCCTGAACAAGAATCAATTGAAAATATTTGCATATCTCTTAAGGAATATTTTTAATGAATTTTTGAAAATTAGGAAAGCGATCCATGCACTTAGGCAGTGACTTAACTTTTGATGTTTTTGGTTTGTTTTTAAAGCATTAAAGCTGCAGGAGTTCTTCCATGTCGCCCAGTCGCTGGAAACAAACGTTTGGACACCGTGGATCACACAGCAGGATATCAGGTGAGACGAAGGAAACGATCCATTTGCCCTGATGCACTTAGTGACTTGACTTTTTTTTCAAAAAAAACCCCAAAAGTAAATTGGAATGTCTTGAAATTGTACACAGTCATAGTCAAGCATGCCCTGAATAAGAATCCGTTGAATATATTTGCATATCTCTTGAAGAATATTTTTAATGAATTTTTGAAAATCCGGAAAGCGATCCATGCACTTGGACATTCCAAGTATGTTGGAATGTCTTGAAATTGTACTCAGTCATAGTCAACGACGCCCTGAACAAGAATCCGTTGAAAATATTTGCATATCGCTTAAGGAATATTTTTAATGAATTTTTGAAAATCAGGAAAGCGATCCATGCACTTAGGCAGTGACTTAACTTTTTCGTCAAAAAAGACCCCAAAAGTATCTTGGAATGTCTTGAAATTGTACACAGTCATAGTCAAGCATGCCCTGAACAAGAATCAATTGAAAATATTTGCATATCTCTTAAGGAATATTTTTAATGAATTTTTGAAAATGAGGAAAGTCTGTGCACTTAGGCAGTGACTTAACTTTTTATTCAAAAAAAACCCCAAAAGTAAATTGGAATGTCTTGAAATTGTACACAGTCATAGTCAAGCATGCCCTGAACAAGAATCCGTTGAATATATTTGCATATCTCTTGAAGAATATTTTTAATGAATTTTTGAAAATCCGAAAAGCGATCCATGCACTTGGACATTCCAAGTATGTTGGAATGTCTTGAAATTGTACTCAGTCATAGTCAACGACGCCCTGAACAAGAATCAATTGAAAATATTTGCATATCTCTTAAGGAATATTTTTAATGAATTTTTGAAAATGAGGAAAGTCTGTGCACTTAGGCAGTGACTTAACTTTTTATTCAAAAAAGACCCCAAAAGTATCTTGGAATGTCTTGAAATTGTACACAGTCATAGTCAAGCATGCCCTGAACAAGAATCCGTTGAATATATTTGCATATCTCTTGAAGAATATTTTTAATGAACTTTTGAAAATCAGGAAAGCGATCCATGCACTTGGACATTCCAAGTATGTTGGAATGTCTTGAAATTGTACTCAGTCATAGTCAACGACGCCCTGAACAAGAATCCGTTGAAAATATTTGCATATAGCTTAAGGAATATTTTTAATGAATTTTTGAAAATGAGGAAAGTCTGTGCACTTAGGCAGTGACTTAACTTTTTATTCAAAAAAGACCCCAAAAGTATCCTGGAATGTCTTGAAATTGTACACAGTCATAGTCAAGCATGCCCTGAACAAGAATCCGTTGAATATATTTGCATATCTCTTGAAGAATATTTTTAATGAATTTTTGAAAATCCGAAAAGCGATCCATGCACTTGGACATTCCAAGTATGTTGGAATGTCTTGAAATTGTACTCAGTCATAGTCAACGACGCCCTGAACAAGAATCAATTGAAAATATTTGCATATCTCTTAAGGAATATTTTTAATGAATTTTTGAAAATTAGGAAAGCGATCCATGCACTTAGGCAGTGACTTAACTTTTGATGTTTATGGTTTGTTTTTAAAGCATTAAAGCTGCAGGAGTTCATCCATGTCGCCCAGTCGCTGGAAACAAACGTTTGGACACCGTGGATCACACAGCAGGATATCAGGTGAGACGAAGGAAACGATCCATTTGCCCTGATGCACTTAGTGACTTGACTTTTTTTTCAAAAAAAACCCCAAAAGTAAATTGGAATGTCTTGAAATTGTACACAGTCATAGTCAAGCATGCCCTGAATAAGAATCCGTTGAATATATTTGCATATCTCTTGAAGAATATTTTTAATGAATTTTTGAAAATCCGGAAAGCGATCCATGCACTTGGACATTCCAAGTATGTTGGAATGTCTTGAAATTGTACTCAGTCATAGTCAACGACGCCCTGAACAAGAATCCGTTGAAAATATTTGCATATCGCTTAAGGAATATTTTTAATGAATTTTTGAAAATCAGGAAAGCGATCCATGCACTTAGGCAGTGACTTAACTTTTTCGTCAAAAAAGACCCCAAAAGTATCTTGGAATGTCTTGAAATTGTACACAGTCATAGTCAAGCATGCCCTGAACAAGAATCCGTTGAATATATTTGCATATCTCTTGAGGAATATTTTTAATGAATTTTTGAAAATCAGGAAAGCGATCCATGCACTTAGGCAGTGACTTAACTTTTGATGTTTTTGGGTTGTTTTTAAAGAATTAAAGCTGCAGGAGTTCATCCATGTCGTCCAGTCGCTGGAAACAAACGTTTGGACACCGTGGATCACACAGCAGGATATCAGGTGAGACGAAGGAAACGATCCATTTGCCCTGATGCACTTAGTGACTTGACTTTTTTTTCAAAAAAAACCCCAAAAGTAAATTGGAATGTCTTGAAATTGTACACAGTCATAGTCAAGCATGCCCTGAACAAGAATCCGTTGAATATATTTGCATATCTCTTGAAGAATATTTTTAATGAATTTTTGAAAATCCGAAAAGCGATCCATGCACTTGGACATTCCAAGTATGTTGGAATGTCTTGAAATTGTACTCAGTCATAGTCAACGACGCCCTGAACAAGAATCAATTGAAAATATTTGCATATCTCTTAAGGAATATTTTTAATGAATTTTTGAAAATGAGGAAAGTCTGTGCACTTAGGCAGTGACTTAACTTTTTATTCAAAAAAGACCCCAAAAGTATCTTGGAATGTCTTGAAATTGTACACAGTCATAGTCAAGCATGCCCTGAACAAGAATCCGTTGAATATATTTGCATATCTCTTGAAGAATATTTTTAATGAACTTTTGAAAATCAGGAAAGCGATCCATGCACTTGGACATTCCAAGTATGTTGGAATGTCTTGAAATTGTACTCAGTCATAGTCAACGACGCCCTGAACAAGAATCCGTTGAAAATATTTGCATATAGCTTAAGGAATATTTTTAATGAATTTTTGAAAATTAGGAAAGTCTGTGCACTTAGGCAGTGACTTAACTTTTTATTCAAAAAAGACCCCAAAAGTATCCTGGAATGTCTTGAAATTGTACACAGTCATAGTCAAGCATGCCCTGAACAAGAATCCGTTGAATATATTTGCATATCTCTTGAAGAATATTTTTAATGAATTTTTGAAAATCCGAAAAGCGATCCATGCACTTGGACATTCCAAGTATGTTGGAATGTCTTGAAATTGTACTCAGTCATAGTCAACGACGCCCTGAACAAGAATCAATTGAAAATATTTGCATATCTCTTAAGGAATATTTTTAATGAATTTTTGAAAATTAGGAAAGCGATCCATGCACTTAGGCAGTGACTTAACTTTTGATGTTTTTGGTTTGTTTTTAAAGCATTAAAGCTGCAGGAGTTCATCCATGTCGCCCAGTCGCTGGAAACAAACGTTTGGACACCGTGGATCACACAGCAGGATATCAGGTGAGACGAAGGAAACGATCCATTTGCCCTGATGCACTTAGTGACTTGACTTTTTTTTCAAAAAAAACCCCAAAAGTAAATTGGAATGTCTTGAAATTGTACACAGTCATAGTCAAGCATGCCCTGAATAAGAATCCGTTGAATATATTTGCATATCTCTTGAAGAATATTTTTAATGAATTTTTGAAAATCCGGAAAGCGATCCATGCACTTGGACATTCCAAGTATGTTGGAATGTCTTGAAATTGTACTCAGTCATAGTCAACGACGCCCTGAACAAGAATCCGTTGAAAATATTTGCATATCGCTTAAGGAATATTTTTAATGAATTTTTGAAAATCAGGAAAGCGATCCATGCACTTAGGCAGTGACTTAACTTTTTCGTCAAAAAAGACCCCAAAAGTATCTTGGAATGTCTTGAAATTGTACACAGTCATAGTCAAGCATGCCCTGAACAAGAATCCGTTGAATATATTTGCATATCTCTTGAGGAATATTTTTAATGAATTTTTGAAAATCAGGAAAGCGATCCATGCACTTAGGCAGTGACTTAACTTTTGATGTTTTTGGGTTGTTTTTAAAGAATTAAAGCTGCAGGAGTTCATCCATGTCGTCCTGTCGCTGGAAACAAACGTTTGGACACCGTGGATCACACAGCAGGATATCAGGTGAGACGAAGGAAACGATCCATTTGCCCTGATGCACTTAGTGACTTGACTTTTTTTCAAAAAAAACCCCAAAAGTAAATTGGAATGTCTTGAAATTGTACACAGTCATAGTCAAGCATGCCCTGAACAAGAATCCGTTGAATATATTTGCATATCTCTTGAAGAATATTTTTAATGAACTTTTGAAAATCAGGAAAGCGATCCATGCACTTGGACATTCCAAGTATGTTGGAATGTCTTGAAATTGTACTCAGTCATAGTCAACGACGCCCTGAACAAGAATCCGTTGAAAATATTTGCATATCGTTTAAGGAATATTTTTAAAGAATTTCTGAAAATCAGGAAAGCGATCCATGCACTTAGGCAGTGACTTAACTTTTTCGTCAAAAAAGACCCCAAAAGTATCTTGGAATGTCTTGAAATTGTACACAGTCATAGTCAAGAATGCCCTGAACAAGAATCCGTTGAATATATTTGCATATCTCTTGAAGAATATTTTTAATGAATTTTTGAAAATCCGGAAAGCGATCCATGCACTTGGACATTCCAAGTATGTTGGAATGTCTTGAAATTGTACTCAGTCATAGTCAACGACGCCCTGAACAAGAATCCATTGAAAATATTTGCATATCTCTTAAGGAATATTTGTAATGAATTTTTGAAAATGATGAAAGTCTGTGCACTTAGGCAGTGACTTAACTTTTTATTCAAAAAAGACCCTAAAGGTATCTTGGAATGTCTTGAAATTGTACACAGTCATAGTCAAGCATGCCCTGAACAAGAATCCGTTGAATATATTTGCATATCTCTTGAAGAATATTTTTAATGAACTTTTGAAAATCAGGAAAGCGATCCATGCACTTGGACATTCCAAGTATGTTGGAATGTCTTGAAATTGTACTCAGTCATAGTCAACGACGCCCTGAACAAGAATCCGTTGAAAATATTTGCATATCGCTTAAGGAATATTTCTAATGAATTTTTGAAAATCAGGAAAGCGATCCATGCACTTAGGCAGTGACTTAACTTTTTTGTCAAAAAAGACCCCAAAAGTATCTTGGAATGTCTTGAAATTGTACACAGTCATAGTCAAGCATGCCCTGAACAAGAATCCGTTGAATATATTTGCATATCTCTTGAAGAATATTTTTAATGAACTTTTGAAAATCAGGAAAGCGATCCATGCACTTGGACATTCCAAGTATGTTGGAATGTCTTGAAATTGTACTCAGTCATAGTCAACGACGCCCTGAACAAGAATCCGTTGAAAATATTTGCATATCTCTTAAGGAATATTTTTAATGAATTTTTGAAAATGATGAAAGTCTGTGCACTTAGGCAGTGACTTAACTTTTTATTCAAAAAAGACCCCAAAGGTATCTTGGAATGTCTTGAAATTGTACACAGTCATAGTCAAGCATGCCCTGAACAAGAATCCGTTGAATATATTTGCATATCTCTTGAAGAATATTTTTAATGAACTTTTGAAAATCAGGAAAGCGATCCATGCACTTGGACATTGCAAGTATGTTGGAATGTCTTGAAATTGTACTCAGTCATAGTCAACGACGCCCTGAACAAGAATCCGTTGAAAATATTTGCATATCGTTTAAGGAATATTTTTAAAGAATTTCTGAAAATCAGGAAAGCGATCCATGCACTTAGGCAGTGACTTAACTTTTTCGTCAAAAAAGACCCCAAAAGTATCTTGGAATGTCTTGAAATTGTACACAGTCATAGTCAAGAATGCCCTGAACAAGAATCCGTTGAATATATTTGCATATCTCTTGAAGAATATTTTTAATGAACTTTTGAAAATCCGGAAAGCGATCCATGCACTTGGACATTCCAAGTATGTTGGAATGTCTTGAAATTGTACTCGGTCATAGTCAACGACGCCTTGAACAAGAATCCATTGAAAATATTTGCATATCTCTTAAGGAATATTTTTAATGAATTTTTGAAAATGATGAAAGTCTGTGCACTTAGGCAGTGACTTAACTTTTTATTCAAAAAAGACCCCAAAGGTATCTTGGAATGTCTTGAAATTGTACACAGTCATAGTCAAGCATGCCCTGAACAAGAATCCGTTGAATATATTTGCATATCTCTTGAAGAATATTTTTAATGAACTTTTGAAAATCAGGAAAGCGATCCATGCACTTGGACATTCCAAGTATGTTGGAATGTCTTGAAATTGTACACAGTCATAGTCAACGACGCCCTGAACAAGAATCAATTGAAAATATTTGCATATCTCTTAAGGAATATTTTTAATGAATTTTTGAAAATGAGGAAAGTCTGTGCACTTAGGCAGTGACTTAACTTTTTATTCAAAAAAGACCCCAAAAGTATCTTGGAATGTCTTGAAATTGTACACAGTCATAGTCAAGCATGCCCTGAACAAGAATCCGTTGAATATATTTGCATATCTCTTGAAGAATATTTTTAATGAACTTTTGAAAATCAGGAAAGCGATCCATGCACTTGGACATTCCAAGTATGTTGGAATGTCTTGAAATTGTACTCAGTCATAGTCAACGACGCCCTGAACAAGAATCCGTTGAAAATATTTGCATATCGTTTAAGGAATATTTTTAAAGAATTTCTTAAAATCAGGAAAGCGATCCATGCACTTAGGCAGTGACTTAACTTTTTCGTCAAAAAAGACCCCAAAAGTATCTTGGAATGTCTTGAAATTGTACACAGTCATAGTCAAGAATGCCCTGAACAAGAATCCGTTGAATATATTTGCATATCTCTTGAAGAATATTTTTAATGAATTTTTGAAAATCCGGAAAGCGATCCATGCACTTGGACATTCCAAGTATGTTGGAATGTCTTGAAATTGTACTCGGTCATAGTCAACGACGCCCTGAACAAGAATCCATTGAAAATATTTGCATATCTCTTAAGGAATATTTTTAATGAATTTTTGAAAATGATGAAAGTCTGTGCACTTAGGCAGTGACTTAACTTTTTATTCAAAAAAGACCCCAAAGGTATCTTGGAATGTCTTGAAATTGTACACAGTCATAGTCAAGCATGCCCTGAACAAGAATCCGTTGAATATATTTGCATATCTCTTGAAGAATATTTTTAATGAACTTTTGAAAATCAGGAAAGCGATCCATGCACTTGGACATTCCAAGTATGTTGGAATGTCTTGAAATTGTACTCAGTCATAGTCAACGACGCCCTGAACAAGAATCCGTTGAAAATATTTGCATATCGCTTAAGGAATATTTTTTATGAATTTTTGAAAATCAGGAAAGCGATCCATGCACTTAGGCAGTGACTTAACTTTTTTGTCAAAAAAGACCCCAAAAGTATCTTGGAATGTCTTGAAATTGTACACAGTCATAGTCAAGCATGCCCTGAACAAGAATCCGTTGAATATATTTGCATATCTCTTGAAGAATATTTTTAATGAATTTTTGAAAATCCGAAAAGCGATCCATGCACTTGGACATTCCAAGTATGTTGGAATGTCTTGAAATTGTACTCAGTCATAGTCAACGACGCCCTGAACAAGAATCAATTGAAAATATTTGCATATCTCTTAAGGAATATTTTTAATGAATTTTTGAAAATGAGGAAAGTCTGTGCACTTAGGCAGTGACTTAACTTTTTATTCAAAAAAGACCCCAAAAGTATCTTGGAATGTCTTGAAATTGTACACAGTCATAGTCAAGCATGCCCTGAACAAGAATCCGTTGAATATATTTGCATATCTCTTGAAGAATATTTTTAATGAACTTTTGAAAATCAGGAAAGCGATCCATGCACTTGGACATTCCAAGTATGTTGGAATGTCTTGAAATTGTACTCAGTCATAGTCAACGACGCCCTGAACAAGAATCCGTTGAAAATATTTGCATATCGTTTAAGGAATATTTTTAAAGAATTTCTGAAAATCAGGAAAGCGATCCATGCACTTAGGCAGTGACTTAACTTTTTCGTCAAAAAAGACCCCAAAAGTATCTTGGAA
This sequence comes from Microchirus variegatus, assembly GCF_963457635.1. NCBI lineage: Eukaryota > Metazoa > Chordata > Actinopteri > Pleuronectiformes > Soleidae > Microchirus > Microchirus variegatus. The sequence goes on from NW_028154775.1 coordinate 1,286,488, forward strand.
TGTCTTGAAATTGTACACAGTCATAGTCAAGCATGCCCTGAACAAGAATCCGTTGAATATATTTGCATATCTCTTGAAGAATATTTTTAATGAATTTTTGAAAATCCGAAAAGCGATCCATGCACTTGGACATTCCAAGTATGTTGGAATGTCTTGAAATTGTACTCAGTCATAGTCAACGACGCCCTGAACAAGAATCAATTGAAAATATTTGCATATCTCTTAAGGAATATTTTTAATGAATTTTTGAAAATGAGGAAAGTCTGTGCACTTAGGCAGTGACTTAACTTTTTATTCAAAAAAGACCCCAAAAGTATCTTGGAATGTCTTGAAATTGTACACAGTCATAGTCAAGCATGCCCTGAACAAGAATCCGTTGAATATATTTGCATATCTCTTGAAGAATATTTTTAATGAACTTTTGAAAATCAGGAAAGCGATCCATGCACTTGGACATTCCAAGTATGTTGGAATGTCTTGAAATTGTACTCAGTCATAGTCAACGACGCCCTGAACAAGAATCCGTTGAAAATATTTGCATATCGTTTAAGGAATATTTTTAAAGAATTTCTGAAAATCAGGAAAGCGATCCATGCACTTAGGCAGTGACTTAACTTTTTCGTCAAAAAAGACCCCAAAAGTATCTTGGAATGTCTTGAAATTGTACACAGTCATAGTCAAGCATGCCCTGAACAAGAATCCGTTGAATATATTTGCATATCTCTTGAAGAATATTTTTAATGAATTTTTGAAAATCCGAAAAGCGATCCATGCACTTGGACATTCCAAGTATGTTGGAATGTCTTGAAATTGTACTCAGTCATAGTCAACGACGCCCTGAACAAGAATCAATTGAAAATATTTGCATATCTCTTAAGGAATATTTTTAATGAATTTTTGAAAATGAGGAAAGTCTGTGCACTTAGGCAGTGACTTAACTTTTTATTCAAAAAAGACCCCAAAAGTATCCTGGAATGTCTTGAAATTGTACACAGTCATAGTCAAGCATGCCCTGAACAAGAATCCGTTGAATATATTTGCATATCTCTTGAAGAATATTTTTAATGAACTTTTGAAAATCAGGAAAGCGATCCATGCACTTGGACATTCCAAGTATGTTGGAATGTCTTGAAATTGTACTCAGTCATAGTCAACGACGCCCTGAACAAGAATCCGTTGAAAATATTTGCATATCGTTTAAGGAATATTTTTAAAGAATTTCTGAAAATCAGGAAAGCGATCCATGCACTTAGGCAGTGACTTAACTTTTTATTCAAAAAAGACCCCAAAAGTATCTTGGAATGTCTTGAAATTGTACACAGTCATAGTCAAGCATGCCCTGAACAAGAATCCGTTGAATATATTTGCATATCTCTTGAAGAATATTTTTAATGAATTTTTGAAAATCCGGAAAGCGATCCATGCACTTGGACATTCCAAGTATGTTGGAATGTCTTGAAATTGTACTCGGTCATAGTCAACGACGCCCTGAACAAGAATCCATTGAAAATATTTGCATATCTCTTAAGGAATATTTTTAATGAATTTTTGAAAATGATGAAAGTCTGTGCACTTAGGCAGTGACTTAACTTTTTATCCAAAAAAGACCCCAAAAGTATCTTGGAATGTCTTGAAATTGTACACAGTCATAGTCAAGCATGCCCTGAACAAGAATCCGTTGAATATATTTGCATATCTCTTGAAGAATATTTTTAATGAACTTTTGAAAATCAGGAAAGCGATCCATGCACTTGGACATTCCAAGTATGTTGGAATGTCTTGAAATTGTACTCAGTCATAGTCAACGACGCCCTGAACAAGAATCCGTTGAAAATATTTGCATATCGCTTAAGGAATATTTTTAATGAATTTTTGAAAATCAGGAAAGCGATCCATGCACTTAGGCAGTGACTTAACTTTTTTGTCAAAAAAGACCCCAAAAGTATCTTGGAATGTCTTGAAATTGTACACAGTCATAGTCAAGCATGCCCTGAACAAGAATCCGTTGAATATATTTGCATATCTCTTGAAGAATATTTTTAATGAATTTTTGAAAATCCGGAAAGCGATCCATGCACTTGGACATTCCAAGTATGTTGGAATGTCTTGAAATTGTACTCGGTCATAGTCAACGACGCCCTGAACAAGAATCCATTGAAAATATTTGCATATCTCTTAAGGAATATTTTTAATGAATTTTTGAAAATGATGAAAGTCTGTGCACTTAGGCAGTGACTTAACTTTTTATCCAAAAAAGACCCCAAAAGTATCTTGGAATGTCTTGAAATTGTACACAGTCATAGTCAAGCATGCCCTGAACAAGAATCCGTTGAATATATTTGCATATCTCTTGAAGAATATTTTTAATGAATTTTTGAAAATCCGGAAAGCGATCCATGCACTTGGACATTCCAAGTATGTTGGAATGTCTTGAAATTGTACTCGGTCATAGTCAACGACGCCCTGAACAAGAATCCATTGAAAATATTTGCATATCTCTTAAGGAATATTTTTAATGAATTTTTGAAAATGATGAAAGTCTGTGCACTTAGGCAGTGACTTAACTTTTTATCCAAAAAAGACCCCAAAAGTATCTTGGAATGTCTTGAAATTGTACACAGTCATAGTCAAGCATGCCCTGAACAAGAATCCGTTGAATATATTTGCATATCTCTTGAAGAATATTTTTAATGAACTTTTGAAAATCAGGAAAGCGATCCATGCACTTGGACATTCCAAGTATGTTGGAATGTCTTGAAATTGTACTCAGTCATAGTCAACGACGCCCTGAACAAGAATCCGTTGAAAATATTTGCATATCGCTTAAGGAATATTTTTAATGAATTTTTGAAAATCAGGAAAGCGATCCATGCACTTAGGCAGTGACTTAACTTTTTTGTCAAAAAAGACCCCAAAAGTATCTTGGAATGTCTTGAAATTGTACACAGTCATAGTCAAGCATGCCCTGAACAAGAATCCGTTGAATATATTTGCATATCTCTTGAAGAATATTTTTAATGAATTTTTGAAAATCCGAAAAGCGATCCATGCACTTGGACATTCCAAGTATGTTGGAATGTCTTTAAATTGTACTCAGTCATAGTCAACGACGCCCTGAACAAGAATCAATTGAAAATATTTGCATATCTCTTAAGGAATATTTTTAATGAATTTTTGAAAATGAGGAAAGTCTGTGCACTTAGGCAGTGACTTAACTTTTTATTCAAAAAAGACCCCAAAAGTATCCTGGAATGTCTTGAAATTGTACACAGTCATAGTCAAGCATGCCCTGAACAAGAATCCGTTGAATATATTTGCATATCTCTTGAAGAATATTTTTAATGAACTTTTGAAAATCAGGAAAGCGATCCATGCACTTGGACATTCCAAGTATGTTGGAATGTCTTGAAATTGTACTCAGTCATAGTCAACGACGCCCTGAACAAGAATCCGTTGAAAATATTTGCATATCGTTTAAGGAATATTTTTAAAGAATTTCTGAAAATCAGGAAAGCGATCCATGCACTTAGGCAGTGACTTAACTTTTAATTCAAAAAAGACCCCAAAAGTATCTTGGAATGTCTTGAAATTGTACACAGTCATAGTCAAGCATGCCCTGAACAAGAATCCGTTGAATATATTTGCATATCTCTTGAAGAATATTTTTAATGAATTTTTGAAAATCCGGAAAGCGATCCATGCACTTGGACATTCCAAGTATGTTGGAATGTCTTGAAATTGTACTCGGTCATAGTCAACGACGCCCTGAACAAGAATCCATTGAAAATATTTGCATATCTCTTAAGGAATATTTTTAATGAATTTTTGAAAATGATGAAAGTCTGTGCACTTAGGCAGTGACTTAACTTTTTATCCAAAAAAGACCCCAAAAGTATCTTGGAATGTCTTGAAATTGTACACAGTCATAGTCAAGCATGCCCTGAACAAGAATCCGTTGAATATATTTGCATATCTCTTGAAGAATATTTTTAATGAACTTTTGAAAATCAGGAAAGCGATCCATGCACTTGGACATTCCAAGTATGTTGGAATGTCTTGAAATTGTACTCAGTCATAGTCAACGACGCCCTGAACAAGAATCCGTTGAAAATATTTGCATATCGCTTAAGGAATATTTTTAATGAATTTTTGAAAATCAGGAAAGCGATCCATGCACTTAGGCAGTGACTTAACTTTTTTGTCAAAAAAGACCCCAAAAGTATCTTGGAATGTCTTGAAATTGTACACAGTCATAGTCAAGCATGCCCTGAACAAGAATCCGTTGAATATATTTGCATATCTCTTGAAGAATATTTTTAATGAATTTTTGAAAATCCGGAAAGCGATCCATGCACTTGGACATTCCAAGTATGTTGGAATGTCTTGAAATTGTACTCGGTCATAGTCAACGACGCCCTGAACAAGAATCCATTGAAAATATTTGCATATCTCTTAAGGAATATTTTTAATGAATTTTTGAAAATGATGAAAGTCTGTGCACTTAGGCAGTGACTTAACTTTTTATCCAAAAAAGACCCCAAAAGTATCTTGGAATGTCTTGAAATTGTACACAGTCATAGTCAAGCATGCCCTGAACAAGAATCCGTTGAATATATTTGCATATCTCTTGAAGAATATTTTGAATGAATTTTTGAAAATCCGGAAAGCGATCCATGCACTTGGACATTCCAAGTATGTTGGAATGTCTTGAAATTGTACTCGGTCATAGTCAACGACGCCCTGAACAAGAATCCATTGAAAATATTTGCATATCTCTTAAGGAATATTTTTAATGAATTTTTGAAAATGATGAAAGTCTGTGCACTTAGGCAGTGACTTAACTTTTTATCCAAAAAAGACCCCAAAAGTATCTTGGAATGTCTTGAAATTGTACACAGTCATAGTCAAGCATGCCCTGAACAAGAATCCGTTGAATATATTTGCATATCTCTTGAAGAATATTTTTAATGAACTTTTGAAAATCAGGAAAGCGATCCATGCACTTGGACATTCCAAGTATGTTGGAATGTCTTGAAATTGTACTCAGTCATAGTCAACGACGCCCTGAACAAGAATCCGTTGAAAATATTTGCATATCGCTTAAGGAATATTTTTAATGAATTTTTGAAAATCAGGAAAGCGATCCATGCACTTAGGCAGTGACTTAACTTTTTTGTCAAAAAAGACCCCAAAAGTATCTTGGAATGTCTTGAAATTGTACACAGTCATAGTCAAGCATGCCCTGAACAAGAATCCGTTGAATATATTTGCATATCTCTTGAAGAATATTTTAAATGAATTTTTGAAAATCCGAAAAGCGATCCATGCACTTGGACATTCCAAGTATGTTGGAATGTCTTTAAATTGTACTCAGTCATAGTCAACGACGCCCTGAACAAGAATCAATTGAAAATATTTGCATATCTCTTAAGGAATATTTTTAATGAATTTTTGAAAATGAGGAAAGTCTGTGCACTTAGGCAGTGACTTAACTTTTTATTCAAAAAAGACCCCAAAAGTATCTTGGAATGTCTTGAAATTGTACACAGTCATAGTCAAGCATGCCCTGAACAAGAATCCGTTGAATATATTTGCATATCTCTTGAAGAATATTTTTAATGAACTTTTGAAAATCAGGAAAGCGATCCATGCACTTGGACATTCCAAGTATGTTGGAATGTCTTGAAATTGTACTCAGTCATAGTCAACGACGCCCTGAACAAGAATCCGTTGAAAATATTTGCATATCGCTTAATGAATATTTTAAATGAATTTTTGAAAATCAGGAAAGCGATCCATGCACTTAGGCAGTGACTTAACTTTTTATTCAAAAAAGACCCCAAAAGTATCTTGGAATGTCTTGAAATTGTACACAGTCATAGTCAAGCATGCCCTGAACAAGAATCCGTTGAATATATTTGCATATCTCTTGAAGAATATTTTTAATGAATTTTTGAAAATCCGGAAAGCGATCCATGCACTTGGACATTCCAAGTATGTTGGAATGTCTTGAAATTGTACTCGGTCATAGTCAACGACGCCCTGAACAAGAATCCATTGAAAATATTTGCATATCTCTTAAGGAATATTTTTAATGAATTTTTGAAAATGATGAAAGTCTGTGCACTTAGGCAGTGACTTAACTTTTTATCCAAAATAGACCCCAAAAGTATCTTGGAATGTCTTGAAATTGTACACAGTCATAGTCAAGCATGCCCTGAACAAGAATCCGTTGAATATATTTGCATATCTCTTGAAGAATATTTTTAATGAACTTTTGAAAATCAGGAAAGCGATCCATGCACTTGGACATTCCAAGTATGTTGGAATGTCTTGAAATTGTACTCAGTCATAGTCAAAGACGCCCTGAACAAGAATCCGTTGAAAATATTTGCATATCGCTTAAGGAATATTTTTAATGAATTTTTGAAAATCAGGAAAGCGATCCATGCACTTAGGCAGTGACTTAACTTTTTTGTCAAAAAAGACCCCAAAAGTATCTTGGAATGTCTTGAAATTGTACACAGTCATAGTCAAGCATGCCCTGAACAAGAATCCGTTGAATATATTTGCATATCTCTTGAAGAATATTTTTAATGAATTTTTGAAAATCCGAAAAGCGATCCATGCACTTGGACATTCCAAGTATGTTGGAATGTCTTTGAATTGTACTCAGTCATAGTCAACGACGCCCTGAACAAGAATCAATTGAAAATATTTGCATATCTCTTAAGGAATATTTTTAATGAATTTTTGAAAATGAGGAAAGTCTGTGCACTTAGGCAGTGACTTAACTTTTTATTCAAAAAAGACCCCAAAAGTATCTTGGAATGTCTTGAAATTGTACACAGTCATAGTCAAGCATGCCCTGAACAAGAATCCGTTGAATATATTTGCATATCTCTTGAAGAATATTTTTAATGAACTTTTGAAAATCAGGAAAGCGATCCATGCACTTGGACATTCCAAGTATGTTGGAATGTCTTGAAATTGTACTCAGTCATAGTCAACGACGCCCTGAACAAGAATCCGTTGAAAATATTTGCATATCGCTTAAGGAATATTTTTAATGAATTTTTGAAAATCAGGAAAGCGATCCATGCACTTAGGCAGTGACTTAACTTTTTATTCAAAAAAGACCCCAAAAGTATCTTGGAATGTCTTGAAATTGTACACAGTCATAGTCAAGCATGCCCTGAACAAGAATCCGTTGAATATATTTGCATATCTCTTGAAGAATATTTTTAATGAATTTTTGAAAATCCGAAAAGCGATCCATGCACTTGGACATTCCAAGTATGTTGGAATGTCTTGAAATTGTACTCAGTCATAGTCAACGACGCCCTGAACAAGAATCAATTGAAAATATTTGCATATCTCTTAAGGAATATTTTTAATGAATTTTTGAAAATTAGGAAAGCGATCCATGCACTTAGGCAGTGACTTAACTTTTGATGTTTTTGGTTTGTTTTTAAAGCATTAAAGCTGCAGGAGTTCATCCATGTCGCCCAGTCGCTGGAAACAAACGTTTGGACACCATGGATCACACAGCAGGAAATAAGGTGAGACGGAGGAAACGATCCATTTGCCCTGATGCACTTAGTGACTTGACTTTTTTTCAAAAAAGACCCCAAAAGTATCTTGGAATGTCTTGAAATTGTACACAGTCATAGTCAAGCATGCCCTGAACAAGAATCCGTTGAATATATTTGCATATCTCTTGAGGAATATTTTTAATGAATTTTTGAAAATCAGGAAAGCGATCCATGCACTTAGGCAGTGACTTAACTTTTTCGTCAAAAAAGACCCCAAAAGTATCTTGGAATGTCTTGAAATTGTACACAGTCATAGTCAAGCATGCCCTGAACAAGAATCCGTTGAATATATTTGCATATCTCTTGAAGAATATTTTTAATGAATTTTTGAAAATCAGGAAAGCTATCCATGCACTTGGACATTCCAAGTAATTTGGAATGTCTTGAAATTGTACTCAGTCATAGTCAACGACGCCCTGAACAAGAATCTATTGAAAATATTTGCATATCTCTTAAGGAATATTTTTAATGAATTTTTGAAAATGAGGAATTTCTGTGCACTTAGGCAGTGACTTAACTTTTTATCCAAAAAAGACCCCAAAAGTATCTTGGAATGTCTTGAAATTGTACACGGTCATAGTCAAGCATGCCCTGAACAAGAATCCGTTGAATATATTTGCATATCTCTTGAAGAATATTTTTAATGAACTTTTGAAAATCAGGAAAGCGATCCATGTACCTGGACATTCAAAGTATGTTGGAATGTCTTGAAATTGTACTCGGTCATAGTCAACGACGCCCTGAACAAGAATCCGTTGAAAATATTTGCATATCGCTTAAGGAATATTTTTAATGAATTTTTGAAAATCAGGAAAGCGATCCATGCACTTAGGCAGTGACTTAACTTTTTCGTCAAAAAAGACCCCAAAAGTATCTTGGAATGTCTTGAAATTGTACACAGTCATAGTCAAGCATGCCCTGAACAAGAATCCGTTGAATATATTTGCATATCTCTTGATGAATATTTTTAATGAACTTTTGAAAATCAGGAAAGCGATCCATGCACTTGGACATTCCAAGTATGTTGGAATGTCTTGAAATTGTACTCGGTCATAGTCAAGAATGCCCTGAACAAGAATCCGTTGAAAATATTTGCATATCGCTTAAGGAATATTTTTAATGAATTTTTGAAAATCAGGAAAGCGATCCATGCACTTAGGCAGTGACTTAACTTTTTTGTCAAAAAAGACCCCAAAAGTATCTTGGAATGTCTTGAAATTGTACACAGTCATAGTCAAGCATGCCCTGAACAAGAATCCGTTGAATATATTTGCATATCTCTTGAAGAATATTTTTAATGAATTTTTGAAAATCTCAAAAGCGATCCATGCACTTGGACATTCCAAGTATGTTGGAATGTCTTGAAATTGTACTCAGTCATAGTCAACGACGCCATGAACAAGAATCAATTGAAAATATTTGCATATCTCTTAAGGAATATTTTTAATGAATTTTTGAAAATGAGGAAAGTCTGTGCACTTAGGCAGTGACTTAACTTTTTATTCAAAAAAGACCCCAAAAGTATCTTGGAATGTCTTGAAATTGTACACAGTCATAGTCAAGCATGCCCTGAACAAGAATCCGTTGAATATATTTGCATATCTCTTGAAGAATATTTTTAATGAACTTTTGAAAATCAGGAAAGCGATCCATGCACTTGGACATTCCAAGTATGTTGGAATGTCTTGAAATTGTACTCAGTCATAGTCACAACGCCCTGAACAAGAATCCGTTGAAAATATTTGCATATCGTTTAAGGAATATTTTTAAAGAATTTCTGAAAATCAGGAAAGCGATCCATGCACTTAGGCAGTGACTTAACTTTTTCGTCAAAAAAGACCCCAAAAGTATCTTGGAATGTCTTGAAATTGTACACAGTCATAGTCAAGAATGCCCTGAACAAGAATCCGTTGAATATATTTGCATATCTCTTGAAGAATATTTTTAATGAATTTTTGAAAATCCGGAAAGCGATCCATGCACTTGGACATTCCAAGTATGTTGGAATGTCTTGAAATTGTACTCGGTCATAGTCAACGACGCCCTGAACAAGAATCCATTGAAAATATTTGCATATCTCTTAAGGAATATTTTTAATGAATTTTTGAAAATGATGAAAGTCTGTGCACTTAGGCAGTGACTTAACTTTTTATCCAAAAGAGACCCCAAAGGTATCTTGGAATGTCTTGAAATTGTACACAGTCATAGTCAAGCATGCCCTGAACAAGAATCCGTTGAATATATTTGCATATCTCTTGAAGAATATTTTTAATGAACTTTTGAAAATCAGGAAAGCGATCCATGCATTTGGACATTCCAAGTATGTTGGAATGTCTTGAAATTGTACTCAGTCATAGTCAACGACGCCCTGAACAAGAATCCGTTGAAAATATTTGCATATCGTTTAAGGAATATTTTTAAAGAATTTCTGAAAATCAGGAAAGCGATCCATGCACTTAGGCAGTGACTTAACTTTTTCGTCAAAAAAGACCCCAAAAGTATCTTGGAATGTCTTGAAATTGTACACAGTCATAGTCAAGCATGCCCTGAACAAGAATCCGTTGAATATATTTGCATATCTCTTGAAGAATATTTTTAATGAATTTTTGAAAATCCGGAAAGCGATCCATGCACTTGGACATTCCAAGTATGTTGGAATGTCTTGAAATTGTACTCGGTCATAGTCAACGACGCCCTGAACAAGAATCCATTGAAAATATTTGCATATCTCTTAAGGAATATTTTTAATGAATTTTTGAAAATGATGAAAGTCTGTGCACTTAGGCAGTGACTTAACTTTTTATTCAAAAAAGACCCCAAAGGTATCTTGGAATGTCTCGAAATTGTACACAGTCATAGTCAAGCATGCCCTGAACAAGAATCCGTTGAATATATTTGCATATCTCTTGAAGAATATTTTTAATGAACTTTTGAAAATCAGGAAAGCGATCCATGCACTTGGACATTCCAAGTATGTTGGAATGTCTTGAAATTGTACTCAGTCATAGTCAACGACGCCCTGAACAAGAATCCGTTGAAAATATTTGCATATCGTTTAAGGAATATTTTTAAAGAATTTCTGAAAATCAGGAAAGCGATCCATGCACTTAGGCAGTGACTTAACTTTTTCGTCAAAAAAGACCCCAAAAGTATCTTGGAATGTCTTGAAATTGTACACAGTCATAGTCAAGCATGCCCTGAACAAGAATCCGTTGAATATATTTGCATATCTCTTAAAGAATATTTTTAATGAATTTTTGAAAATCCGGAAAGCGATCCATGCACTTGGACATTCCAAGTATGTTGGAATGTCTTGAAATTGTACTCAGTCATAGTCAACAACGCCCTGAACAAGAATCCATTGAAAATATTTGCATATCTGTTAAGGAATATTTTTAATGAATTTTTGAAAATGAGGAAAGTCTGTGCACTTAGGCAGTGACTTAACTTTTTATTCAAAAAAGACCCCAAAAGTATCTTGGAATGTCTTGAAATTGTACACAGTCATAGTCAAGCATGCCCTGAACAAGAATCCGTTGAATATATTTGCATATCTCTTGAAGAATATTTTTAATGAACTTTTGAAAATCAGGAAAGCGATCCATGCACTTGGACATTCCAAGTATGTTGGAATGTTTTGAAATTGTACTCAGTCATAGTCAACGACGCCCTGAACAAGAATCCGTTGAAAATATTTGCATATCGCTTAAGGAATATTTTTAATGAATTTTTGAAAATCAGGAAAGCGATTCATGCACTGAGGCAGTGACTTAACTTTTTATTCAAAAAAGACCCCAAAAGTATCTTGGAATGTCTTGAAATTGTACACAGTCATAGTCAAGCATGCCCTGAACAAGAATCCGTTGAATATATTTGCATATCTCTTGAAGAATATTTTTAATGAATTTTTGAAAATCCGAAAAGCGATCCATGCACTTGGACATTCCAAGTATGTTGGAATGTCTTGAAATTGTACTCAGTCATAGTCAACGACGCCCTGAACAAGAATCAATTGAAAATATTTGCATATCTCTTAAGGAATATTTTTAATGAATTTTTGAAAATGAGGAAAGTCTGTGCACTTCGGCAGTGACTTAACTTTTTATTCAAAAAAGACCCCAAAAGTATCTTGGAATGTCTTGAAATTGTACACAGTCATAGTCAAGCATGCCCTGAACAAGAATCCGTTGAATATATTTGCATATCTCTTGAAGAATATTTTTAATGAACTTTTGAAAATCAGGAAAGCGATCCATGCACTTGGACATTCCAAGTATGTTGGAATGTCTTGAAATTGTACTCAGTCATAGTCAACGACGCCCTGAACAAGAATCCGTTGAAAATATTTGCATATCGTTTAAGGAATATTTTTAAAGAATTTCTGAAAATCAGGAAAGCGATCCATGCACTTAGGCAGTGACTTAACTTTTTCGTCAAAAAAAACCCCAAAAGTATCTTGGAATGTCTTGAAATTGTACACAGTCATAGTCAAGCATGCCCTGAACAAGAATCCGTTGAATATATTTGCATATCTCTTGAAGAATATTTTTAATGAATTTTTGAAAATCCGGAAAGCGATCCATGCACTTGGACATTCCAAGTATGTTGGAATGTCTTGAAATTGTACTCAGTCATAGTCAACGACGCCCTGAACAAGAATCCATTGAAAATATTTGCATATCTCTTAAGGAATATTTTTAATGAATTTTTGAAAATGATGAAAGTCTGTGCACTTAGGCAGTGACTTAACTTTTTATTCAAAAAAGACCCCAAAGGTATCTTGGAATGTCTTGAAATTGTACACAGTCATAGTCAAGCATGCCCTGAACAAGAATCCGTTGAATATATTTGCATATCTCTTGAAGAATATTTTTAATGAACTTTTGAAAATCAGGAAAGCGATCCATGCACTTGGACATTCCAAGTATGTTGGAATGTCTTGAAATTGTACTCAGTCATAGTCAACGACGCCCTGAACAAGAATCCGTTGAAAATATTTGCATATCGTTTAAGGAATATTTTTAAAGAATTTCTGAAAATCAGGAAAGCGATCCATGCACTTAGGCAGTGACTTAACTTTTTCGTCAAAAAAGACCCCAAAAGTATCTTGGAATGTCTTGAAATTGTACACAGTCATAGTCAAGCATGCCCTGAACAAGAATCCGTTGAATATATTTGCATATCTCTTGAAGAATATTTTTAATGAACTTTTGAAAATCAGGAAAGCGATCCATGCACTTGGACATTCCAAGTATGTTGGAATGTTTTGAAATTGTACTCAGTCATAGTCAACGACGCCCTGAACAAGAATCCGTTGAAAATATTTGCATATCGCTTAAGGAATATTTTTAATGAATTTTTGAAAATCCGAAAAGCGATCCATGCACTTGGACATTCCAAGTATGTTGGAATGTCTTGAAATTGTACTCAGTCATAGTCAACGACGCCCTGAACAAGAATCCGTTGAAAATATTTGCATATCGCTTAAGGAATATTTTTAATGAATTTTTGAAAATCAGGAAAGCGATCCATGCACTTAGGCAGTGACTTAACTTTTTTGTCAAAAAAGACCCCAAAAGTATCTTGGAATGTCTTGAAATTGTACACAGTCATAGTCAAGCATGCCCTGAACAAGAATCCGTTGAATATATTTGCATATCTCTTGAAGAATATTTTTAATGAATTTTTGAAAATCCGAAAAGCGATCCATGCACTTGGACATTCCAAGTATGTTGGAATGTCTTGAAATTGTACTCAGTCATAGTCAACGACGCCCTGAACAAGAATCAATTGAAAATATTTGCATATCTCTTAAGGAATATTTTTAATGAATTTTTGAAAATGAGGAAAGTCTGTGCACTTAGGCAGTGACTTAACTTTTTATTCAAAAAAGACCCCAAAAGTATCTTGGAATGTCTTGAAATTGTACACAGTCATAGTCAAGCATGCCCTGAACAAGAATCCGTTGAATATATTTGCATATCTCTTGAAGAATATTTTTAATGAACTTTTGAAAATCAGGAAAGCGATCCATGCACTTGGACATTCCAAGTATGTTGGAATGTCTTGAAATTGTACTCAGTCATAGTCAACGACGCCCTGAACAAGAATCCGTTGAAAATGTTTGCATATCGTTTAAGGAATATTTTTAAAGAATTTCTGAAAATCAGGAAAGCGATCCATGCACTTAGGCAGTGACTTAACTTTTTCGTCAAAAAAGACCCCAAAAGTATCTTGGAATGTCTTGAAATTGTACACAGTCATAGTCAAGAGTGCCCTGAACAAGAATCCGTTGAATATATTTGCATATCTCTTGAAGAATATTTTTAATGAATTTTTGAAAATCCGGAAAGCGATCCATGCACTTGGACATTCCAAGTATGTTGGAATGTCTTGAAATTGTACTCGGTCATAGTCAACGACGCCCTGAACAAGAATCCATTGAAAATATTTGCATATCTCTTAAGGAATATTTTTAATGAATTTTTGAAAATGATGAAAGTCTGTGCACTTAGGCAGTGACTTAACTTTTTATCCAAAAAAGACCCCAAAGGTATCTTGGAATGTCTTGAAATTGTACACAGTCATAGTCAAGCATGCCCTGAACAAGAATCCGTTGAATATATTTGCATATCTCTTGAAGAATATTTTTAATGAACTTTTGAAAATCAGGAAAGCGATCCATGCACTTGGACATTCCAAGTATGTTGGAATGTCTTGAAATTGTACTCAGTCATAGTCAACGACGCCCTGAACAAGAATCCGTTGAAAATATTTGCATATCGCTTAAGGAATATTTTTAATGAATTTTTGAAAATCAGGAAAGCGATCCATGCACTTGGACATTCTAAGTATGTTGGAATGTCTTGAAATTGTACTCAGTCATAGTCAACGACGCCCTGAACAAGAATCCGTTGAAAATATTTGCATATCGTTTAAGGAATATTTTTAAAGAATTTCTGAAAATCAGGAAAGCGATCCATGCACTTAGGCAGTGACTTAAAGGGATATTTCACCGTTGAGAAGATGGATGTCTATTAAAACTAGGTCATCTATGTAGTATAAATGTGAAATAATATTTGAAGCAAGTGCCTTCTTGGCTGAGAAAAGCAGAAAAATGTATTTATCGCTCATGTACACGAAAGACACCAACTCCCAGAATGCACAGCGCTCGTTTCCAACGAGAGTTCACACGCCGCCATTGTTGCTCCCGAGAGACACAGACGCGTCCATTAGCAGACAGCGTGATACACGGACACAAATCCCCGAGGGGAAAAGCTACATATACATTCCGGATACATAACGGACCTGCAGGTTACACAGGATTGTTCTCTACTGTGCTAAATTATACCGGGACGTGCAGTAAAAACAAGGAAAGGACAAGCAGTAAGTTCCCATTATTTGCCGGTCAGAGATTCAGAGCGGTGCTGAAGCTTGAAAGCTAAGCTATGCTAAGCTTGTTTGGAGTGAAGAAATCGAAAGAAAAAAACCTGGAAGCTAGCGGGGTTCACAGTCTACAGTTCCAGCAGGAAGACGTAACTGAGAGGTAAGACTGGCGATAATATGCCATTCTATTTCTGATCATAGTATTCGATGTGATATAGTTGTCGGCAGTGAAGCAACAACTTTGTAAACGTAACGTTTGATAGACAATTACACACACGTTATATACACGTATTCTGTTAGCAAAGTAAAGTCACCTTGCTTTCGCTGGAGAATAATATCAGTGTTATTCAAATGTTTTATTGTTGTTCATGTTTGTTCAAGACGCCTATATAGACAACAGTATAATGCTCACAGCTCACCCAGTTGGTATATTTAGCTGAAATGTTTGTTTTCCTGAAAAGAAGTAAAATCTTCGTTCATATTTTATGTGTAATTATATTCCTTGTCCTTTACAGCTGAAGCCTGGTTTAATCAAGTCTTGGAGAAACTCTTCACAGCATCCAGCTCTGCTCCTCTTCACCACTGTGACTCCTCCAGCTGTCCCACATCAGATTCTGACACCGCTCTACATGTTTCATTATTTATTTTTTGTTTGCATATTGTGATAGACATGATTTTAGATATGGCTCCTTGATTATTTTTAATGTGTACTCTTGAATATGATGGTAAAACATTTTCCTTTGTGAATAATAAAGTTATTTTTTTTCACCTTCACACCCTGCATGCATTTGTACATTTTTGTAAAGTAAAGACTTGAGGAAGGAGGCTGAATAGTTACTGATTTTATTAATTCTGAAATGTTTATCAACCCTTTTCTCCAAATTAAATCACTTTTCATCTAATAATACTGTAATGGAGGAACACTAAGGGCTAGAAAATAAACCACAACATATATGAATTTAGATTTTTAATATTAATAGTCATAAAAAGAAAAATCAAACTTATTATCAACAGTCTTCATAGACAGTACTGTTTTCAGGAGCTGCGTATGTTCTTCTGAACAACACAGGCAGGTAAAACAAGACGATCATCTTTCCCCAGTCTGTGGATCCACTCCAGTGATGGTAAGGTGTTAGGTGATATGACTGTCTGTAAAACAATGATTATAGCGTTAGCGAATCGAAGTATCTGTTCTTACATGTAAATGAACTGTAAATATGCTAACGTTAGTTCAGCTGGCGTCACATATAAACATGGATAAATGCGGTGGTAAAAAAAAAAAATACTCACTTTATATTGAGGCGGCCGTTTATCCCGTTTCCTTCATCCACCGGACCAGCGCCCGCTACCCCCGTTGCCCGCCCGGCCGAGTAGGAGCGAGCTGCTCCAGGTCCGGCCAGTGCCAGGCCGAAGTGTGTGCAGCTTCGCTCCGCTGCGGCAGCCAGAGCCCGCGGCGGCACATTCAAGTGCCCACAAAAAGTTCTCCAGGTACCCGGTTCCGGCCGCGGGCAACGCCAAAAAGCAGGTCCTTTCCCTCGCAGCCATATCAGTTTGAAAACTACATTCTGTCATTGTCTTCTGAGTTTACAAGTCCAAATTAAAGAGAGCGAGAGCCGGTGGTAGCTTTTAGCAAAGATGGCGGACACTGTGTTTTCATTCTGGGAATGAAGTCTCGTCTATTCTGGGAAGTCTCGTCCCCCTGTGGGTGAGTCAAAAAAGTGCAGAACCTAATATTGTAGTTCTAATCTCGACGTTGCGCAATCCTCCTCTGACGCGATATGACGCGTTACGCGTCATAACGCGTCAGAGGAGGATTACACAAACGCTTTTATTGTAAAATGAGGGGAAAAATGAGGGAGGACAGCAAAACTTCTAAAAAATAATAATGCTTTTCTAGCAATACAAAGCCACATGCTAATCAGTGAAGTATCCCTTTAACTTTTTCGTCAAAAAAGACCCCAAAAGTATCTTGGATTGTCTTGAAATTGTACACAGTCATAGTCAAGCATGCCCTGAACAAGAATCCGTTGAATATATTTGCATATCTCTTGAAGAATATTTTTAATGAATTTTTGAAAATCCGGAAAGCGATCCATGCACTTGGACATTCCAAGTATGTTGGAATGTCTTGAAATTGTACTCAGTCATAGTCAACAACGCCCTGAACAAGAATCCATTGAAAATATTTGCATATCTCTTAAGGAATATTTTTAATGAATTTTTGAAAATGATGAAAGTCTGTGCACTTAGGCAGTGACTTAACTTTTCATTCAAAAAAGACCCCAAAAGTATCTTGGAATGTCTTGAAATTGTACACAGTCATAGTCAAGCATGCCCTGAACAAGAATCCGTTGAATATATTTGCATATCTCTTGAAGAATATTTTTAATGACCTTTTGAAAATCAGGAAAGCGATCCATGCACTTGGACATTCCAAGTATGTTGGAATGTTTTGAAATTGTACTCAGTCATAGTCAACGACGCCCTGAACAAGAATCCGTTGAAAATATTTGCATATCGCTTAAGGAATATTTTTAATGAATTTTTGAAAATCAGGAAAGCGATCCATGCACTTAGGCAGTGACTTAACTTTTTATTCAAAAAAGACCCCAAAAGTATCTTGGAATGTCTTGAAATTGTACACAGTCATAGTCAAGCATGCCCTGAACAAGAATCCGTTGAATATATTTGCATATCTCTTGAAGAATATTTTTAATGAACTTTTGAAAATCAGGAAAGCGATCCATGCACTTGGACATTCCAAGTATGTTGGAATGTCTTGAAATTGTACTCAGTCATAGTCAACGACGCCCTGAACAAGAATCCGTTGAAAATATTTGCATATCGCTTAAGGAATATTTTTAATGAATTTTTGAAAATCAGGAAAGCGATCCATGCACTTGGACATTCCAAGTATGTTGGAATGTCTTGAAATTGTACTCGGTCATAGTCAACGACGCCCTGAACAAGAATCCATTGAAAATATTTGCATATCTCTTAAGGAATATTTTTAATGAATTTTTGAAAATGATGAAAGTCTGTGCACTTAGGCAGTGACTTAACTTTTTATCCAAAAAAGACCCCAAAGGTATCTTGGAATGTCTTGAAATTGTACACAGTCATAGTCAAGCATGCCCTGAACAAGAATCCGTTGAATATATTTGCATATCTCTTGAAGAATATTTTTAATGAACTTTTGAAAATCAGGAAAGCGATCCATGCACTTGGACATTCCAAGTATGTTGGAATGTCTTGAAATTGTACTCAGTCATAGTCAACGACGCCCTGAACAAGAATCCGTTGAAAATATTTGCATATCGCTTAAGGAATATTTTTAATGAATTTTTGAAAATCAGGAAAGCGATCCATGCACTTAGGCAGTGACTTAACTTTTTATTCAAAAAAGACCCCAAAAGTATCTTGGAATGTCTTGAAATTGTACACAGTCATAGTCAAGCATGCCCTGAACAAGAATCCGTTGAATATATTTGCATATCTCTTGAAGAATATTTTTAATGAACTTTTGAAAATCAGGAAAGCGATCCATGCACTTGGACATTCCAAGTATGTTGGAATGTCTTGAAATTGTACTCAGTCATAGTCAACGACGCCCTGAACAAGAATCCGTTGAAAATATTTGCATATCGTTTAAGGAATATTTTTAAAGAATTTCTGAAAATCAGGAAAGCGATCCATGCACTTAGGCAGTGACTTAACTTTTTCGTCAAAAAAGACCCCAAAAGTATCTTGGAATGTCTTGAAATTGTACTCAGTCATAGTCAACGACGCCCTGAACAAGAATCCGTTGAAAATATTTGCATATCGCTTAAGGAATATTTTTAATGAATTTTTGAAAATCAGGAAAGCGATCCATGCACTTGGACATTCCAAGTATGTTGGAAAGTCTTGAAATTGTACTCGGTCATAGTCAACGACGCCCTGAACAAGAATCCATTGAAAATATTTGCATATCTCTTAAGGAATATTTTTAATGAATTTTTGAAAATGATGAAAGTCTGTGCACTTAGGCAGTGACTTAACTTTTTATCCAAAAAAGACCCCAAAGGTATCTTGGAATGTCTTGAAATTGTACACAGTCATAGTCAAGCATGCCCTGAACAAGAATCCGTTGAATATATTTGCATATCTCTTGAAGAATATTTTTAATGAACTTTTGAAAATCAGGAAAGCGATCCATGCACTTGGACATTCCAAGTATGTTGGAATGTCTTGAAATTGTACTCAGTCATAGTCAACGACGCCCTGAACAAGAATCCGTTGAAAATATTTGCATATCGCTTAAGGAATATTTTTAATGAATTTTTGAAAATCAGGAAAGCGATCCATGCACTTAGGCAGTGACTTAACTTTTTATTCAAAAAAGACCCCAAAAGTATCTTGGAATGTCTTGAAATTGTACACAGTCATAGTCAAGCATGCCCTGAACAA
The DNA here is from genome assembly GCF_963457635.1 of Microchirus variegatus. NCBI lineage: Eukaryota > Metazoa > Chordata > Actinopteri > Pleuronectiformes > Soleidae > Microchirus > Microchirus variegatus. The sequence goes on from NW_028154775.1 coordinate 1,305,918, forward strand.
GAATCCGTTGAATATATTTGCATATCTCTTGAAGAATATTTTTAATGAACTTTTGAAAATGAGGAAAGTCTGTGCACTTAGGCAGTGACTTAACTTTTTATTCAAAAAAGACCCCAAAAGTATCTTGGAATGTCTTGAAATTGTACACAGTCATAGTCAAGCATGCCCTGAACAAGAATCCGTTGAATATATTTGCATATCTCTTGAAGAATATTTTTAATGAACTTTTGAAAATCAGGAAAGCGATCCATGCACTTGGACATTCCAAGTATGTTGGAATGTCTTGAAATTGTACTCAGTTATAGTCAACGACGCCCTGAACAAGAATCCGTTGAAAATATTTGCATATCGCTTAAGGAATATTTTTAATGAATTTTTGAAAATCAGGAAAGCGATCCATGCACTTGGATATTCCAAGTATGTTGGAATGTCTTGAAATTGTACTCAGTCATAGTCAACGACGCCTTGAACAAGAATCCGTTGAAAATATTTGCATATCGCTTAAGGAATATTTTTAATGAATTTTTGAAAATCAGGAAAGCGATCCATGCACTTGGACATTCCAAGTATGTTGGAATGTCTTGAAATTGTACTCGGTCATAGTCAACGACACCCTGAACAAGAATCCATTGAAAATATTTGCATATCTCTTAAGGAATATTTTTAATGAATTTTTGAAAATGATGTAAGTCTGTGCACTTAGGCAGTGACTTAACTTTTTATCCAAAAAAGACCCCAAAGGTATCTTGGAATGTCTTGAAATTGTACACAGTCATAGTCAAGCATGCCCTGAACAAGAATCCGTTGAATATATTTGCATATCTCTTGAAGAATATTTTTAATGAACTTTTGAAAATCAGGAAAGCGATCCATGCACTTGGACATTCCAAGTATGTTGGAATGTCTTGAAATTGTACTCAGTCATAGTCAACGACGCCCTGAACAAGAATCCGTTGAAAATATTTGCATATCGCTTAAGGAATATTTTTAATGAATTTTTGAAAATGAGGAAAGTCTGTGCACTTAGGCAGTGACTTAACTTTTTATTCAAAAAAGACCCCAAAAGTATCTTGGAATGTCTTGAAATTGTACACAGTCATAGTCAAGCATGCCCTGAACAAGAATCCGTTGACTATATTTGCATATCTCTTGAAGAATATTTTTAATGAACTTTTGAAAATCAGGAAAGCGATCCATGCACTTGGACATTCCAAGTATGTTGGAATGTTTTGAAATTGTACTCAGTCATAGTCAACGACGCCCTGAACAAGAATCCGTTGAAAATATTTGCATATCGCTTAAGGAATATTTCTAATGAATTTTTGAAAATCAGGAAAGCGATCCATGCACTTAGGCAGTGACTTAACTTTTTCGTCAAAAAAGACCCCAAAAGTATCTTGGAATGTCTTGAAATTGTACACAGTCATAGTCAAGCATGCCCTGAACAAGAATCCGTTGAATATATTTGCATATCTCTTGAAGAATATTTTTAATGAACTTTTGAAAATCAGGAAAGCGATCCATGTACTTGGACATTCCAAGTGTGTTGGAATGTCTTGAAATTGTACTCAGTCATAGTCAACGACGCCCTGAACAAGAATCCGTTGAAAATATTTGCATATCGTTTAAGGAATATTTTTAAAGAATTTCTGAAAATCAGGAAAGCGATCCATGCACTTAGGCAGTGACTTAACTTTTTATTCAAAAAAGACCCCAAAAGTATCTTTGAATGTCTTGAAATTGTACACAGTCATAGTCAAGCATGCCCTGAACAAGAATCCGTTGAATATATTTGCATATCTCTTGAAGAATATTTTTAATGAACTTTTGAAAATCAGGAAATTGATCCATGCACTTGGACATTCCAAGTATGTTGGAATGTCTTGAAATTGTACTCAGTCATAGTCAACGACGCCCTGAACAAGAATCTATTGAAAATATTTGCATATTTCTTAAGGAATATTTTTAATGAATTTTTGAAAATGAATTTCTGTGCACTTAGGCAGTGACTTAACTTTTTATTCAAAAAAGACCCCAAAAGTATCTTGGAATGTCTTGAAATTGTACACAGTCATAGTCAAGCATGCCCTGAACAAGAATCCGTTGAATATATTTGCATATCGCTTAAGGAATATTTTTAATGAATTTTTGAAAATCAGGAAAGCGATCCATGCACTTGGACATTCCAAGTATGTTGGAATGTCTTGAAATTGTACTCAGTCATAGTCAACGACGCCCTGAACAAGAATCCGTTGAAAATATTTGCATATTGCTTCAGGAATATTTTTAATGAATTTTTGAAAATCAGGAAAGCGATCCATGCACTTAGGCAGTGACTTAACTTTTTTGTCAAAAAAGACCCCAAAAGTATCTTGGAATGTCTTGAAATTGTACACAGGCATAGTCAAGCATGCCCTGAACAAGAATCCGTTGAATATATTTGCATATCTCTTGAAGAATATTTTTAATGAATTTTTGAAAATCCGAAAAGTGATCCATGCACTTGGACATTCCAAGTATGTTGGAATGTCTTGAAATTGTACTCAGTCATAGTCAACGACGATCTGAACAAGCATCAATTGAAAATATTTGCATATCTCTTAAGGAATATTTTTAATGAATTTTTGAAAATGAGGAAAGTCTGTGCACTTAGGCAGTGACTTAACTTTTTATTCAAAAAAGACCCCAAAAGTATCTTGGAATGTCTTGAAATTGTACACAGTCATAGTCAAGCATGCCCTGAACAAGAATCCGTTGAATATATTTGCATATCTCTTGAAGAATATTTTTAATGAACTTTTGAAAATCAGGGAAGCGATCCATGCACTTGGACGTTGAAAATATTTGCATATCGCTTAAGGAATATTTTTAATGAATTTTTGAAAATCAGGAAAGCGATCCATGCACTTGGACATTCCAAGTATGTTGGAATGTCTTGAAATTGTACTCAGTCATAGTCAACGACGCCCTGAACAAGAATCAATTGAAAATATTTGCATATCTCTTAAGGAATATTTTGAATGAATTTTTGAAAATGAGGAAAGTCTGTGCACTTAGGCAGTGACTTAACTTTTTCGTCAAAAAAGAACCCAAAAGTATCTTGGAATGTCTTGAAATTGTACACAGTCATAGTCAAGCATGCCCTGAACAAGAACCTGTTGAATATATTTGCATATCTCTTGAAGAATATTTTTAATGAATTTTTGAAAATCCGGAAAGCTATCCATGCACTTGGACATTCCAAGTAAGTTGGAATGTCTTGAAATTGTAATCAGTCATAGTCAACGACGCCCTGAACAAGAATCTATTGAAAATATTTGCATATCTCTTAAGGAATATTTTTAATGAATTTTTGAAAATGAGGAATTTCTGTGCACTTAGGCAGTGACTTAACTTTTTATTCAAAAAAGACCCCAAAAGTATCTTGGAATGTCTTGAAATTGTACACAGTCATAGTCAAGCATGCCCTGAACAAGAATCCGTTGAATATATTTGCATATCGCTTAAGGAATATTTTAAATGAATTTTTGAAAATCAGGAAAGCGATCCATGCACTTAGGCAGTGACTTAACTTTTTCGTCAAAAAAGACCCCAAAAGTATCTTGGAATGTCTTGAAATTGTACACAGTCATAGTCAAGCATGCCCTGAACAAGAATCCGTTGAATATATTTGCATATCTCTTGAAGAATATTTTTAATGAACTTTTGAAAATCAGGAAAGCGATCCATGCACTTGGACATTCCAAGTATGTTGGAATGTCTTGAAATTGTACTCAGTCATAGTCAACGACGCCCTGAACAAGAATCCGTTGAAAATATTTGCATATCGCTTAAGGAATATTTTTAATGAATTTTTGAAAATCAGGAAAGCGATCCATGCACTTAGGCAGTGACTTAACTTTTTCGTCAAAAAAGACCCCAAAAGTATCTTGGAATGTCTTGAAATTGTACACAGTCATAGTCAAGCATGCCCTGAACAAGATTCCGTTGAATATATTTGCATATCTCTTGAAGAATATTTTTAATGAATTTTTGAAAATCCGGAAAGCTATCCATGCACTTGGACATTCCAAGTAAGTTGGAATGTCTTGAAATTGTAATCAGTCATAGTCAACGACGCCCTGAACAAGAATCTATTGAAAATATTTGCATATCTCTTAAGGAATATTTTTAATGAATTTTTGAAAATGAGGAATTTCTGTGCACTTAGGCAGTGACTTAACTTTTTATTCAAAAAAGACCCCAAAAGTATCTTGGAATGTCTTGAAATTGTACACAGTCATAGTCAAGCATGCCCTGAACAAGAATCCGTTGAATATATTTGCATATCGCTTAAGGAATATTTTAAATGAATTTTTGAAAATCAGGAAAGCGATCCATGCACTTAGGCAGTGACTTAACTTTTTCGTCAAAAAAGACCCCAAAAGTATCTTGGAATGTCTTGAAATTGTACACAGTCATAGTCAAGCATGCCCTGAACAAGAATCCGTTGAATATATTTGCATATCTCTTGAAGAATATTTTTAATGAACTTTTGAAAATCAGGAAAGCGATCCATGCACTTGGACATTCCAAGTATGTTGGAATGTCTTGAAATTGTACTCAGTCATAGTCAACAACGCCCTGAACAAGAATCCGTTGAAAATATTTGCATATCGCTTAAGGAATATTTTTAATGAATTTTTGAAAATCAGGAAAGCGATCCATGCACTTAGGCAGTGACTTAACTTTTTCGTCAAAAACGACCCCAAAAGTATCTTGGAATGTCTTGAAATTGTACACAGTCATAGTCAAGCATGCCCTGAACAAGAATCCGTTGAATATATTTGCATATCTCTTGAAGAAATATTTTTAATGAATTTTTGAAAATCCGAAAAGTGATCCATGCACTTGGACATTCAAAGTATGTTGGAATGTCTTGAAATTGTACTCGGTCATAGTCAACGACGCCCTGAACAAGAATCCGTTGAAAATATTTGCATATCGCTTAAGGAATATTTTAAATGAATTTTTGAAAATCAGGAAAGCGATCCATGCACTTAGGCAGTGACTTAACTTTTTCGTCAAAAAAGACCCCAAAAGTATCTTGGAATGTCTTGAAATTGTACACAGTCATAGTCAAGCATGCCCTGAACAAGAATCCGTTGAATATATTTGCATATCTCTTGAAGAATATTTTTAATGAACTTTTGAAAATCAGGAAAGCGATCCATGCACTTGGACATTCCAAGTATGTTGGAATGTCTTGAAATTGTACTCAGTCATAGTCAACGACGCCCTGAACAAGAATCCGTTGAAAATATTTGCATATCGTTTAAGGAATATTTTTAAAGAATTTCTGAAAATCAGGAAAGCGATCCATGCACTTAGGCAGTGACTTAACTTTTTATTCAAAAAAGACCCCAAAAGTATCTTGGAATGTCTTGAAATTGTACACAGTCATAGTCAAGCATGCCCTGAACAAGAATCCGTTGAATATATTTGCATATCTCTTGAAGAATATTTTTAATGAACTTTTGAAAATCAGGAAATTGATCCATGCACTTGGACATTCCAAGTATGTTGGAATGTCTTGAAATTGTACTCAGTCATAGTCAACGACGCCCTGAACAAGAATCCGTTGAAAATATTTGCATATCGTTTAAGGAATATTTTAAATGAATTTTTGAAAATCAGGAAAGCGATCCATGCACTTAGGCAGTGACTTAACTTTTTCGTCAAAAAAGACCCCAAAAGTATCTTGGAATGTCTTGAAATTGTACACAGTCATAGTCAAGCATGCCCTGAACAAGAACCTGTTGAATATATTTGCATATCTCTTGAAGAATATTTTTAATGAATTTTTGAAAATCCGGAAAGCTATCCATGCACTTGGACATTCCAAGTAAGTTGGAATGTCTTGAAATTGTAATCAGTCATAGTCAACGACGCCCTGAACAAGAATCTATTGAAAATATTTGCATATCTCTTAAGGAATATTTTTAATGAATTTTTGAAAATGAGGAATTTCTGTGCACTTAGGCAGTGACTTAACTTTTTATTCAAAAAAGACCCCAAAAGTATCTTGGAATGTCTTGAAATTGTACACAGTCATAGTCAAGCATGCCCTGAACAAGAATCCGTTGAATATATTTGCATATCGCTTAAGGAATATTTTAAATGAATTTTTGAAAATCAGGAAAGCGATCCATGCACTTAGGCAGTGACTTAACTTTTTCGTCAAAAAAGACCCCAAAAGTATCTTGGAATGTCTTGAAATTGTACACAGTCATAGTCAAGCATGCCCTGAACAAGAATCCGTTGAATATATTTGCATATCTCTTGAATAATATTTTTAATGAACTTTTGAAAATCAGGAAAGCGATCCATGCACTTGGACATTCCAAGTATGTTGGAATGTCTTGAAATTGTACTCAGTCATAGTCAACGACGCCCTGAACAAGAATCCGTTGAAAATATTTGCATATCGCTTAAGGAATATTTTTAATGAATTTTTGAAAATCAGGAAAGCGATCCATGCACTTAGGCAGTGACTTAACTTTTTCGTCAAAAAAGACCCCAAAAGTATCTTGGAATGTCTTGAAATTGTACACAGTCATAGTCAAGCATGCCCTGAACAAGATTCCGTTGAATATATTTGCATATCTCTTGAAGAATATTTTTAATGAATTTTTGAAAATCCGAAAAGTGATCCATGCACTTGGACATTCCAAGTATGTTGGAATGTCTTGAAATTGTACTCAGTCATAGTCAACGACGATCTGAACAAGAATCAATTGAAAATATTTGCATATCTCTTAAGGAATATTTTTAATGAATTTTTGAAAATGAGGAAAGTCTGTGCACTTAGGCAGTGACTTAACTTTTTATTCAAAAAAGACCCCAAAAGTATCTTGGAATGTCTTGAAATTGTACACAGTCATAGTCAAGCATGCCCTGAACAAGAATCCGTTGAATATATTTGCATATCTCTTGAAGAAATATTTTTAATGAACTTTTGAAAATCAGGAAAGCGATCCATGTACTTGGACATTCAAAGTATGTTGGAATGTCTTGAAATTGTACTCGGTCATAGTCAACGACGCCCTGAACAAGAATCCGTTGAAAATATTTGCATATCGCTTAAGGAATATTTTTAATGAATTTTTGAAAATCAGGAAAGCGATCCATGCACTTAGGCAGTGACTTAACTTTTTCGTCAAAAAAGACCCCAAAAGTATCTTGGAATGTCTTGAAATTGTACACAGTCATAGTCAAGCATGCCCTGAACAAGAATCCGTTGAATATATTTGCATATCTCTTGAAGAATATTTTTAATGAATTTTTGAAAATCCCGAAAGCGATCCATGCACTTGGACATTCCAAGTATGTTGGAATGTCTTGAAATTGTACTCGGTCATAGTCAACGACGCCCTGAACAAGAATCCATTGAAAATATTTGCATATCTCTTAAGGAATATTTTTAATGAATTTTTGAAAATGATGAAAGTCTGTGCACTTAGGCAGTGACTTAACTTTTTATTCAAAAAAGACCCCAAAGGTATCTTGGAATGTCTTGAAATTGTAAACAGTCATAGTCAAGCATGCCCTGAACAAGAATCCGTTGAATATATTTGCATATCTCTTGAAGAATATTTTTAATGAACTTTTGAAAATCAGGAAAGCGATCCATGCACTTGGACATTCCAAGTATGTTGGAATGTCTTGAAATTGTACTCAGTCATAGTCAACGACGCCCTGAACAAGAATCCGTTGAAAATATTTGCATATCGCTTAAGGAATATTTTTAATGAATTTTTGAAAATCAGGAAAGCGATCCATGCACTTAGGCAGTGACTTAACTTTTTTGTCAAAAAAGACCCCAAAAGTATCTTGGAATGTCTTGAAATTGTACACAGTCATAGTCAAGCAGTGACTTAACTTTTTTGTCAAAAAAGACCCCAAAAGTATCTTGGAATGTCTTAAAATTGTACACAGTCATAGTCAAGCATGCCCTGAACAAGAAACCGTTGAATATATTTGCATATCTCTTGAAGAATATTTTTAATTAATTTTTGAAAATCCGAAAAGCGATCCATGCACTTGGACATTCCAAGTATGTTGGAATGTTTTGAAATTGTACTCAGTCATAGTCAACGACGCCCTGAACAAGAATCCGTTGAAAATATTTGCATATCGCTTAAGGAATATTTTTAATGAATTTTTGAAAATCAGGAAAGCGATCCATGCACTTAGGCAGTGACTTAACTTTTTATTCAAAAAAGACCCCAAAAGTATCTTGGAATGTCTTGAAATTGTACACAGTCATAGTCAAGCATGCCCTGAACAAGAATCCGTTGAATATATTTGCATATCTCTTGAAGAATATTTTTAATGAATTTTTGAAAATCCGAAAAGCGATCCATGCACTTGGACATTCCAAGTATGTTGGAATGTCTTGAAATTGTACTCGGTCATAGTCAACGACGCCCTGAACAAGATTCCATTGAAAATATTTGCATATCTCTTAAGGAATATTTTTAATGAATTTTTGAAAATGATGAAAGTCTGTGCACTTAGGCAGTGACTTAACTTTTTATTCAAAAAAGACCCCAAAGGTATCTTGGAATGTCTTGAAATTGTACTCGGTCATAGTCAACGACGCCCTGAACAAGAATCCATTGAAAATATTTGCATATCTCTTAAGGAATATTTTTAATGAATTTTTGAAAATGATGAAAGTCTGTGCACTTAGGCAGTGACTTAACTTTTTATTCAAAAAAGACCCCAAAGGTATCTTGGAATGTCTTGAAATTGTACACAGTCATAGTCAAGCATGCCCTGAACAAGAATCCGTTGAATATATTTGCATATCTCTTGAAGAATATTTTTAATGAATTTTTGAAAATCCGGAAAGCGATCCATGCACTTGGACATTCCAAGTATGTTGGAATGTCTTGAAATTGTACTCAGTCATAGTCAACGACGCCCTGAACAAGAATCAATTGAAAATATTTGCATATCTCTTAAGGAATATTTTTAATGAATTTTTGAAAATGAGGAAAGTCTGTGCACTTAGGCAGTGACTTAACTTTTTATTCAAAAAAGACCCCAAAAGTATCTTGGAATGTCTTGAAATTGTACACAGTCATAGTCAAGCATGCCCTGAACAAGAATCCGTTGAATATATTTGCATATCTCTTGAAGAATATTTTTAATGAACTTTTGAAAATCAGGAAATTGATCCATGCACTTGGACATTCCAAGTATGTTGGAATGTCTTGAAATTGTACTCGGTCATAGTCAACGACGCCCTGAACAAGAATCCATTGAAAATATTTGCATATCTCTTAAGGAATATTTTTAATGAATTTTTGAAAATGATGAAAGTCTGTGCACTTAGGCAGTGACTTAACTTTTTATTCAAAAAAGACCCCAAAAGTATCTTGGAATGTCTTGAAATTGTACTCAGTCATAGTCAACGACGATCTGAACAAGAATCAATTGAAAATATTTGCATATCTCTTAAGGAATATTTTTAATGAATTTTTGAAAATGAGGAAAGTCTGTGCACTTAGGCAGTGACTTAACTTTTTATTCAAAAAAGACCCCAAAAGTATCTTGGAATGTCTTGAAATTGTACACAGTCATAGTCAAGCATGCCCTGAACAAGAATCCGTTGAATATATTTGCATATCTCTTGAAGAATATTTTTAATGAATTTTTGAAAATCCGAAAAGCGATCCATGCACTTGGACATTCCAAGTATGTTGGAATGTCTTGAAATTGTACTCAGTCATAGTCAACGACGCCCTGAACAAGAATCAATTGAAAATATTTGCATATCTCTTAAGGAATATTTTTAATGAATTTTTGAAAATGAGGAAAGTCTGTGCACTTCGGCAGTGACTTAACTTTTTATTCAAAAAAGACCCCAAAAGTATCTTGGAATGTCTTGAAATTGTACACAGTCATAGTCAAGCATGCCCTGAACAAGAATCCGTTGAATATATTTGCATATCTCTTGAAGAATATTTTTAATGAACTTTTGAAAATCAGGAAAGCGATCCATGCACTTGGACATTCCAAGTATGTTGGAATGTCTTGAAATTGTACTCAGTCATAGTCAACGACGCCCTGAACAAGAATCCGTTGAAAATATTTGCATATCGCTTAAGGAATATTTTTAATGAATTTTTGAAAATCAGGAAAGCGATCCATGCACTTAGGCAGTGACTTAACTTTTTTGTCAAAAAAGACCCCAAAAGTATCTTGGAATGTCTTGAAATTGTACACAGTCATAGTCAAGCATGCCCTGAACAAGAATCCGTTGAATATATTTGCATATCTCTTGAAGAATATTTTTAATGAATTTTTGAAAATCCGAAAAGTGATCCATGCACTTGGACATTCCAAGTATGTTGGAATGTCTTGAAATTGTACTCAGTCATAGTCAACGACGATCTGAACAAGAATCAATTGAAAATATTTGCATATCTCTTAAGGAATATTTTTAATGAATTTTTGAAAATGAGGAAAGTCTGTGCACTTAGGCAGTGACTTAACTTTTTATTCAAAAAAGACCCCAAAAGTATCTTGGAATGTCTTGAAATTGTACACAGTCATAGTCAAGCATGCCCTGAACAAGAATCCGTTGAATATATTTGCATATCTCTTGAAGAATATTTTTAATGAACTTTTGAAAATCAGGAAAGCGATCCATGTACTTGGACATTCAAAGTATGTTGGAATGTCTTGAAAATGTACTCAGTCATAGTCAACAACGCCCTGAACAAGAATCCGTTGAAAATATTTGCATATCGCTTAAGGAATATTTTTAATGAATTTTTGAAAATCAGGAAAGCGATCCATGCACTTAGGCAGTGACTTAACTTTTTCGTCAAAAAAGACCCCAAAAGTATCTTGGAATGTCTTGAAATTGTACACAGTCATAGTCAAGCATGCCCTGAACAAGAATCCGTTGAATATATTTGCATATCTCTTGAAGAATATTTTTAATGAATTTTTGAAAATCCGGAAAGCGATCCATGCACTTGGACATTCCAAGTATGTTGGAATGTCTTGAAATTGTACTCAGTCATAGTCAACGACGATCTGAACAAGAATCCATTGAAAATATTTGCATATCGTTTAAGGAATATTTTTAATGAATTTTTGAAAATGATGAAAGTCTGTGCACTTAGGCAGTGACTTAACTTTTTATTCAAAAAAGACCCCAAAGGTATCTTGGAATGTCTTGAAATTGTACACAGTCATAGTCAAGCATGCCCTGAACAAGAATCCGTTGAATATATTTGCATATCTCTTGAAGAATATTTTTAATGAACTTTTGAAAATCAGGAAAGCGATCCATGCACTTGGACATTCCAAGTATGTTGGAATGTCTTGAAATTGTACTCAGTCATAGTCAACGACGCCCTGAACAAGAATCCGTTGAAAATATTTGCATATCGCTTAAGGAATATTTTTAATGAATTTTTGAAAATCAGGAAAGCGATCCATGCACTTAGGCAGTGACTTAACTTTTTTGTCAAAAAAGACCCCAAAAGTATCTTGGAATGTCTTGAAATTGTACACAGTCATAGTCAAGCATGCCCTGAACAAGAATCCGTTGAATATATTTGCATATCTCTTGAAGAATATTTTAAATGAATTTTTGAAAATCCGAAAAGCGATCCATGCACTTGGACATTCCAAGTATGTTGGAATGTCTTGAAATTGTACTCAGTCATAGTCAACGACGCCCTGAACAAGAATCAATTGAAAATATTTGCATATCTCTTAAGGAATATTTTTAATGAATTTTTGAAAATTAGGAAAGCGATCCATGCACTTAGGCAGTGACTTAACTTTTGATGTTTTTGGTTTGTTTTTAAAGCATTAAAGCTGCAGGAGTTCATCCATGTCGCCCAGTCGCTGGAAACAAACGTTTGGACACCATGGATCACACAGCAGGAAATAAGGTGAGACGGAGGAAACGATCCATTTGCCCTGATGCACTTAGTGACTTGACTTTTTTTTCAAAAAAGACCCCAAAAGTATCTTGGAATGTCTTGAAATTGTACACAGTCATAGTCAAGCATGCCCTGAACAAGAATCCGTTGAATATATTTGCATATCTCTTGAGGAATATTTTTAATGAATTTTTGAAAATCAGGAAAGCGATCCATGCACTTAGGCAGTGACTTAACTTTTGATGTTTTTGGGTTGTTTTTAAAGAATTAAAGCTGCAGGAGTTCATCCATGTCGTCCAGTCGCTGGAAACAAACGTTTGGAAACCGTGGATCACACAGCAGGATATCAGGTGAGACGAAGGAAACGATCCATTTGCCCTGATGCACTTAGTGACTTGACTTTTTTTTCAAAAAAAACCCCAAAAGTAAATTGGAATGTCTTGAAATTGTACACAGTCATAGTCAAGCATGCCCTGAACAAGAATCCGTTGAATATATTTGCATATCTCTTGAAGAATATTTTTATTGAATTTTTGAAAATCCGGAAAGCGATCCATGCACTTGGACATTCCAAGTATGTTGGAATGTCTTGAAATTGTACTCAGTCATAGTCAACGACGCCCTGAACAAGAATCCGTTGAAAATATTTGCATATCGCTTGAGGAATATTTTTAATGAATTTTTGAAAATCAGGAAAGCAATCCATGCACTTAGGCAGTGACTTAACTTTTTTGTCAAAAAAGACCCCAAAAGTATCTTGGAATGTCTTGAAATTGTACACAGTCATAGTCAAGCATGCCCTGAACAAGAAACCGTTGAATATATTTGCATATCTCTTGAAGAATATTTTTAATTAATTTTTGAAAATCCGAAAAGCGATCCATGCACTTGGACATTCCAAGTATGTTGGAATGTCTTGAAATTGTACTCAGTCATAGTCAACAACGCCCTGAACAAGAATCCATTGAAAATATTTGCATATCGCTTAAGGAATATTTTTAATGAATTTTTGAAATCAGGAAAGCGATCCATGCACTTAGGCAGTGACTTAACTTTTTTGTCAAAAAAGACCCCAAAAGTATCTTGGAATGTCTTGAAATTGTACACAGTCATAGTCAAGCATGCCCTGAACAAGAATCCGTTGAATATATTTGCATATCTCTTGAAGAATATTTTTAATGAACTTTTGAAAATCAGGAAAGCGATCCATGCACTTGGACATTCCAAGTATGTTGGAATGTCTTGAAATTGTACTCAGTCATAGTCAACGACGCCCTGAACAAGAATCCGTTGAAAATATTTGCATATCGCTTAAGGAATATTTTTAATGAATTTTTGAAAATCAGGAAAGCGATCCATGCACTTAGGCAGTGACTTAACTTTTTCGTCAAAAAAGACCCCAAAAGTATCTTGGAATGTCTTGAAATTGTACACAGTCATAGTCAAGCATGCCCTGAACAAGAATCCGTTGAATATATTTGCAGATCTCTTGAAGAATATTTTTAATGAACTTTTGAAAATCCGAAAAGCGATCCATGTACTTGGACATTCAAAGTATGTTGGAATGTCTTGAAATTGTACTCGGTCATAGTCAATGACGCCCTGAACAAGAATCCGTTGAAAATATTTGCATATCGCTTAAGGAATATTTTTAATGAATTTTTGAAAATCAGGAAAGCGATCCATGCACTTAGGCAGTGACTTAACTTTTTCGTCAAAAAAGACCCCAAAAGTATCTTGGAATGTCTTGAAATTGTACACAGTCATAGTCAAGCATGCCCTGAACAAGAATCCGTTGAATATATTTGCATATCTCTTGAAGAATATTTTTAATGAACTTTTGAAAATCAGGAAAGCGATCCATGCACTTGGACATTCCAAGTATGTTGGAATGTCTTGAAATTGTACTCAGTCATAGTCAACGACGCCCTGAACAAGAATCCGTTGAAAATATTTGCATATCGCTTAAGGAATATTTTTAATGAATTTTTGAAAATCAGGAAAGCGATCCATGCACTTAGGCAGTGACTTAACTTTTTCGTCAAAAAAGACCCCAAAAGTATCTTGGAATGTCTTGAAATTGTACACAGTCATAGTCAAGCATGCCCTGAACAAGAATCCGTTGAATATATTTGCATATCTCTTGAAGAATATTTTTAATGAATTTTTGAAAATCCGAAAAGCACCATGCACTTGGACATTCCAAGTATGTTGGAATGTCTTGAAATTGTACTCAGTCATAGTCAACGACGCTCTGAACAAGAATCAATTGAAAATATTTGCATATCTCTTAAGGAATATTTTTAATGAATTTTTGAAAATGAGGAAAGTCTGTGCACTTAGGCAGTGACTTAACTTTTTATTCAAAAAAGACCCCAAAAGTATCTTGGAATGTCTTGAAATTGTACACAGTCATAGTCAAGCATGCCCTGAACAAGAATCCGTTGAATATATTTGCATATCTCTTGAAGAATATTTTTAATGAACTTTTGAAAATCCGGAAAGCGATCCATGTACTTGGACATTCAAAGTATGTTGGAATGTCTTGAAATTGTACTCGGTCATAGTCAACGACACCCTGAACAAGAATCCGTTGAAAATATTTGCATATCGCTTAAGGAATATTTTTAATGAATTTTTGAAAATCAGGAAAGCGATCCATGCACTTAGGCAGTGACTTAACTTTTTCGTCAAAAAAGACCCCAAAAGTATCTTGGAATGTCTTGAAATTGTACACAGTCATAGTCAAGAATGCCCTGAACAAGAATCCGTTGAATATATTTGCATATCTCTTGAAGAATATTTTTAATGAATTTTTGAAAATCCGGAAAGCGATCCATGCACTTGGACATTCCAAGTATGTTGGAATGTCTTGAAATTGTACTCGGTCATAGTCAACGACGCCCTGAACAAGAATCCATTGAAAATATTTGCATATCTCTTAAGGAATATTTTTAATGAATTTTTGAAAATGATGAAAGTCTGTGCACTTAGGCAGTGACTTAACTTTTTATTCAAAAAAGACCCCAAAGGTATCTTGGAATGTCTTGAAATTGTACACAGTCATAGTCAAGCATGCCCTGAACAAGAATCCGTTGAATATATTTGCATATCTCTTGAAGAATATTTTTAATGAACTTTTGAAAATCAGGAAAGCGATCCATGCACTTGGACATTCCAAGTATGTTGGAATGTCTTGAAATTGTACTCAGTCATAGTCAACGACGCCCTGAACAAGAATCCGTTGAAAATATTTGCATATCGTTTAAGGAATATTTTTAAAGAATTTCTGAAAATCAGGAAAGCGATCCATGCACTTAGGCAGTGACTAAACTTTTTTGTCAAAAAAGACCCCAAAAGTATCTTGGAATGTCTTGAAATTGTACACAGTCATAGTCAAGCATGCCCTGAACAAGAATATGTTGAATATATTTGCATATCTCTTGAAGAATATTTTTAATTAATTTTTGAAAATCCGAAAAGCGATCCATGCACTTGGACATTCCAAGTATGTTGGAATGTCTTGAAATTGTACTCAGTCATAGTCAACGACGCCCTGAACAAGAATCAATTGAAAATATTTGCATATCTCTTAAGGAATATTTTTAATGAATTTTTGAAAATGAGGAAAGTCTGTGCACTTAGGCAGTGACTTAACTTTTTCGTCAAAAAAGACCCCAAAAGTATCTTGGAATGTCTTGAAATTGTACACAGTCATAGTCAAGAATGCCCTGAACAAGAATCCGTTGAATATATTTGCATATCTCTTGAAGAATATTTTTAATGAATTTTTGAAAATCCGGAAAGCGATCCATGCACTTGGACATTCCAAGTATGTTGGAATGTCTTGAAATTGTACTCGGTCATAGTCAACGACGCCCTGAACAAGAATCCATTGAAAATATTTGCATATCTCTTAAGGAATATTTTTAATGAATTTTTGAAAATGATGAAAGTCTGTGCACTGAGGCAGTGACTTAACTTTTTATTCAAAAAAGACCCCAAAGGTATCTTGGAATGTCTTGAAATTGTACACAGTCATAGTCAAGCATGCCCTGAACAAGAATCCGTTGAATATATTTGCATATCTCTTGAAGAATATTTTTAATGAACTTTTGAAAATCAGGAAAGCGATCCATGCACTTGGACATTCCAAGTATGTTGGAATGTCTTGAAATTGTACTCAGTCATAGCCAACGACGCCCTGAACAAGAATCCGTTGAAAATATTTGCATATCGTTTAAGGAATATTTTTAAAGAATTTCTGAAAATCAGGAAAGCGATCCATGCACTTAGGCATTGACTTAACTTTTTCGTCAAAAAAGACCCCAAAAGTATCTTGGAATGTCTTGAAATTGTACACAGTCATAGTCAAGAATGCCCTGAACAAGAATCCGTTGAATATATTTGCATATCTCTTGAAGAATATTTTTAAAGAATTTTTGAAAATCCGGAAAGCGATCCATGCACTTGGACATTCCAAGTATGTTGGAATGTCTTGAAATTGTACTCAGTCATAGTCAACGACGCCCTGAACAAGAATCCGTTGAAAATATTTGCATATCGCTTAAGGAATATTTTTAATGAATTTTTGAAAATCAGGAAAGCGATCCATGCACTTAGGCAGTGACTTAACTTTTTCGTCAAAAAAGACCCCAAAAGTATCTTGGAATGTCTTGAAATTGTACACAGTCATAGTCAAGCATGCCCTGAACAAGAATCCGTTGAATATATTTGCAGATCTCTTGAAGAATATTTTTAATGAACTTTTGAAAATCCGAAAAGCGATCCATGTACTTGGACATTCAAAGTATGTTGGAATGTCTTGAAATTGTACTCGGTCATAGTCAATGACGCCCTGAACAAGAATCCGTTGAAAATATTTGCATATCGCTTAAGGAATATTTTTAATGAATTTTTGAAAATCAGGAAAGCGATCCATGCACTTAGGCAGTGACTTAACTTTTTCGTCAAAAAAGACCCCAAAAGTATCTTGGAATGTCTTGAAATTGTACACAGTCATAGTCAAGCATGCCCTGAACAAGAATCCGTTGAATATATTTGCATATCTCTTGAAGAATATTTTTAATGAACTTTTGAAAATCAGGAAAGCGATCCATGCACTTGGACATTCCAAGTATGTTGGAATGTCTTGAAATTGTACTCAGTCATAGTCAACGACGCCCTGAACAAGAATCCGTTGAAAATATTTGCATATCGCTTAAGGAATATTTTTAATGAATTTTTGAAAATCAGGAAAGCGATCCATGCACTTAGGCAGTGACTTAACTTTTTCGTCAAAAAAGACCCCAAAAGTATCTTGGAATGTCTTGAAATTGTACACAGTCATAGTCAAGCATGCCCTGAACAAGAATCCGTTGAATATATTTGCATATCTCTTGAAGAATATTTTTAATGAATTTTTGAAAATCCGAAAAGCACCATGCACTTGGACATTCCAAGTATGTTGGAATGTCTTGAAATTGTACTCAGTCATAGTCAACGACGCTCTGAACAAGAATCAATTGAAAATATTTGCATATCTCTTAAGGAATATTTTTAATGAATTTTTGAAAATGAGGAAAGTCTGTGCACTTAGGCAGTGACTTAACTTTTTATTCAAAAAAGACCCCAAAAGTATCTTGGAATGTCTTGAAATTGTACACAGTCATAGTCAAGCATGCCCTGAACAAGAATCCGTTGAATATATTTGCATATCTCTTGAAGAATATTTTTAATGAACTTTTGAAAATCCGGAAAGCGATCCATGTACTTGGACATTCAAAGTATGTTGGAATGTCTTGAAATTGTACTCGGTCATAGTCAACGACACCCTGAACAAGAATCCGTTGAAAATATTTGCATATCGCTTAAGGAATATTTTTAATGAATTTTTGAAAATCAGGAAAGCGATCCATGCACTTAGGCAGTGACTTAACTTTTTCGTCAAAAAAGACCCCAAAAGTATCTTGGAATGTCTTGAAATTGTACACAGTCATAGTCAAGAATGCCCTGAACAAGAATCCGTTGAATATATTTGCATATCTCTTGAAGAATATTTTTAATGAATTTTTGAAAATCCGGAAAGCGATCCATGCACTTGGACATTCCAAGTATGTTGGAATGTCTTGAAATTGTACTCGGTCATAGTCAACGACGCCCTGAACAAGAATCCATTGAAAATATTTGCATATCTCTTAAGGAATATTTTTAATGAATTTTTGAAAATGATGAAAGTCTGTGCACTTAGGCAGTGACTTAACTTTTTATTCAAAAAAGACCCCAAAGGTATCTTGGAATGTCTTGAAATTGTACACAGTCATAGTCAAGCATGCCCTGAACAAGAATCCGTTGAATATATTTGCATATCTCTTGAAGAATATTTTTAATGAACTTTTGAAAATCAGGAAAGCGATCCATGCACTTGGACATTCCAAGTATGTTGGAATGTCTTGAAATTGTACTCAGTCATAGTCAACGACGCCCTGAACAAGAATCCGTTGAAAATATTTGCATATCGTTTAAGGAATATTTTTAAAGAATTTCTGAAAATCAGGAAAGCGATCCATGCACTTAGGCAGTGACTAAACTTTTTTGTCAAAAAAGACCCCAAAAGTATCTTGGAATGTCTTGAAATTGTACACAGTCATAGTCAAGCATGCCCTGAACAAGAATATGTTGAATATATTTGCATATCTCTTGAAGAATATTTTTAATTAATTTTTGAAAATCCGAAAAGCGATCCATGCACTTGGACATTCCAAGTATGTTGGAATGTCTTGAAATTGTACTCAGTCATAGTCAACGACGCCCTGAACAAGAATCAATTGAAAATATTTGCATATCTCTTAAGGAATATTTTTAATGAATTTTTGAAAATGAGGAAAGTCTGTGCACTTAGGCAGTGACTTAACTTTTTCGTCAAAAAAGACCCCAAAAGTATCTTGGAATGTCTTGAAATTGTACACAGTCATAGTCAAGAATGCCCTGAACAAGAATCCGTTGAATATATTTGCATATCTCTTGAAGAATATTTTTAATGAATTTTTGAAAATCCGGAAAGCGATCCATGCACTTGGACATTCCAAGTATGTTGGAATGTCTTGAAATTGTACTCGGTCATAGTCAACGACGCCCTGAACAAGAATCAATTGAAAATATTTGCATATCTCTTAAGGAATATTTTTAATGAATTTTTGAAAATGATGAAAGTCTGTGCACTGAGGCAGTGACTTAACTTTTTATTCAAAAAAGACCCCAAAGGTATCTTGGAATGTCTTGAAATTGTACACAGTCATAGTCAAGCATGCCCTGAACAAGAATCCGTTGAATATATTTGCATATCTCTTGAAGAATATTTTTAATGAACTTTTGAAAATCAGGAAAGCGATCCATGCACTTGGACATTCCAAGTATGTTGGAATGTCTTGAAATTGTACTCAGTCATAGCCAACGACGCCCTGAACAAGAATCCGTTGAAAATATTTGCATATCGTTTAAGGAATATTTTTAAAGAATTTCTGAAAATCAGGAAAGCGATCCATGCACTTAGGCATTGACTTAACTTTTTCGTCAAAAAAGACCCCAAAAGTATCTTGGAATGTCTTGAAATTGTACACAGTCATAGTCAAGAATGCCCTGAACAAGAATCCGTTGAATATATTTGCATATCTCTTGAAGAATATTTTTAAAGAATTTTTGAAAATCCGGAAAGCGATCCATGCACTTGGACATTCCAAGTATGTTGGAATGTCTTGAAATTGTACTCGGTCATAGTCAACGACGCCCTGAACAAGAATCCATTGAAAATATTTGCATATGTCTTAAGGAATATTTTTAATGAATTTTTGAAAATGATGAAAGTCTGTGCACTTAGGCAGTGACTTAACTTTTTATTCAAAAAAGACCCCAAAGGTATCTTGGAATGTCTTGAAATTGTACACAGTCATAGTCAAGCATGCCCTGAACAAGAATCCGTTGAATATATTTGCATATCTCTTGAAGAATATTTTTAATGAACTTTTGAAAATCAGGAAAGCGATCCATGCACTTGGACATTCCAAGTATGTTGGAATGTCTTGAAATTGTACTCAGTCATAGTCAACGACGCCCTGAACAAGAATCCGTTGAAAATATTTGCATATCGCTTAAGGAATATTTCTAATGAATTTTTGAAAATCAGGAAAGCGATCCATGCACTTAGGCAGTGACTTAACTTTTTTGTCAAAAAAGACCCCAAAAGTATCTTGGAATGTCTTGAAATTGTACACAGTCATAGTCAAGCATGCCCTGAACAAGAATCCGTTGAATATATTTGCATATCTCTTGAAGAATATTTTTAATGAATTTTTGAAAATCCGAAAAGCGATCCATGCACTTGGACATTCCAAGTATGTTGGAATGTCTTGAAATTGTACTCAGTCATAGTCAACGACGCCCTGAACAAGAATCAATTGAAAATATTTGCATATCTCTTAAGGAATATTTTTAATGAATTTTTGAAAATGAGGAAAGTCTGTGCACTTAGGCAGTGACTTAACTTTTTATTCAAAAAAGACCCCAAAAGTATCTTGGAATGTCTTGAAATTGTACACAGTCATAGTCAAGCATGCCCTGAACAAGAATCCGTTGAATATATTTGCATATCTCTTGAAGAATATTTTTAATGAACTTTTGAAAATCAGGAAAGCGATCCATGCACTTGGACATTCCAAGTATGTTGGAATGTCTTGAAATTGTACTCAGTCATAGTCAACGACGCCCTGAACAAGAATCCGTTGAAAATATTTGCATATCGTTTAAGGAATATTTTTAAAGAATTTCTGAAAATCAGGAAAGCGATCCATGCACTTAGGCAGTGACTTAACTTTTTCGTCAAAAAAGACCCCAAAAGTATCTTGGAATGTCTTGAAATTGTACACAGTCATAGTCAAGCATGCCCTGAACAAGAATCCGTTGAATATATTTGCATATCTCTTGAAGAATATTTTTAATGAACTTTTGAAAATCAGGAAAGCGATCCATGCACTTGGACATTCCAAGTATGTTGGAATGTCTTGAAATTGTACTCAGTCATAGTCAACGACGCCCTGAACAAGAATCCGTTGAAAATATTTGCATATCGCTTAAGGAATATTTTTAATGAATTTTTGAAAATCAGGAAAGCGATCCATGCACTTAGGCAGTGACTTAACTTTTTCATCAAAAAAGACCCCAAAAGTATCTTGGAATGTCTTGAAATTGTACACAGTCATAGTCAAGCATGCCCTGAACAAGAATCCGTTGAATATATTTGCATATCTCTTGAAGAATATTTTTAATGAATTTTTGAAAATCCGAAAAGCACCATGCACTTGGACATTCCAAGTATGTTGGAATGTCTTGAAATTGTACTCAGTCATAGTCAACGACGCTCTAAACAAGAATCAATTGAAAATATTTGCATATCTCTTAAGGAATATTTTTAATGAATTTTTGAAAATGAGGAAAGTCTGTGCACTTAGGCAGTGACTTAACTTTTTATTCAAAAAAGACCCCAAAAGTATCTTGGAATGTCTTGAAATTGTACACAGTCATAGTCAAGCATGCCCTGAACAAGAATCCGTTGAATATATTTGCATATCTCTTGAAGAATATTGTTAATGAACTTTTGAAAATCCGGAAAGCGATCCATGTACTTGGACATTCAAAGTATGTTGGAATGTCTTGAAATTGTACTCGGTCATAGTCAACGACACCCTGAACAAGAATCCGTTGAAAATATTTGCATATCGCTTAAGGAATATTTTTAATGAATTTTTGAAAATCAGGAAAGCGATCCATGCACTTAGGCAGTGACTTCACTTTTTCGTCAAAAAAGACCCCAAAAGTATCTTGGAATGTCTTGAAATTGTACACAGTCATAGTCAAGCATGCCCTGAACAAGAATCCGTTGAATATATTTGCATATCTCTTGAAGAATATTTTTAATGAATTTTTGAAAATCCGGAAAGCGATCCATGCACTTGGACATTCCAAGTATGTTGGAATGTCTTGAAATTGTACTCGGTCATAGTCAACGACGCCCTGAACAAGAATCCATTGAAAATATTTGCATATCTCTTAAGGAATATTTTTAATGAATTTTTGAAAATGATGAAAGTCTGTGCACTTAGGCAGTGACTTAACTTTTTCGTCAAAAAAGACCCCAAAAGTATCTTGGAATGTCTTGAAATTGTACACAGTCATAGTCAAGCATGCCCTGAACAAGAATCCGTTGAATATTTTTGCATATCTCTTGAAGAATATTTTTAATGAATTTTTGAAAATCCGAAAAGCAACATGCACTTGGACATTCCAAGTATGTTGGAATGTCTTGAAATTGTACTCAGTCATAGTCAACGACGCTCTGAACAAGAATCAATTGAAAATATTTGCATATCTCTTAAGGAATATTTTTAATGAATTTTTGAAAATGAGGAAAGTCTGTGCACTTAGGCAGTGACTTAACTTTTTATTCAAAAAAGACCCCAAAAGTATCTTGGAATGTCTTGAAATTGTACACAGTCATAGTCAAGCATGCCCTGAACAAGAATCCGTTGAATATATTTGCATATCTCTTGAAGAATATTTTTAATGAACTTTTGAAAATCCGGAAAGCGATCCATGTACTTGGACATTCAAAGTATGTTGGAATGTCTTGAAATTGTACTCGGTCATAGTCAACGACACCCTGAACAAGAATCCGTTGAAAATATTTGCATATCGCTTAAGGAATATTTTTAATGAATTTTTGAAAATCAGGAAAGCGATCCATGCACTTAGGCAGTGACTTAACTTTTTCGTCAAAAAAGACCCCAAAAGTATCTTGGAATGTCTTGAAATTGTACACAGTCATAGTCAAGCATGCCCTGAACAAGAATCCGTTGAATATATTTGCATATCTCTTGAAGAATATTTTTAATGAATTTTTGAAAATCCGGAAAGCGATCCATGCACTTGGACATTCCAAGTATGTTGGAATGTCTTGAAATTGTACTCGGTCATAGTCAACGACGCCCTGAACAAGAATCAATTGAAAATATTTGCATATCTCTTAAGGAATATTTTAAATGAATTTTTGAAAATGATGAAAGTCTGTGCACTGAGGCAGTGACTTAACTTTTTATTCAAAAAAGACCCCAAAGGTATCTTGGAATGTCTTGAAATTGTACACAGTCATAGTCAAGCATGCCCTGAACAAGAATCCGTTGAATATATTTGCATATCTCTTGAAGAATATTTTTAATGAACTTTTGAAAATCAGGAAAGCGATCCATGCACTTGGACATTCCAAGTATGTTGGAATGTCTTGAAATTGTACTCAGTCATAGCCAACGACGCCCTGAACAAGAATCCGTTGAAAATATTTGCATATCGTTTAAGGAATATTTTTAAAGAATTTCTGAAAATCAGGAAAGCGATCCATGCACTTAGGCAGTGACTTAACTTTTTCGTCAAAAAAGACCCCAAAAGTATCTTGGAATGTCTTGAAATTGTACACAGTCATAGTCAAGAATGCCCTGAACAAGAATCCGTTGAATATATTTGCATATCTCTTGAAGAATATTTTTAATGAATTTTTGAAAATCCGGAAAGCGATCCATGCACTTGGACATTCCAAGTATGTTGGAATGTCTTGAAATTGTACTCGGTCATAGTCAACGACGCCCTGAACAAGAATCCATTGAAAATATTTGCATATGTCTTAAGGAATATTTTTAATGAATTTTTGAAAATGATGAAAGTCTGTGCACTTAGGCAGTGACTTAACTTTTTATTCAAAAAAGACCCCAAAGGTATCTTGGAATGTCTTGAAATTGTACACAGTCATAGTCAAGCATGCCCTGAACAAGAATCCGTTGAATATATTTGCATATCTCTTGAAGAATATTTTTAATGAACTTTTGAAAATCAGGAAAGCGATCCATGCACTTGGACATTCCAAGTATGTTGGAATGTCTTGAAATTGTACTCAGTCATAGTCAACGACGCCCTGAACAAGAATCCGTTGAAAATATTTGCATATCGCTTAAGGAATATTTCTAATGAATTTTTGAAAATCAGGAAAGCGATCCATGCACTTAGGCAGTGACTTAACTTTTTTGTCAAAAAAGACCCCAAAAGTATCTTGGAATGTCTTGAAATTGTACACAGTCATAGTCAAGCATGCCCTGAACAAGAATCCGTTGAATATATTTGCATATCTCTTGAAGAATATTTTTAATGAATTTTTGAAAATCCGAAAAGCGATCCATGCACTTGGACATTCCAAGTATGTTGGAATGTCTTGAAATTGTACTCAGTCATAGTCAACGACGCCCTGAACAAGAATCAATTGAAAATATTTGCATATCTCTTAAGGAATATTTTTAATGAATTTTTGAAAATGAGGAAAGTCTGTGCACTTAGGCAGTGACTTAACTTTTTATTCAAAAAAGACCCCAAAAGTATCTTGGAATGTCTTGAAATTGTACACAGTCATAGTCAAGCATGCCCTGAACAAGAATCCGTTGAATATATTTGCATATCTCTTGAAGAATATTTTTAATGAACTTTTGAAAATCAGGAAAGCGATCCATGCACTTGGACATTCCAAGTATGTTGGAATGTCTTGAAATTGTACTCAGTCATAGTCAACGACGCCCTGAACAAGAATCCGTTGAAAATATTTGCATATCGTTTAAGGAATATTTTTAAAGAATTTCTGAAAATCAGGAAAGCGATCCATGCACTTAGGCAGTGACTTAACTTTTTCGTCAAAAAAGACCCCAAAAGTATCTTGGAATGTCTTGAAATTGTACACAGTAATAGTCAAGCATGCCCTGAACAAGAATTTGTTGAATATATTTGCATATCTCTTGAAGAATATTTTTAATGAACTTTTGAAAATCAGGAAAGCGATCCATGCACTTGGACATTCCAAGTATGTTGGAATGTCTTGAAATTGTACTCAGTCATAGTCAACGACGCCCTGAACAAGAATCCGTTGAAAATATTTGCATATCGTTTAAGGAATATTTTTAAAGAATTTCTGAAAATCAGGAAAGCGATCCATGCACTTAGGCAGTGACTAAACTTTTTTGTCAAAAAAGACCCCAAAAGTATCTTGGAATGTCTTGAAATTGTACACAGTCATAGTCAAGCATGCCCTGAACAAGAATATGTTGAATATATTTGCATATCTCTTGAAGAATATTTTTAATTAATTTTTGAAAATCCGAAAAGCGATCCATGCACTTGGACATTCCAAGTATGTTGGAATGTCTTGAAATTGTACTCAGTCATAGTCAATGACGCCCTGAACAAGAATCCATTGAAAATATTTGCATATCTCTTAAGGAATATTTTTAATGAATTTTTGAAAATGATGAAAGTCTGTGCACTTAGGCAGTGACTTAACTTTTTATTCAAAAAAGACCCCAAAGGTATCTTGGAATGTCTTGAAATTGTACACAGTCATAGTCAAGCATGCCCTGAACAAGAATCCGTTGAATATATTTGCATATCTCTTGAAGAATATTTTTAATGAACTTTTGAAAATCAGGAAAGCGATCCATGCACTTGGACATTCCAAGTATGTTGGAATGTCTTGAAATTGTACTCAGTCATAGTCAACGACGCCCTGAACAAGAATCCGTTGAAAATATTTGCATATCGTTTAAGGAATATTTTTAAAGAATTTCTGAAAATCAGGAAAGCGATCCATGCACTTAGGCAGTGACTAAACTTTTTTGTCAAAAAAGACCCCAAAAGTATCTTGGAATGTCTTGAAATTGTACACAGTCATAGTCAAGCATGCCCTGAACAAGAATATGTTGAATATATTTGCATATCTCTTGAAGAATATTTTTAATTAATTTTTGAAAATCCGAAAAGCGATCCATGCACTTGGACATTCCAAGTATGTTGGAATGTCTTGAAATTGTACTCAGTCATAGTCAACGACGCCCTGAACAAGAATCAATTGAAAATATTTGCATATCTCTTAAGGAATATTTTTAATGAATTTTTGAAAATGAGGAAAGTCTGTGCACTTAGGCAGTGACTTAACTTTTTCGTCAAAAAAGACCCCAAAAGTATCTTGGAATGTCTTGAAATTGTACACAGTCATAGTCAAGAATGCCCTGAACAAGAATCCGTTGAATATATTTGCATATCTCTTGAAGAATATTTTTAATGAATTTTTGAAAATCCGGAAAGCGATCCATGCACTTGGACATTCCAAGTATGTTGGAATGTCTTGAAATTGTACTCGGTCATAGTCAACGACGCCCTGAACAAGAATCCATTGAAAATATTTGCATATCTCTTAAGGAATATTTTTAATGAATTTTTGAAAATGATGAAAGTCTGTGCACTGAGGCAGTGACTTAACTTTTTATTCAAAAAAGACCCCAAAGGTATCTTGGAATGTCTTGAAATTGTACACAGTCATAGTCAAGCATGCCCTGAACAAGAATCCGTTGAATATATTTGCATATCTCTTGAAGAATATTTTTAATGAACTCTTGAAAATCAGGAAAGCGATCCATGCACTTGGACATTCCAAGTATGTTGGAATGTCTTGAAATTGTACTCAGTCATAGCCAACGACGCCCTGAACAAGAATCCGTTGAAAATATTTGCATATCGTTTAAGGAATATTTTTAAAGAATTTCTGAAAATCAGGAAAGCGATCCATGCACTTAGGCAGTGACTTAACTTTTTCGTCAAAAAAGACCCCAAAAGTATCTTGGAATGTCTTGAAATTGTACACAGTCATCGTCAAGAATGCCCTGAACAAGAATCCGTTGAATATATTTGCATATCTCTTGAAGAATATTTTTAATGAATTTTTGAAAATCCGGAAAGCGATCCATGCACTTGGACATTCCAAGTATGTTGGAATGTCTTGAAATTGTACTCGGTCATAGTCAACGACGCCCTGAACAAGAATCCATTGAAAATATTTGCATATGTCTTAAGGAATATTTTTAATGAATTTTTGAAAATGATGAAAGTCTGTGCACTTAGGCAGTGACTTAACTTTTTATTCAAAAAAGACCCCAAAGGTATCTTGGAATGTCTTGAAATTGTACACAGTCATAGTCAAGCATGCCCTGAACAAGAATCCGTTGAATATATTTGCATATCTCTTGAAGAATATTTTTAATGAACTTTTGAAAATCAGGAAAGCGATCCATGCACTTGGACATTCCAAGTATGTTGGAATGTCTTGAAATTGTACTCAGTCATAGTCAACGACGCCCTGAACAAGAATCCGTTGAAAATATTTGCATATCGCTTAAGGAATATTTCTAATGAATTTTTGAAAATCAGGAAAGCGATCCATGCACTTAGGCAGTGACTAAACTTTTTTGTCAAAAAAGACCCCAAAAGTATCTTGGAATGTCTTGAAATTGTACACAGTCATAGTCAAGCATGCCCTGAACAAGAATATGTTGAATATATTTGCATATCTCTTGAAGAATATTTTTAATTAATTTTTGAAAATCCGAAAAGCGATCCATGCACTTGGACATTCCAAGTATGTTGGAATGTCTTGAAATTGTACTCAGTCATAGTCAACGACGCCCTGAACAAGAATCCATTGAAAATATTTGCATATCTCTTAAGGAATATTTTTAATGAATTTTTGAAAATGATGAAAGTCTGTGCACTTAGGCAGTGACTTAACTTTTTATTCAAAAAAGACCCCAAAGGTATCTTGGAATGTCTTGAAATTGTACACAGTCATAGTCAAGCATGCCCTGAACAAGAATCCGTTGAATATATTTGCATATCTCTTGAAGAATATTTTTAATGAACTTTTGAATATCAGGAAAGCGATCCATGCACTTGGACATTCCAAGTATGTTGGAATGTCTTGAAATTGTACTCAGTCATAGTCAACGACGCCCTGAACAAGAATCCGTTGAAAATATTTGCATATCGTTTAAGGAATATTTTTAAAGAATTTCTGAAAATCAGGAAAGCGATCCATGCACTTAGGCAGTGACTAAACTTTTTTGTCAAAAAAGACCCCAAAAGTATCTTGGAATGTCTTGAAATTGTACACAGTCATAGTCAAGCATGCCCTGAACAAGAATATGTTGAATATATTTGCATATCTCTTGAAGAATATTTTTAATTAATTTTTGAAAATCCGAAAAGCGATCCATGCACTTGGACATTCCAAGTATGTTGGAATGTCTTGAAATTGTACTCAGTCATAGTCAACGACGCCCTGAACAAGAATCAATTGAAAATATTTGCATATCTCTTAAGGAATATTTTTAATGAATTTTTGAAAATGAGGAAAGTCTGTGCACTTAGGCAGTGACTTAACTTTTTCGTCAAAAAAGACCCCAAAAGTATCTTGGAATGTCTTGAAATTGTACACAGTCATAGTCAAGCATGCCCTGAACAAGAATATGTTGAATATATTTGCATATCTCTTGAAGAATATTTTTAATGAATTTTTGAAAATCCGGAAAGCGATCCATGCACTTGGACATTCCAAGTATGTTGGAATGTCTTGAAATTGTACTCGGTCATAGTCAACGAAGCCCTGAACAAGAATCCATTGAAAATATTTGCATATCTCTTAAGGAATATTTTTAATGAATTTTTGAAAATGATGAAAGTCTGTGCACTGAGGCAGTGACTTAACTTTTTATTCAAAAAAGACCCCAAAGGTATCTTGGAATGTCTTGAAATTGTACACAGTCATAGTCAAGCATGCCCTGAACAAGAATCCGTTGAATATATTTGCATATCTCTTGAAGAATATTTTTAATGAACTTTTGAAAATCAGGAAAGCGATCCATGCACTTGGACATTCCAAGTATGTTGGAATGTCTTGAAATTGTACTCAGTCATAGCCAACGACGCCCTGAACAAGAATCCGTTGAAAATATTTGCATATCGTTTAAGGAATATTTTTAAAGAATTTCTGAAAATCAGGAAAGCGATCCATGCACTTAGGCTGTGACTTAACTTTTTCGTCAAAAAAGACCCCAAAAGTATCTTGGAATGTCTTGAAATTGTACACAGTCATCGTCAAGAATGCCCTGAACAAGAATCCGTTGAATATATTTGCATATCTCTTGAAGAATATTTTTAATGAATTTTTGAAAATCCGGAAAGCGATCCATGCACTTGGACATTCCAAGTATGTTGGAATGTCTTGAAATTGTACTCGGTCATAGTCAACGACGCCCTGAACAAGAATCCATTGAAAATATTTGCATATGTCTTAAGGAATATTTTTAATGAATTTTTGAAAATGATGAAAGTCTGTGCACTTAGGCAGTGACTTAACTTTTTATTCAAAAAAGACCCCAAAGGTATCTTGGAATGTCTTGAAATTGTACACAGTCATAGTCAAGCATGCCCTGAACAAGAATCCGTTGAATATATTTGCATATCTCTTGAAGAATATTTTTAATGAACTTTTGAAAATCAGGAAAGCGATCCATGCACTTGGACATTCCAAGTATGTTGGAATGTCTTGAAATTGTACTCAGTCATAGTCAACGACGCCCTGAACAAGAATCCGTTGAAAATATTTGCATATCGCTTAAGGAATATTTCTAATGAATTTTTGAAAATCAGGAAAGCGATCCATGCACTTAGGCAGTGACTTAACTTTTTTGTCAAAAAAGACCCCAAAAGTATCTTGGAATGTCTTGAAATTGTACACAGTCATAGTCAAGCATGCCCTGAACAAGAATCCGTTGAATATATTTGCATATCTCTTGAAGAATATTTTTAATGAATTTTTGAAAATCCGAAAAGCGATCCAAGCACTTGGACATTCCAAGTATGTTGGAATGTCTTGAAATTGTACTCAGTCATAGTCAACGACGCCCTGAACAAGAATCAATTGAAAATATTTGCATATCGCTTAAGGAATATTTCTAATGAATTTTTGAAAATCAGGAAAGCGATCCATGCACTAAGGCAGTGACTTAACTTTTTTGTCAAAAAAGACCCCAAAAGTATCTTGGAATGTCTTGAAATTGTACACAGTCATAGTCAAGCATGCCCTGAACAAGAATCCGTTGAATATATTTGCATATCTCTTGAAGAATATTTTTAATGAATTTTTGAAAATCCGAAAAGCGATCCAAGCACTTGGACATTCCAAGTATGTTGGAATGTCTTGAAATTGTACTCAGTCATAGTCAACGACGCCCTGAACAAGAATCAATTGAAAATATTTGCATATCTCTTAAGGAATATTTTTAATGAATTTTTGAAAATGAGGAAAGTCTGTGCACTTAGGCAGTGACTTAACTTTTTATTCAAAAAAGACCCCAAAAGTATCTTGGAATGTCTTGAAATTGTACACAGTCATAGTCAAGCATGCCCTGAACAAGAATCCGTTGAATATATTTGCATATCTCTTGAAGAATATTTTTAATTAACTTTTGAAAATCAGGAAAGCGATCCATGCACTTGGACATTCCAAGTATGTTGGAATGTCTTGAAATTGTACTCAGTCATAGTCAACGACGCCCTGAACAAGAATCCGTTGAAAATATTTGCATATCGTTTAAGGAATATTTTTAAAGAATTTCTGAAAATCAGGAAAGCGATCCATGCACTTAGGCAGTGACTTAACTTTTTCGTCAAAAAAGACCCCAAAAGTATCTTGGAATGTCTTGAAATTGTACACAGTCATAGTCAAGCATGCCCTGAACAAGAATTTGTTGAATATATTTGCATATCTCTTGAAGAATATTTTTAATGAACTTTTGAAAATCAGGAAAGCGATCCATGCATTTGGACATTCCAAGTATGTTGGAATGTCTTGAAATTGTACTCAGTCATAGTCAACGACGCCCTGAACAAGAATCCGTTGAAAATATTTGCATATCGTTTAAGGAATATTTTTAAAGAATTTCTGAAAATCAGGAAAGCGATCCATGCACTTAGGCAGTGACTAAACTTTTTTGTCAAAAAAGACCCCAAAAGTATCTTGGAATGTCTTGAAATTGTACACAGTCATAGTCAAGCATGCCCTGAACAAGAATATGTTGAATATATTTGCATATCTCTTGAAGAATATTTTTAATTAATTTTTGAAAATCCGAAAAGCGATCCATGCACTTGGACATTCCAAGTATGTTGGAATGTCTTGAAATTGTACTCAGTCATAGTCAACGACGCCCTGAACAAGAATCAATTGAAAATATTTGCATATCTCTTAAGGAATATTTTTAATGAATTTTTGAAAATGAGGAAAGTCTGTGCACTTAGGCAGTGACTTAACTTTTTATTCAAAAAAGACCCGAAAAGTATCTTGGAATGTCTTGAAATTGTACACAGTCATAGTCAAGCATGCCCTGAACAAGAATCCGTTGAATATATTTGCATATCTCTTGAAGAATATTTTTAATGAACTTTTGAAAATCAGGAAAGCGATCCATGCACTTGGACATTCCAAGTATGTTGGAATGTCTTGAAATTGTACTCAGTCATAGTCAACGACGCCCTGAACAAGAATCCGTTGAAAATATTTGCATATCGTTTAAGGAATATTTTTAAAGAATTTCTGAAAATCAGGAAAGCGATCCATGCACTTAGGCAGTGACTTAACTTTTTCGTCAAAAAAGACCCCAAAAGTATTTCGGAATGTCTTGAAATTGTACACAGTCATAGTCAAGAATGCCCTGAACAAGAATCCGTTGAATATATTTGCATATCTCTTGAAGAATATTTTTAATGAATTTTTGAAAATCCGGAAAGCGATCCATGCACTTGGACATTCCAAGTATGTTGTAATGTCTTGAAATTGTACTCGGTTATAGTCAACGACGCCCTGAACAAGAATCCATTGAAAATATTTGCATATCTCTTAAGGAATATTTTTAATGAATTTTTGAAAATGATGAAAGTCTGTGCACTGAGGCAGTGACTTAACTTTTTATTCAAAAAAGACCCCAAAGGTATCTTGGAATGTCTTGAAATTGTACACAGTCATAGTCAAGCATGCCCTGAACAAGAATCCGTTGAATATATTTGCATATCTCTTGAAGAATATTTTTAATGAACTTTTGAAAATCAGGAAAGCGATCCATGTACTTGGACATTCAAAGTATGTTGGAATGTCTTGAAATTGTACTCGGTCATAGTCAACGACGCCCTGAACAAGAATCCGTTGAAAATATTTGCATATCGCTTAAGGAATATTTTTAATGAATTTTTGAAAATCAGGAAAGCGATCCATGCACTTAGGCAGTGACTTAACTTTTTCGTCAAAAAAGACCCCAAAAGTATCTTGGAATGTCTTGAAATTGTACACAGTCATAGTCAAGCATGCCCTGAACAAGAATCCGTTGAATATATTTGCATATCTCTTGAAGAATATTTTTAATGAATTTTTGAAAATCCGGAAAGCGATCCATGCACTTGGACTTTCCAAGTATGTTGGAATGTCTTGAAATTGTACTCGGTCATAGTCAACGACGCCCTGAACAAGAATCCATTGAAAATATTTGCATATCTCTTAAGGAATATTTTTAATGAATTTTTGAAAATGATGAAAGTCTGTGCACTTAGGCAGTGACTTAACTTTTTATTCAAAAAAGACCCCAAAGGTATCTTGGAATGTCTTGAAATTGTACACAGTCATAGTCAAGCATGCCCTGAACAAGAATCCGTTGAATATATTTGCATATCTCTTGAAGAATATTTTTAATGAACTTTTGAAAATCAGGTAAGCGATCCATGCACTTGGACATTCCAAGTATGTTGGAATGTCTTGAAATTGTACTCAGTCATAGTCAACGACGCCCTGAACAAGAATCCGTTGAAAATATTTGCATATCGTTTAAGGAATATTTTTAAAGAATTTCTGAAAATCAGGAAAGCGATCCATGCACTTAGGCAGTGACTAAACTTTTTTGTCAAAAAAGACCCCAAAAGTATCTTGGAATGTCTTGAAATTGTACACAGTCATAGTCAAGCATGCCCTGAACAAGAATATGTTGAATATATTTGCATATCTCTTGAAGAATATTTTTAATTAATTTTTGAAAATCCGAAAAGCGATCCATGCACTTGGACATTCCAAGTATGTTGGAATGTCTTGAAATTGTACTCAGTCATAGTCAACGACGCCCTGAACAAGAATCAATTGAAAATATTTGCATATCTCTTAAGGAATATTTTTAATGAATTTTTGAAAATGATGAAAGTCTGTGCACTTAGGCAGTGACTTAACTTTTTATTCAAAAAAGACCCCAAAGGTATCTTGGAATGTCTTGAAATTGTACACAGTCATAGTCAAGCATGCCCTGAACAAGAATCCGTTGAATATATTTGCATATCTCTTGAAGAATATTTTTAATGAACTTTTGAAAATCAGGAAAGCGATCCATGCACTTGGACATTCCAAGTATGTTGGAATGTCTTGAAATTGTACTCAGTCATAGTCAACGACGCCCTGAACAAGAATCCGTTGAAAATATTTGCACATCGTTTAAGGAATATTTTTAAAGAATTTCTGAAAATCAGGAAAGCGATCCATGCACTTAGGCAGTGACTAAACTTTTTTGTCAAAAAAGACCCCAAAAGTATCTTGGAATGTCTTGAAATTGTACACAGTCATAGTCAAGCATGCCCTGAACAAGAATCCGTTGAATATATTTGCATATCTCTTGAAGAATATTTTTAATGAATTTTTGAAAATCCGGAAAGCGATCCATGCACTTGGACTTTCCAAGTATGTTGGAATGTCTTGAAATTGTACTCGGTCATAGTCAACGACGCCCTGAACAAGAATCCATTGAAAATATTTGCATATCTCTTAAGGAATATTTTTAATGAATTTTTGAAAATGATGAAAGTCTGTGCACTTAGGCAGTGACTTAACTTTTTATTCAAAAAAGACCCCAAAGGTATCTTGGAATGTCTTGAAATTGTACACAGTCATAGTCAAGCATGCCCTGAACAAGAATCCGTTGAATATATTTGCATATCTCTTGAAGAATATTTTTAATGAACTTTTGAAAATCAGGAAAGCGATCCATGCACTTGGACATTCCAAGTATGTTGGAATGTCTTGAAATTGTACTCAGTCATAGTCAACGACGCCCTGAACAAGAATCCGTTGAAAATATTTGCACATCGTTTAAGGAATATTTTTAAAGAATTTCTGAAAATCAGGAAAGCGATCCATGCACTTAGGCAGTGACTAAACTTTTTTGTCAAAAAAGACCCCAAAAGTATCTTGGAATGTCTTGAAATTGTACACAGTCATAGTCAAGCATGCCCTGAACAAGAATATGTTGAATATATTTGCATATCTCTTGAAGAATATTTTTAATTAATTTTTGAAAATCCGAAAAGCGATCCATGCACTTGGACATTCCAAGTATGTTGGAATGTCTTGAAATTGTACTCAGTCATAGTCAACGACGCCCTGAACAAGAATCAATTGAAAATATTTGCATATCTCTTAAGGAATATTTTTAATGAATTTTTGAAAATGAGGAAAGTCTGTGCACTTAGGCAGTGACTTAACTTTTTATTCAAAAAAGACCCGAAAAGTATCTTGGAATGTCTTGAAATTGTACACAGTCATAGTCAAGCATGCCCTGAACAAGAATCCGTTGAATATATTTGCATATCTCTTGAAGAATATTTTTAATGAACTTTTGAAAATCAGGAAAGCGATCCATGCACTTGGACATTCCAAGTATGTTGGAATGTCTTGGAATTGTACTCAGTCATAGTCAACGACGCCCTGAACAAGAATCCGTTGCAAATATTTGCATATCGTTTAAGGAATATTTTTAAAGAATTTCTGAAAATCAGGAAAGCGATCCATGCACTTAGGCAGTGACTTAACTTTTTCGTCAAAAAAGACCCCAAAAGTATCTTGGAATGTCTTGAAATTGTACACAGTCATAGTCAAGAATGCCCTGAACAAGAATCCGTTGAATATATTTGCATATCTCTTGAAGAATATTTTTAATGAATTTTTGAAAATCCGGAAAGCGATCCATGCACTTGGACATTCCAAGTATGTTGGAATGTCTTGAAATTGTACTCGGTCATAGTCAACGACGCCCTGAACAAGAATCCATTGAAAATATTTGCATATCTCTTAAGGAATATTTTTAATGAATTTTTGAAAAAAATGAAAGTCTGTGCACTTAGGCAGTGACTTAACTTTTTATTCAAAAAAGACCCCAAAGGTATCTTGGAATGTCTTGAAATTGTACACAGTCATAGTCAAGCATGCCCTGAACAAGAATCCGTTGAATATATTTGCATATCTCTTGAAGAATATTTTTAATGAACTTTTGAAAATCAGGAAAGCGATCCATGCACTTGGACATTCCAAGTATGTTGGAATGTCTTGAAATTGTACTCAGTCATAGTCAACGACGCCCTGAACAAGAATCCGTTGAAAATATTTGCATATCGTTTAAGGAATATTTTTAAAGAATTTCTGAAAATCAGGAAAGCGATCCATGCACTTAGGCAGTGACTTAACTTTTTCGTCAAAAAAGACCCCAAAAGTATCTTGGAATGTCTTGAAATTGTACACAGTCATAGTCAAGAATGCCCTGAACAAGAATCCGTTGAATATATTTGCATATCTCTTGAAGAATATTTTTAATGAATTTTTGAAAATCCGGAAAGCGATCCATGCACTTGGACATTCCAAGTATGTTGGAATGTCTTGAAATTGTACTCGGTCATAGTCAACGACGCCCTGAACAAGAATCCATTGAAAATATTTGCATATCTCTTAAGGAATATTTTTAATGAATTTTTGAAAATGATGAAAGCGATCCATGCACTTAGGCAGTGACTTAACTTTTTCGTCAAAAAAGACCCCAAAAGTATCTTGGAATGTCTTGAAATTGTACACAGTCATAGTCAAGAATGCCCTGAACAAGAATCCGTTGAATATATTTGCATATCTCTTGAAGAATATTTTTAATGAATTTTTGAAAATCCGGAAAGCGATCCATGCCCTTGGACATTCCAAGTATGTTGGAATATCTTGAAATTGTACTCGGTCATAGTCAACGACGCCCTGAACAAGAATCCATTGAAAATATTTGCATATCTCTTAAGGAATATTTTTAATGAATTTTTGAAAATGATGAAAGTCTGTGCACTTAGGCAGTGACTTAACTTTTTATTCAAAAAAGACCCCAAAGGTATCTTGGAATGTCTTGAAATTGTACACAGTCATAGTCAAGCATGCCCTGAACAAGAATCCGTTGAATATATTTGCATATCTCTTGAAGAATATTTTTAATGAACTTTTGAAAATCAGGAAAGCGATCCATGCACTTGGACATTCCAAGTATGTTGGAATGTCTTGAAATTGTACTCAGTCATAGTCAACGACGCCCTGAACAAGAATCCGTTGAAAATATTTGCATATCGCTTAAGGAATATTTTTAATGAATTTTTGAAAATCAGGAAAGCGATCCATGCACTTAGGCAGTGACTTAACTTTTTATTCAAAAAGACCCCAAAAGTATCTTGGAATGTCTTGAAATTGTACACAGTCATAGTCAAGCATGCCCTGAACAAGAATCCGTTGAATATATTTGCATATCTCTTGAAGAATATTTTTAATGAATTTTTGAAAATCCGAAAAGCGATCCATGCACTTGGACATTCCAAGTATGTTGGAATGTCTTGAAATTGTACTCAGTCATAGTCAACGACGCCCTGAACAAGAATCAATTGAAAATATTTGCATATCTCTTAAGGAATATTTTTAATGAATTTTTGAAAATGAGGAAAGTCTCTGCACTTAGGCAGTGACTTAACTTTTTATTCAAAAAAGACCCCAAAAGTATCTTGGAATGTCTTGAAATTGTACACAGTCATAGTCAAGCATGCCCTGAACAAGAATCCGTTGAATATATTTGCATATCTCTTGAAGAATATTTTTAATGAACTTTTGAAAATCAGGAAAGCGATCCATGCACTTGGACATTCCAAGTATGTTGGAATGTCTTGAAATTGTACTCAGTCATAGTCAACGACGCCCTGAACAAGAATCCGTTGAAAATATTTGCATATCGTTTAAGGAATATTTTTAAAGAATTTCTGAAAATCAGGAAAGCGATCCATGCACTTAGGCAGTGACTAAACTTTTTTGTCAAAAAAGACCCCAAAAGTATCTTGGAATGTCTTGAAATTGTACACAGTCATAGTCAAGCATGCCCTGAACAAGAATATGTTGAATATATTTGCATATCTCTTGAAGAATATTTTTAATTAATTTTTGAAAATCCGAAAAGCGATCCATGCACTTGGACATTCCAAGTATGTTGGAATGTCTTGAAATTGTACTCAGTCATAGTCAACGACGCACTGAACAAGAATCAATTGAAAATATTTGCATATCTCTTAAGGAATATTTTTAATGAATTTTTGAAAATGAGGAAAGTCTGTGCACTTAGGCAGTGACTTAACTTTTTATTCAAAAAAGACCCCAAAGGTATCTTGGAATGTCTTGAAATTGTACACAGTCATAGTCAAGCATGCCCTGAACAAGAATCCGTTGAATATATTTGCATATCTCTTGAAGAATATTTTTAATGAACTTTTGAAAATCAGGAAAGCGATCCATGCACTTGGACATTCCAAGTATGTTGGAATGTCTTGAAATTGTACTCAGTCATAGTCAACGACGCCCTGAACAAGAATCCGTTGAAAATATTTGCATATCGCTTAAGGAATATTTTTAATGAATTTTTGAAAATCAGGAAAGCGATCCATGCACTTAGGCAGTGACTTAACTTTTTATTCAAAAAGACCCCAAAAGTATCTTGGAATGTCTTGAAATTGTACACAGTCATAGTCAAGCATGCCCTGAACAAGAATCCGTTGAATATATTTGCATATCTCTTGAAGAATATTTTTAATGAATTTTTGAAAATCCGAAAAGCGATCCATGCACTTGGACATTCCAAGTATGTTGGAATGTCTTGAAATTGTACTCAGTCATAGTCAACGACGCCCTGAACAAGAATCAATTGAAAATATTTGCATATCTCTTAAGGAATATTTTTAATGAATTTTTGAAAATGAGGAAAGTCTCTGCACTTAGGCAGTGACTTAACTTTTTATTCAAAAAAGACCCCAAAAGTATCTTGGAATGTCTTGAAATTGTACACAGTCATAGTCAAGCATGCCCTGAACAAGAATCCGTTGAATATATTTGCATATCTCTTGAAGAATATTTTTAATGAACTTTTGAAAATCAGGAAAGCGATCCATGCACTTGGACATTCCAAGTATGTTGGAATGTCTTGAAATTGTACTCAGTCATAGTCAACGACGCCCTGAACAAGAATCCGTTGAAAATATTTGCATATCGTTTAAGGAATATTTTTAAAGAATTTCTGAAAATC
Organism: Microchirus variegatus; assembly: GCF_963457635.1. Classification (NCBI taxonomy): domain Eukaryota; kingdom Metazoa; phylum Chordata; class Actinopteri; order Pleuronectiformes; family Soleidae; genus Microchirus; species Microchirus variegatus. Next base: position 1,344,277 of record NW_028154775.1, read on the forward strand.
AGGAAAGCGATCCATGCACTTAGGCAGTGACTTAACTTTTTCGTCAAAAAAGACCCCAAAAGTATCTTGGAATGTCTTGAAATTGTACACAGTCATAGTCAAGCATGCCCTGAACAAGAATCCGTTGAATATATTTGCATATCTCTTGAAGAATATTTTTAATGAATTTTTGAAAATGATGAAAGTCTGTGCACTTAGGCAGTGACTTAACTTTTTATTCAAAAAAGACCCCAAAGGTATCTTGGAATGTCTTGAAATTGTACACAGTCATAGTCAAGCATGCCCTGAACAAGAATCCGTTGAATATATTTGCATATCTCTTGAAGAATATTTTTAATGAACTTTTGAAAATCAGGAAAGCGATCCATGCACTTGGACATTCCAAGTATGTTGGAATGTCTTGAAATTGTACTCAGTCATAGTCAACGACGCCCTGAACAAGAATCCGTTGAAAATATTTGCATATCGCTTAAGGAATATTTTTAATGAATTTTTGAAAATCAGGAAAGCGATCCATGCACTTAGGCAGTGACTTAACTTTTTATTCAAAAAGACCCCAAAAGTATCTTGGAATGTCTTGAAATTGTACACAGTCATAGTCAAGCATGCCCTGAACAAGAATCCGTTGAATATATTTGCATATCTCTTGAAGAATATTTTTAATGAACTTTTGAAAATCAGGAAAGCGATCCATGCACTTGGACATTCCAAGTATGTTGGAATGTCTTGAAATTGTACTCAGTCATAGTCAACGACGCCCTGAACAAGAATCCGTTGAAAATATTTGCATATCGTTTAAGGAATATTTTTAAAGAATTTCTGAAAATCAGGAAAGCGATCCATGCACTTAGGCAGTGACTTAACTTTTTCGTCAAAAAAGACCCCAAAAGTATCTTGGAATGTCTTGAAATTGTACACAGTCATAGTCAAGCATGCCCTGAACAAGAATCCGTTGAATATATTTGCATATCTCTTGAAGAATATTTTTAATGAATTTTTGAAAATCCGGAAAGCGATCCATGCACTTGGACATTCCAAGTATGTTGGAATGTCTTGAAATTGTACTCGGTCATAGTCAAGCATGCCCTGAACAAGAATCCGTTGAATATATTTGCATATCTCTTGAAGAATATTTTTAATGAACTTTTGAAAATCAGGAAAGCGATCCATGCACTTGGACATTCCAAGTATGTTGGAATGTCTTGAAATTGTACTCAGTCATAGTCAACAACGCCCTGAACAAGAATCCGTTGAAAATATTTGCATATCGCTTAAGGAATATTTTTAATGAATTTTTGAAAATCAGGAAAGCGATCCATGCACTTAGGCAGTGACTTAACTTTTTTGTCAAAAAAGACCCCAAAAGTATCTTGGAATGTCTTGAAATTGTACACAGTCATAGTCAAGCATGCCCTGAACAAGAATCCGTTGAATATATTTGCATATCTCTTGAAGAATATTTTTAATGAACTTTTGAAAATCAGGAAAGCGATCCATGCACTTGGACATTCCAAGTATGTTGGAATGTCTTGAAATTGTACTCAGTCATAGTCAACGACGCCCTGAACAAGAATCCGTTGAAAATATTTGCATATCGTTTAAGGAATATTTTTAAAGAATTTCTGAAAATCAGGAAAGCGATCCATGCACTTAGGCAGTGACTTAACTTTTTCGTCAAAAAAGACCCCAAAAGTATCTTGGAATGTCTTGAAATTGTACACAGTCATAGTCAAGCATGCCCTGAACAAGAATCCGTTGAATATATTTGCATATCTCTTGAAGAATATTTTTAATGAATTTTTGAAAATCCGGAAAGCGATCCATGCACTTGGACATTCCAAGTATGTTGGAATGTCTTGAAATTGTACTCGGTCATAGTCAACGACGCCCTGAACAAGAATCCATTGAAAATATTTGCATATCTCTTAAGGAATATTTTTAATGAATTTTTGAAAATGATGAAAGTCTGTGCACTTAGGCAGTGACTTAACTTTTTATTCAAAAAAGACCCCAAAGGTATCTTGGAATGTCTTGAAATTGTACACAGTCATAGTCAAGCATGCCCTGAACAAGAATCCGTTGAATATATTTGCATATCTCTTGAAGAATATTTTTAATGAACTTTTGAAAATCAGGAAAGCGATCCATGCACTTGGACATTCCAAGTATGTTGGAATGTCTTGAAATTGTACTCAGTCATAGTCAACGACGCCCTGAACAAGAATCCGTTGAAAATATTTGCATATCGTTTAAGGAATATTTTTAATGAATTTTTGAAAATCAGGAAAGCGATCCATGCACTTAGGCAGTGACTTAACTTTTTCGTCAAAAAAGACCCCAAAAGTATCTTGGAATGTCTTGAAATTGTACACAGTCATAGTCAAGCATGCCCTGAACAAGAATCCGTTGAATATATTTGCATATCTCTTGAAGAATATTTTTAATGAATTTTTGAAAATCCGAAAAGCGATCCATGCACTTGGACATTCCAAGTATGTTGGAATGTCTTGAAATTGTACTCAGTCATAGTCAACGACGCCCTGAACAAGAATCAATTGAAAATATTTGCATATCTCTTAAGGAATATTTTTAATGAATTTTTGAAAATGAGGAAAGTCTGTGCACTTAGGCAGTGACTTAACTTTTTATTCAAAAAAGACCCCAAAAGTATCTTGGAATGTCTTGAAATTGTACACAGTCATAGTCAAGCATAGCCCTGAACAAGAATCCGTTGAATATATTTGCATATCTCTTGAAGAATATTTTTAATGAACTTTTGAAAATCAGGAAAGCGATCCATGCACTTGGACATTCCAAGTATGTTGGAATGTCTTGAAATTGTACTCAGTCATAGTCAACGACGCCCTGAACAAGAATCCGTTGAAAATATTTGCATATCGTTTAAGGAATATTTTTAAAGAATTTCTGAAAATCAGGAAAGCGATCCATGCACTTAGGCAGTGACTTAACTTTTTCGTCAAAAAAGACCCCAAAAGTATCTTGGAATGTCTTGAAATTGTACACAGTCATAGTCAAGCATGCCCTGAACAAGAATCCGTTGAATATATTTGCATATCTCTTGAAGAATATTTTTAATGAATTTTTGAAAATCCGGAAAGCGATCCATGCACTTGGACATTCCAAGTATGTTGGAATGTCTTGAAATTGTACTCGGTCATAGTCAACGACGCCCTGAACAAGAATCCATTGAAAATATTTGCATATCTCTTAAGGAATATTTTTAATGAATTTTTGAAAATGATGAAAGTCTGTGCACTTAGGCAGTGACTTAACTTTTTATTCAAAAAAGACCCCAAAGGTATCTTGGAATGTCTTGAAATTGTACACAGTCATAGTCAAGCATGCCCTGAACAAGAATCCGTTGAATATATTTGCATATCTCTTGAAGAATATTTTTAATGAACTTTTGAAAATCAGGAAAGCGATCCATGCACTTGGACATTCCAAGTATGTTGGAATGTCTTGAAATTGTACTCAGTCATAGTCAACGACGCCCTGAACAAGAATCCGTTGAAAATATTTGCATATCGCTTAAGGAATATTTTTAATGAATTTTTGAAAATCAGGAAAGCGATCCATGCACTTAGGCAGTGACTTAACTTTTTTGTCAAAAAAGACCCCAAAAGTATCTTGGAATGTCTTGAAATTGTACACAGTCATAGTCAAGCATGCCCTGAACAAGAATCCATTGAATATATTTGCATATCTCTTGAAGAATATTTTTAATGAATTTTTGAAAATCCGGAAAGCGATCCATGCACTTGGACATTCCAAGTATGTTGGAATGTCTTGAAATTGTACTCGGTTATAGTCAACGACGCCCTGAACAAGAATCCATTGAAAATATTTGCATATCTCTTAAGGAATATTTTTAATGAATTTTTGAAAATGATGAAAGTCTGTGCACTTAGGCAGTGACTTAACTTTTTATTCAAAAAAGACCCCAAAGGTATCTTGGAATGTCTTGAAATTGTACACAGTCATAGTCAAGCATGCCCTGAACAAGAATCCGTTGAATATATTTGCATATCTCTTGAAGAATATTTTTAATGAACTTTTGAAAATCAGGAAAGCGATCCATGCACTTGGACATTCCAAGTATGTTGGAATGTCTTGAAATTGTACTCAGTCATAGTCAACGACGCCCTGAACAAGAATCCGTTGAAAATATTTGCATATCGCTTAAGGAATATTTTTAATGAATTTTTGAAAATCAGGAAAGCGATCCATGCACTTAGGCAGTGACTTAACTTTTTTGTCAAAAAAGACCCCAAAAGTATCTTGGAATGTCTTGAAATTGTACACAGTCATAGTCAAGCATGCCCTGAACAAGAATCCGTTGAATATATTTGCATATCTCTTGAAGAATATTTTTAATGAATTTTTGAAAATCCGAAAAGCGATCCATGCACTTGGACATTCCAAGTATGTTGGAATGTCTTGAAATTGTACTCAGTCATAGTCAACGACGCCCTGAACAAGAATCAATTGAAAATATTTGCATATCTCTTAAGGAATATTTTTAATGAATTTTTGAAAATGAGGAAAGTCTGTGCACTTAGGCAGTGACTTAACTTTTTATTCAAAAAAGACCCCAAAAGTATCTTGGAATGTCTTGAAATTGTACACAGTCATAGTCAAGCATGCCCTGAACAAGAATCCGTTGAATATATTTGCATATCTCTTGAAGAATATTTTTAATGAACTTTTGAAAATCAGGAAAGCGATCCATGCACTTGGACATTCCAAGTATGTTGGAATGTCTTGAAATTGTACTCAGTCATAGTCAACGACGCCCTGAACAAGAATCCGTTGAAAATATTTGCATATCGTTTAAGGAATATTTTTAAAGAATTTCTGAAAATCAGGAAAGCGATCCATGCACTTAGGCAGTGACTTAACTTTTTCGTCAAAAAAGACCCCAAAAGTATCTTGGAATGTCTTGAAATTGTACACAGTCATAGTCAAGCATGCCCTGAACAAGAATCCGTTGAATATATTTGCATATCTCTTGAAGAATATTTTTAATGAATTTTTGAAAATCCGAAAGCGATCCATGCACTTGGACATTCCAAGTATGTTGGAATGTCTTGAAATTGTACTCAGTCATAGTCAACGACGCCCTGAACAAGAATCAATTGAAAATATTTGCATATCTCTTAAGGAATATTTTTAATGAATTTTTGAAAATGAGGAAAGTCTGTGCACTTAGGCAGTGACTTAACTTTTTATTCAAAAAAGACCCCAAAAGTATCTTGGAATGTCTTGAAATTGTACACAGTCATAGTCAAGCATGCCCTGAACAAGAATCCGTTGAATATATTTGCATATCTCTTGAAGAATATTTTTAATGAACTTTTGAAAATCAGGAAAGCGATCCATGCACTTGGACATTCCAAGTATGTTGGAATGTCTTGAAATTGTACTCGGTCATAGTCAACGACGCCCTGAACAAGAATCCATTGAAAATATTTGCATATCGTTTAAGGAATATTTTTAAAGAATTTCTGAAAATCAGGAAAGCGATCCATGCACTTAGGCAGTGACTTAACTTTTTCGTCAAAAAAGACCCCAAAAGTATCTTGGAATGTCTTGAAATTGTACACAGTCATAGTCAAGCATGCCCTGAACAAGAATCCGTTGAATATATTTGCATATCTCTTGAAGAATATTTTTAATGAACTTTTGAAAATCAGGAAAGCGATCCATGCACTTGGACATTCCAAGTATGTTGGAATGTCTTGAAATTGTACTCAGTCATAGTCAACGACGCCCTGAACAAGAATCCGTTGAAAATATTTGCATATCGTTTAAGGAATATTTTTAAAGAATTTCTGAAAATCAGGAAAGCGATCCATGCACTTAGGCAGTGACTAAACTTTTTTGTCAAAAAAGACCCCAAAAGTATCTTGGAATGTCTTGAAATTGTACACAGTCATAGTCAAGCATGCCCTGAACAAGAATATGTTGAATATATTTGCATATCTCTTGAAGAATATTTTTAATTAATTTTTGAAAATCCGAAAAGCGATCCATGCACTTGGACATTCCAAGTATGTTGGAATGTCTTGAAATTGTACTCAGTCATAGTCAACGACGCCCTGAACAAGAATCAATTGAAAATATTTGCATATCTCTTAAGGAATATTTTTAATGAATTTTTGAAAATGAGGAAAGTCTGTGCACTTAGGCAGTGACTTAACTTTTTATTCAAAAAAGACCCCAAAGGTATCTTGGAATGTCTTGAAATTGTACACAGTCATAGTCAAGCATGCCCTGAACAAGAATCCGTTGAATATATTTGCATATCTCTTGAAGAATATTTTTAATGAACTTTTGAAAATCAGGAAAGCGATCCATGCACTTGGACATTCCAAGTATGTTGGAATGTCTTGAAATTGTACTCAGTCATAGTCAACGACGCCCTGAACAAGAATCAATTGAAAATATTTGCATATCTCTTAAGGAATATTTTTAATGAATTTTTGAAAAAAATGAAAGTCTGTGCACTTAGGCAGTGACTTAACTTTTTATTCAAAAAAGACCCCAAAGGTATCTTGGAATGTCTTGAAATTGTACACAGTCATAGTCAAGCATGCCCTGAACAAGAATCCGTTGAATATATTTGCATATCTCTTGAAGAATATTTTTAATGAATTTTTGAAAATCCGGAAAGCGATCCATGCACTTGGACTTTCCAAGTATGTTGGAATGTCTTGAAATTGTACTCGGTCATAGTCAACGACGCCCTGAACAAGAATCCATTGAAAATATTTGCATATCTCTTAAGGAATATTTTTAATGAATTTTTGAAAATGATGAAAGTCTGTGCACTTAGGCAGTGACTTAACTTTTTATTCAAAAAAGACCCCAAAGGTATCTTGGAATGTCTTGAAATTGTACACAGTCATAGTCAAGCATGCCCTGAACAAGAATCCGTTGAATATATTTGCATATCTCTTGAAGAATATTTTTGATGAACTTTTGAAAATCAGGAAAGCGATCCATGCACTTGGACATTCCAAGTATGTTGGAATGTCTTGAAATTGTACTCAGTCATAGTCAACGACGCCCTGAACAAGAATCCGTTGAAAATATTTGCATATCGTTTAAGGAATATTTTTAAAGAATTTCTGAAAATCAGGAAAGCGATCCATGCACTTAGGCAGTGACTAAACTTTTTTGTCAAAAAAGACCCCAAAAGTATCTTGGAATGTCTTGAAATTGTACACAGTCATAGTCAAGCATGCCCTGAACAAGAATATGTTGAATATATTTGCATATCTCTTGAAGAATATTTTTAATTTATTTTTGAAAATCCGAAAAGCGATCCATGCACTTGGACATTCCAAGTATGTTGGAATGTCTTGAAATTGTACTCAGTCATAGTCAACGACGCCCTGAACAAGAATCAATTGAAAATATTTGCATATCTCTTAAGGAATATTTTTAATGAATTTTTGAAAATGATGAAAGTCTGTGCACTTAGGCAGTGACTTAACTTTTTATTCAAAAAAGACCCCAAAGGTATCTTGGAATGTCTTGAAATTGTACACAGTCATAGTCAAGCATGCCCTGAACAAGAATCCGTTGAATATATTTGCATATCTCTTGAAGAATATTTTTAATGAACTTTTGAAAATCAGGAAAGCGATCCATGCACTTGGACATTCCAAGTATGTTGGAATGTCTTGAAATTGTACTCAGTCATAGTCAACGACGCCCTGAACAAGAATCCGTTGAAAATATTTGCACATCGTTTAAGGAATATTTTTAAAGAATTTCTGAAAATCAGGAAAGCGATCCATGCACTTAGGCAGTGACTAAACTTTTTTGTCAAAAAAGACCCCAAAAGTATCTTGGAATGTCTTGAAATTGTACACAGTCATAGTCAAGCATGCCCTGAACAAGAATATGTTGAATATATTTGCATATCTCTTGAAGAATATTTTTAATTAATTTTTGAAAATCCGAAAAGCGATCCATGCACTTGGACATTCCAAGTATGTTGGAATGTCTTGAAATTGTACTCAGTCATAGTCAACGACGCCCTGAACAAGAATCAATTGAAAATATTTGCATATCTCTTAAGGAATATTTTTAATGAATTTTTGAAAATGAGGAAAGTCTGTGCACTTAGGCAGTGACTTAACTTTTTATTCAAAAAAGACCCCAAAAGTATCTTGGAATGTCTTGAAATTGTACACAGTCATAGTCAAGCATGCCCTGAACAAGAATCCGTTGAATATATTTGCATATCTCTTGAAGAATATTTTTAATGAACTTTTGAAAATCAGGAAAGCGATCCATGCACTTGGACATTCCAAGTATGTTGGAATGTCTTGGAATTGTACTCAGTCATAGTCAACGACGCCCTGAACAAGAATCCGTTGCAAATATTTGCATATCGTTTAAGGAATATTTTTAAAGAATTTCTGAAAATCAGGAAAGCGATCCATGCACTGAGGCAGTGACTTAACTTTTTCGTCAAAAAAGACCCCAAAAGTATCTTGGAATGTCTTGAAATTGTACACAGTCATAGTCAAGAATGCCCTGAACAAGAATCCGTTGAATATATTTGCATATCTCTTGAAGAATATTTTTAATGAATTTTTGAAAATCCGGAAAGCGATCCATGCACTTGGACATTCCAAGTATGTTGGAAAGTCTTGAAATTGTACTCGGTCATAGTCAACGACGCCCTGAACAAGAATCCATTGAAAATATTTGCATATCTCTTAAGGAATATTTTTAATGAATTTTTGAAAAAAATGAAAGTCTGTGCACTTAGGCAGTGACTTAACTTTTTATTCAAAAAAGACCCCAAAGGTATCTTGGAATGTCTTGAAATTGTACACAGTCATAGTCAAGCATGCCCTGAACAAGAATCCGTTGAATATATTTGCATATCTCTTGAAGAATATTTTTAATGAACTTTTGAAAATCAGGAAAGCGATCCATGCACTTGGACATTCCAAGTATGTTGGAATGTCTTGAAATTGTACTCAGTCATAGTCAACGACGCCCTGAAGAAGAATCCGTTGAAAATATTTGCATATCGTTTAAGGAATATTTTTAAAGAATTTCTGAAAATCAGGAAAGCGATCCATGCACTTAGGCAGTGACTTAACTTTTTCGTCAAAAAAGACCCCAAAAGTATCTTGGAATGTCTTGAAATTGTACACAGTCATAGTCAAGCATGCCCTGAACAAGAATCCGTTGAATATATTTGCATATCTCTTGAAGAATATTTTTAATGAATTTTTGAAAATCCGAAAGCGATCCATGCACTTGGACATTCCAAGTATGTTGGAATGTCTTGAAATTGTACTCAGTCATAGTCAACGACGCCCTGAACAAGAATCAATTGAAAATATTTGCATATCTCTTAAGGAATATTTTTAATGAATTTTTGAAAATGAGGAAAGTCTGTGCACTTAGGCAGTGACTTAACTTTTTATTCAAAAAAGACCCCAAAAGTATCTTGGAATGTCTTGAAATTGTACACAGTCATAGTCAAGCATGCCCTGAACAAGAATCCGTTGAATATATTTGCATATCTCTTGAAGAATATTTTTAATGAACTTTTGAAAATCAGGAAAGCGATCCATGCACTTGGACATTCCAAGTATGTTGGAATGTCTTGAAATTGTACTCGGTCATAGTCAACGACGCCCTGAACAAGAATCCATTGAAAATATTTGCATATCGTTTAAGGAATATTTTTAAAGAATTTCTGAAAATCAGGAAAGCGATCCATGCACTTCGGCAGTGACTTAACTTTTTCGTCAAAAAAGACCCCAAAAGTATCTTGGAATGTCTTGAAATTGTACACAGTCATAGTCAAGCATGCCCTGAACAAGAATCCGTTGAATATATTTGCATATCTCTTGAAGAATATTTTTAATGAACTTTTGAAAATCAGGAAAGCGATCCATGCACTTGGACATTCCAAGTATGTTGGAATGTCTTGAAATTGTACTCAGTCATAGTCAACGACGCCCTGAACAAGAATCCGTTGAAAATATTTGCATATCGTTTAAGGAATATTTTTAAAGAATTTCTGAAAATCAGGAAAGCGATCCATGCACTTAGGCAGTGACTAAACTTTTTTGTCAAAAAAGACCCCAAAAGTATCTTGGAATGTCTTGAAATTGTACACAGTCATAGTCAAGCATGCCCTGAACAAGAATATGTTGAATATATTTGCATATCTCTTGAAGAATATTTTTAATTAATTTTTGAAAATCCGAAAAGCGATCCATGCACTTGGACATTCCAAGTATGTTGGAATGTCTTGAAATTGTACTCAGTCATAGTCAACGACGCCCTGAACAAGAATCAATTGAAAATATTTGCATATCTCTTAAGGAATATTTTTAATGAATTTTTGAAAATGAGGAAAGTCTGTGCACTTAGGCAGTGACTTAACTTTTTATTCAAAAAAGACCCCAAAGGTATCTTGGAATGTCTTGAAATTGTACACAGTCATAGTCAAGCATGCCCTGAACAAGAATCCGTTGAATATATTTGCATATCTCTTGAAGAATATTTTTAATGAACTTTTGAAAATCAGGAAAGCGATCCATGCACTTGGACATTCCAAGTATGTTGGAATGTCTTGAAATTGTACTCAGTCATAGTCAACGACGCCCTGAACAAGAATCCGTTGAAAATATTTGCATATCGCTTAAGGAATATTTTTAATGAATTTTTGAAAATCAGGAAAGCGATCCATGCACTTAGGCAGTGACTTAACTTTTTATTCAAAAAGACCCCAAAAGTATCTTGGAATGTCTTGAAATTGTACACAGTCATAGTCAAGCATGCCCTGAACAAGAATCCGTTGAATATATTTGCATATCTCTTGAAGAATATTTTTAATGAATTTTTGAAAATCCGAAAAGCGATCCATGCACTTGGACATTCCAAGTATGTTGGAATGTCTTGAAATTGTACTCAGTCATAGTCAACGACGCCCTGAACAAGAATCAATTGAAAATATTTGCATATCTCTTAAGGAATATTTTTAATGAATTTTTGAAAATGAGGAAAGTCTCTGCACTTAGGCAGTGACTTAACTTTTTATTCAAAAAAGACCCCAAAAGTATCTTGGAATGTCTTGAAATTGTACACAGTCATAGTCAAGCATGCCCTGAACAAGAATCCGTTGAATATATTTGCATATCTCTTGAAGAATATTTTTAATGAACTTTTGAAAATCAGGAAAGCGATCCATGCACTTGGACATTCCAAGTATGTTGGAATGTCTTGAAATTGTACTCAGTCATAGTCAACGACGCCCTGAACAAGAATCAATTGAAAATATTTGCATATCTCTTAAGGAATATTTTTAATGAATTTTTGAAAAAAATTAAAGTCTGTGCACTTAGGCAGTGACTTAACTTTTTATTCAAAAAAGACCCCAAAGGTATCTTGGAATGTCTTGAAATTGTACACAGTCATAGTCAAGCATGCCCTGAACAAGAATCCGTTGAATATATTTGCATATCTCTTGAAGAATATTTTTAATGAATTTTTGAAAATCCGGAAAGCGATCCATGCACTTGGACTTTCCAAGTATGTTGGAATGTCTTGAAATTGTACTCGGTAATAGTCAACGACGCCCTGAACAAGAATCCATTGAAAATATTTGCATATCTCTTAAGGAATATTTTTAATGAATTTTTGAAAATGATGAAAGTCTGTGCACTTAGGCAGTGACTTAACTTTTTATTCAAAAAAGACCCCAAAGGTATCTTGGAATGTCTTGAAATTGTACACAGTCATAGTCAAGCATGCCCTGAACAAGAATCCGTTGAATATATTTGCATATCTCTTGAAGAATATTTTTGATGAACTTTTGAAAATCAGGAAAGCGATCCATGCACTTGGACATTCCAAGTATGTTGGAATGTCTTGAAATTGTACTCAGTCATAGTCAACGACGCCCTGAACAAGAATCCGTTGAAAATATTTGCATATCGTTTAAGGAATATTTTTAAAGAATTTCTGAAAATCAGGAAAGCGATCCATGCACTTAGGCAGTGACTAAACTTTTTTGTCAAAAAAGACCCCAAAAGTATCTTGGAATGTCTTGAAATTGTACACAGTCATAGTCAAGCATGCCCTGAACAAGAATATGTTGAATATATTTGCATATCTCTTGAAGAATATTTTTAATTTATTTTTGAAAATCCGAAAAGCGATCCATGCACTTGGACATTCCAAGTATGTTGGAATGTCTTGAAATTGTACTCAGTCATAGTCAACGACGCCCTGAACAAGAATCAATTGAAAATATTTGCATATCTCTTAAGGAATATTTTTAATGAATTTTTGAAAATGATGAAAGTCTGTGCACTTAGGCAGTGACTTAACTTTTTATTCAAAAAAGACCCCAAAGGTATCTTGGAATGTCTTGAAATTGTACACAGTCATAGTCAAGCATGCCCTGAACAAGAATCCGTTGAATATATTTGCATATCTCTTGAAGAATATTTTTAATGAACTTTTGAAAATCAGGAAAGCGATCCATGCACTTGGACATTCCAAGTATGTTGGAATGTCTTGAAATTGTACTCAGTCATAGTCAACGACGCCCTGAACAAGAATCCGTTGAAAATATTTGCACATCGTTTAAGGAATATTTTTAAAGAATTTCTGAAAATCAGGAAAGCGATCCATGCACTTAGGCAGTGACTAAACTTTTTTGTCAAAAAAGACCCCAAAAGTATCTTGGAATGTCTTGAAATTGTACACAGTCATAGTCAAGCATGCCCTGAACAAGAATATGTTGAATATATTTGCATATCTCTTGAAGAATATTTTTAATTAATTTTTGAAAATCCGAAAAGCGATCCATGCACTTGGACATTCCAAGTATGTTGGAATGTCTTGAAATTGTACTCAGTCATAGTCAACGACGCCCTGAACAAGAATCAATTGAAAATATTTGCATATCTCTTAAGGAATATTTTTAATGAATTTTTGAAAATGAGGAAAGTCTGTGCACTTAGGCAGTGACTTAACTTTTTATTCAAAAAAGACCCCAAAAGTATCTTGGAATGTCTTGAAATTGTACACAGTCATAGTCAAGCATGCCCTGAACAAGAATCCGTTGAATATATTTGCATATCTCTTGAAGAATATTTTTAATGAACTTTTGAAAATCAGGAAAGCGATCCATGCACTTGGACATTCCAAGTATGTTGGAATGTCTTGGAATTGTACTCAGTCATAGTCAACGACGCCCTGAACAAGAATCCGTTGCAAATATTTGCATATCGTTTAAGGAATATTTTTAAAGAATTTCTGAAAATCAGGAAAGCGATCCATGCACTTAGGCAGTGACTTAACTTTTTCGTCAAAAAAGACCCCAAAAGTATCTTGGAATGTCTTGAAATTGTACACAGTCATAGTCAAGAATGCCCTGAACAAGAATCCGTTGAATATATTTGCATATCTCTTGAAGAATATTTTTAATGAATTTTTGAAAATCCGGAAAGCGATCCATGCACTTGGACATTCCAAGTATGTTGGAAAGTCTTGAAATTGTACTCGGTCATAGTCAACGACGCCCTGAACAAGAATCCATTGAAAATATTTGCATATCTCTTAAGGAATATTTTTAATGAATTTTTGAAAAAAATGAAAGTCTGTGCACTTAGGCAGTGACTTAACTTTTTATTCAAAAAAGACCCCAAAGGTATCTTGGAATGTCTTGAAATTGTACACAGTCATAGTCAAGCATGCCCTGAACAAGAATCCGTTGAATATATTTGCATATCTCTTGAAGAATATTTTTAATGAACTTTTGAAAATCAGGAAAGCGATCCATGCACTTGGACATTCCAAGTATGTTGGAATGTCTTGAAATTGTACTCAGTCATAGTCAACGACGCCCTGAACAAGAATCCGTTGAAAATATTTGCATATCGTTTAAGGAATATTTTTAAAGAATTTCTGAAAATCAGGAAAGCGATCCATGCACTTAGGCAGTGACTTAACTTTTTCGTCAAAAAAGACCCCAAAAGTATCTTGGAATGTCTTGAAATTGTACACAGTCATAGTCAAGAATGCCCTGAACAAGAATCCGTTGAATATATTTGCATATCTCTTGAAGAATATTTTTAATGAATTTTTGAAAATCCGGAAAGCGATCCATGCACTTGGACATTCCAAGTATGTTGGAATGTCTTGAAATTGTACTCGGTCATAGTCAACGACGCCCTGAACAAGAATCCATTGAAAATATTTGCATATCTCTTAAGGAATATTTTTAATGAATTTTTGAAAATGATGAAAGCGATCCATGCACTTAGGCAGTGACTTAACTTTTTCGTCAAAAAAGACCCCAAAAGTATCTTGGAATGTCTTGAAATTGTACACAGTCATAGTCAAGAATGCCCTGAACAAGAATCCGTTGAATATATTTGCATATCTCTTGAAGAATATTTTTAATGAATTTTTGAAAATCCGGAAAGCGATCCATGCCCTTGGACATTCCAAGTATGTTGGAATATCTTGAAATTGTACTCGGTCATAGTCAACGACGCCCTGAACAAGAATCCATTGAAAATATTTGCATATCTCTTAAGGAATATTTTTAATGAATTTTTGAAAATGATGAAAGTCTGTGCACTTAGGCAGTGACTTAACTTTTTATTCAAAAAAGACCCCAAAGGTATCTTGGAATGTCTTGAAATTGTACACAGTCATAGTCAAGCATGCCCTGAACAAGAATCCGTTGAATATATTTGCATATCTCTTGAAGAATATTTTTAATGAACTTTTGAAAATCAGGAAAGCGATCCATGCACTTGGACATTCCAAGTATGTTGGAATGTCTTGAAATTGTACTCAGTCATAGTCAACGACGCCCTGAACAAGAATCCATTGAAAATATTTGCATATCGCTTAAGGAATATTTTTAATGAATTTTTGAAAATCAGGAAAGCGATCCATGCACTTAGGCAGTGACTTAACTTTTTATTCAAAAAGACACCAAAAGTATCTTGGAATGTCTTGAAATTGTACACAGTCATAGTCAAGCATGCCCTGAACAAGAATCCGTTGAATATATTTGCATATCTCTTGAAGAATATTTTTAATGAATTTTTGAAAATCCGAAAAGCGATCCATGCACTTGGACATTCCAAGTATGTTGGAATGTCTTGAAATTGTACTCAGTCATAGTCAACGACGCCCTGAACAAGAATCAATTGAAAATATTTGCATATCTCTTAAGGAATATTTTTAATGAATTTTTGAAAATGAGGAAAGTCTCTGCACTTAGGCAGTGACTTAACTTTTATTCAAAAAAGACCCCAAAAGTATCTTGGAATGTCTTGAAATTGTACACAGTCATAGTCAAGCATGCCCTGAACAAGAATCCGTTGAAAATATTTGCATATCGTTTAAGGAATATTTTTAAAGAATTTCTGAAAATCAGGAAAGCGATCCATGCACTTAGGCAGTGACTTAACTTTTTCGTCAAAAAAGACCCCAAAAGTATCTTGGAATGTCTTGAAATTGTACACAGTCATAGTCAAGCATGCCCTGAACAAGAATCCGTTGAATATATTTGCATATCTCTTGAAGAATATTTTTAATGAACTTTTGAAAATCAGGAAAGCGATCCATGCACTTGGACATTCCAAGTATGTTGGAATGTCTTGAAATTGTACTCAGTCATAGTCAACGACGCCCTGAACAAGAATCCGTTGAAAATATTTGCATATCGTTTAAGGAATATTTTTAAAGAATTTCTGAAAATCAGGAAAGCGATCCATGCACTTAGGCAGTGGCTAAACTTTTTTGTCAAAAAAGACCCCAAAAGTATCTTGGAATGTCTTGAAATTGTACACAGTCATAGTCAAGCATGCCCTGAACAAGAATATGTTGAATATATTTGCATATCTCTTGAAGAATATTTTTAATTAATTTTTGAAAATCCGAAAAGCGATCCATGCACTTGGACATTCCAAGTATGTTGGAATGTCTTGAAATTGTACTCAGTCATAGTCAACGACGCCCTGAACAAGAATCAATTGAAAATATTTGCATATCTCTTAAGGAATATTTTTAATGAATTTTTGAAAATGAGGAAAGTCTGTGCACTTAGGCAGTGACTTAACTTTTTATTCAAAAAAGACCCCAAAGGTATCTTGGAATGTCTTGAAATTGTACACAGTCATAGTCAAGCATGCCCTGAACAAGAATCCGTTGAATATATTTGCATATCTCTTGAAGAATATTTTTAATGAACTTTTGAAAATCAGGAAAGCGATCCATGCACTTGGACATTCCAAGTATGTTGGAATGTCTTGAAATTGTACTCAGTCATAGTCAACGACGCCCTGAACAAGAATCCGTTGAAAATATTTGCATATCGCTTAAGGAATATTTTTAATGAATTTTTGAAAATCAGGAAAGCGATCCATGCACTTAGGCAGTGACTTAACTTTTTATTCAAAAAGACCCCAAAAGTATCTTGGAATGTCTTGAAATTGTACACAGTCATAGTCAAGCATGCCCTGAACAAGAATCCGTTGAATATATTTGCATATCTCTTGAAGAATATTTTTAATGAATTTTTGAAAATCCGAAAAGCGATCCATGCACTTGGACATTCCAAGTATGTTGGAATGTCTTGAAATTGTACTCAGTCATAGTCAACGACGCCCTGAACAAGAATCAATTGAAAATATTTGCATATCTCTTAAGGAATATTTTTAATGAATTTTTGAAAATGAGGAAAGTCTCTGCACTTAGGCAGTGACTTAACTTTTTATTCAAAAAAGACCCCAAAAGTATCTTGGAATGTCTTGAAATTGTACACAGTCATAGTCAAGCATGCCCTGAACAAGAATCCGTTGAATATATTTGCATATCTCTTGAAGAATATTTTTAATGAACTTTTGAAAATCAGGAAAGCGATCCATGCACTTGGACATTCCAAGTATGTTGGAATGTCTTGAAATTGTACTCAGTCATAGTCAACGACGCCCTGAACAAGAATCCGTTGAAAATATTTGCATATCGTTTAAGGAATATTTTTAAAGAATTTCTGAAAATCAGGAAAGCGATCCATGCACTTAGGCAGTGACTTAACTTTTTCGTCAAAAAAGACCCCAAAAGTATCTTGGAATGTCTTGAAATTGTACACAGTCATAGTCAAGCATGCCCTGAACAAGAATCCGTTGAATATATTTGCATATCTCTTGAAGAATATTTTTAATGAACTTTTGAAAATCAGGAAAGCGATCCATGCACTTGGACATTCCAAGTATGTTGGAATGTCTTGAAATTGTACTCAGTCATAGTCAACGACGCCCTGAACAAGAATCCGTTGAAAATATTTGCATATCGTTTAAGGAATATTTTTAAAGAATTTCTGAAAATCAGGAAAGCGATCCATGCACTTAGGCAGTGACTAAACTTTTTTGTCAAAAAAGACCCCAAAAGTATCTTGGAATGTCTTGAAATTGTACACAGTCATAGTCAAGCATGCCCTGAACAAGAATATGTTGAATATATTTGCATATCTCTTGAAGAATATTTTTAATTAATTTTTGAAAATCCGAAAAGCGATCCATGCACTTGGACATTCCAAGTATGTTGGAATGTCTTGAAATTGTACTCAGTCATAGTCAACGACGCCCTGAACAAGAATCAATTGAAAATATTTGCATATCTCTTAAGGAATATTTTTAATGAATTTTTGAAAATGAGGAAAGTCTGTGCACTTAGGCAGTGACTTAACTTTTTATTCAAAAAAGACCCCAAAAGTATCTTGGAATGTCTTGAAATTGTACACAGTCATAGTCAAGCATGCCCTGAACAAGAATCCGTTGAATATATTTGCATATCTCTTGAAGAATATTTTTAATGAACTTTTGAAAATCAGGAAAGCGATCCATGCACTTGGACATTCCAAGTATGTTGGAATGTCTTGAAATTGTACTCAGTCATAGTCAACGACGCCCTGAACAAGAATCCGTTGAAAATATTTGCATATCGTTTAAGGAATATTTTTAAAGAATTTCTGAAAATCAGGAAAGTGATCCATGCACTTAGGCAGTGACTTAACTTTTTCGTCAAAAAAGACCCCAAAAGTATCTTGGAATGTCTTGAAATTGTACACAGTCATAGTCAAGCATGCCCTGAACAAGAATCCGTTGAATATATTTGCATATCTCTTGAAGAATATTTTTAATGAACTTTTGAAAATCAGGAAAGCGATCCATGCACTTGGACATTCCAAGTATGTTGGAATGTCTTGAAATTGTACTCAGTCATAGTCAACGACGCCCTGAACAAGAATCCGTTGAAAATATTTGCATATCGTTTAAGGAATATTTTTAAAGAATTTCTGAAAATCAGGAAAGCGATCCATGCACTAAGGCAGTGACTAAACTTTTTTGTCAAAAAAGACCCCAAAAGTATCTTGGAATGTCTTGAAATTGTACACAGTCATAGTCAAGCATGCCCTGAACAAGAATATGTTCAATATATTTGCATATCTCTTGAAGAATATTTTTAATTAATTTTTGAAAATCCGAAAAGCGATCCATGCACTTGGACATTCCAAGTATGTTGGAATGTCTTGAAATTGTACTCAGTCATAGTCAACGACGCCCTGAACAAGAATCAATTGAAAATATTTGCATATCTCTTAAGGAATATTTTTAATGAATTTTTGAAAATGAGGAAAGTCTGTGCACTTAGGCAGTGACTTAACTTTTTTGTCAAAAAAGACCCCAAAAGTATCTTGGAATGTCTTGAAATTGTACACAGTCATAGTCAAGCATGCCCTGAACAAGAATCCGTTGAATATATTTGCATATCTCTTGAAGAATATTTTTAATGAACTTTTGAAAATCAGGAAAGCGATCCATGCACTTGGACATTCCAAGTATGTTGGAATGTCTTGAAATTGTACTCAGTCATAGCCAACGACGCCCTGAACAAGAATCCGTTGAAAATATTTGCATATCGTTTAAGGAATATTTTTAAAGAATTTCTGAAAATCAGGAAAGCGATCCATGCACTTAGGCAGTGACTTAACTTTTTCTTCAAAAAAGACCCCAAAAGTATCTTGGAATGTCTTGAAATTGTACACAGTCATAGTCAAGAATGCCCTGAACAAGAATCCGTTGAATATATTTGCATATCTCTTGAAGAATATTTTTACTGAATTTTTGAAAATCCGGAAAGCGATCCATGCACTTGGACATTCCAAGTATGTTGGAATGTCTTGAAATTGTACTCGGTCATAGTCAACGACGCCCTGAACAAGAATCCATTGAAAATATTTGCATATCTCTTAAGGAATATTTTTAATGAATTTTTGAAAATGATGAAAGTCTGTGCACTTAGGCAGTGACTTAACTTTTTATTCAAAAAAGACCCCAGGTATCTTGGAATGTCTTGAAATTGTACACAGTCATAGTCAAGCATGCCCTGAACAAGAATCCGTTGAATATATTTGCATATCTCTTGAAGAATATTTTTAATGAACTTTTGAAAATCAGGAAAGCGATCCATGCACTTGGACATTCCAAGTATGTTGGAATGTCTTGAAATTGTACTCAGTCATAGTCAACGACGCCCTGAACAAGAATCCGTTGAAAATATTTGCATATCGCTTAAGGAATATTTTTAATGAATTTTTGAAAATCAGGAAAGCGATCCATGCACTTAGGCAGTGACTTAACTTTTTTGTCAAAAAAGACCCCAAAAGTATCTTGGAATGTCTAGAAATTGTACACAGTCATAGTCAAGAATGCCCTGAACAAGAATCCGTTGAATATATTTGCATATCTCTTGAAGAATATTTTTAATGAATTTTTGAAAATCCGGAAAGCGATCCATGCACTTGGACATTCCAAGTATGTTGGAATGTCTTGAAATTGTACTCAGTCATAGTCAACGACGCCCTGAACAAGAATCAATTGAAAATATTTGCATATCTCTTAAGGAATATTTTTAATGAATTTTTGAAAATGAGGAAAGTCTGTGCACTTAGGCAGTGACTTAACTTTTTATTCAAAAAAGACCCCAAAAGTATCTTGGAATGTCTTGAAATTGTACACAGTCATAGTCAAGCATGCCCTGAACAAGAATCCGTTGAATATATTTGCATATCTCTTAAAGAATATTTTTAATGAATTTTTGAAAATCCGGAAAGCGATCCATGCACTTGGACATTCCAAGTATGTTGGAATGTCTTGAAATTGTACTCAGTCATAGTCAACAACGCCCTGAACAAGAATCCATTGAAAATATTTGCATATCTCTTGAAGAATATTTTTAATGAACTTTTGAAAATCAGGAAAGCGATCCATGCACTTGGACATTCCAAGTATGTTGGAATGTCTTGAAATTGTACTCAGTCATAGCCAACGACGCCCTGAACAAGAATCCGTTGAAAATATTTGCATATCGTTTAAGGAATATTTTTAAAGAATTTCTGAAAATCAGGAAAGCGATCCATGCACTTAGGCAGTGACTTAACTTTTTCGTCAAAAAAGACCCCAAAAGTATCTTGGAATGTCTTGAAATTGTACACAGTCATAGTCAAGCATGCCCTGAACAAGAATCCGTTGAATATATTTGCATATCTCTTGAAGAATATTTTTAATGAATTTTTGAAAATCTGGAAAGCGATCCATGCACTTGGACATTCCAAGTATGTTGGAATGTCTTGAAATTGTACTCGGTCATAGTCAACGACGCCCTGAACAAGAATCCATTGAAAATATTTGCATATCTCTTAAGGAATATTTTTAATGAATTTTTGAAAATGATGAAAGTCTGTGCACTTAGGCAGTGACTTAACTTTTTATCCAAAAAAGACCCCAAAGGTATCTTGGAATGTCTTGAAATTGTACACAGTCATAGTCAAGCATGCCCTGAACAAGAATCCGTTGAATATATTTGCATATCTCTTGAAGAATATTTTTAATGAACTTTTGAAAATCAGGAAAGCGATCCATGCACTTGGACATTCCAAGTATGTTGGAATGTCTTGAAATTGTACTCAGTCATAGTCAACGACGCCCTGAACAAGAATCCGTTGAAAATATTTGCATATCGCTTAAGGAATATTTTTAATGAATTTTTGAAAATCAGGAAAGCGATCCATGCACTGAGGCAGTGACTTAACTTTTTTGTCAAAAAAGACCCCAAAAGTATCTTGGAATGTCTTGAAATTGTACACAGTCATAGTCAAGCATGCCCTGAACAAGAATCCGTTGAACATATTTGCATATCTCTTGAAGAATATTTTTAATGAATTTTTGAAAATCCGAAAAGCGATCCATGCACTTGGACATTCCAAGTATGTTGGAATGTCTTTAAATTGTACTCAGTCATAGTCAACGACGCCCTGAACAAGAATCAATTGAAAATATTTGCATATCTCTTAAGGAATATTTTTAATGAATTTTTGAAAATGAGGAAAGTCTGTGCACTTAGGCAGTGACTTAACTTTTTATTCAAAAAAGACCCCAAAAGTATCTTGGAATGTCTTGAAATTGTACACAGTCATAGTCAAGCATGCCCTGAACAAGAATCCGTTGAATATATTTGCATATCTCTTGAAGAATATTTTTAATGAACTTTTGAAAATCAGGAAAGCGATCCATGCACTTGGACATTCCAAGTATGTTGGAATGTTTTGAAATTGTACTCAGTCATAGTCAACGACGCCCTGAACAAGAATCCGTTGAAAATATTTGCATATCGCTTAAGGAATATTTTTAATGAATTTTTGAAAATCAGGAAAGCGATCCATGCACTTAGGCAGTGACTTAACTTTTTATTCAAAAAAGACCCCAAAAGTATCTTGGAATGTCTTGAAATTGTACACAGTCATAGTCAAGCATGCCCTGAACAAGAATCCGTTGAATATATTTGCATATCTCTTGAAGAATATTTTTAATGAACTTTTGAAAATCAGGAAAGCGATCCATGTACTTGGACATTCAAAGTATGTTGGAATGTCTTGAAATTGTACTCGGTCATAGTCAACGACGCCCTGAACAAGAATCCGTTGAAAATATTTGCATATCGCTTAAGGAATATTTTTAATGAATTTTTGAAAATCAGGAAAGCGATCCATGCACTTAGGCAGTGACTTAACTTTTTCGTCAAAAAAGACCCCAAAAGTATCTTGGAATGTCTTGAAATTGTACACAGTCATAGTCAAGCATGCCCTGAACAAGAAACCGTTGAATATATTTGCATATCTCTTGAAGAATATTTTTAATGAATTTTTGAAAATCCGAAAAGCGATCCATGCACTTGGACATTCCAAGTATGTTGGAATGTTTTGAAATTGTACACAGTCATAGTCAAGCATGCCCTGAACAAGAATCCGTTGAATATATTTGCATATCGCTTAAGGAATATTTTTAATGAATTTTTGAAAATCAGGAAAGCAATCCATGCACTTAGGCAGTGACTTAACTTTTTTGTCAAAAAAGACCCCAAAAGTATCTTGGAATGTCTTGAAATTGTACACAGTCATAGTCAAGCATGCCCTGAACAAGAAACCGTTGAATATATTTGCATATCTCTTGAAGAATATTTTTAATGAATTTTTGAAAATCCGAAAAGCGATCCATGCACTTGGACATTCCAAGTATGTTGGAATGTCTTGAAATTGTACTCAGTCATAGTCAACGACGCCCTGAACAAGAATCAATTGAAAATATTTGCATATCTCTTAAGGAATATTTTTAATGAATTTTTGAAAATGAGGAAAGTCTGTGCACTTAGGCAGTGACTTAACTTTTTATTCAAAAAAGACCCCAAAAGTATCTTGGAATGTCTTGAAATTGTACACAGTCATAGTCAAGCATGCCCTGAACAAGAATCCGTTGAATATATTTGCATATCTCTTGAAGAATATTTTTAATGAACTTTTGAAAATCAGGAAAGCGATCCATGCACTTGGACATTCCAAGTATGTTGGAATGTCTTGAAATTGTACTCAGTCATAGTCAACGACGCCCTGAACAAGAATCCGTTGAAAATATTTGCATATCGTTTAAGGAATATTTTTAAAGAATTTCTGAAAATCAGGAAAGCGATCCATGCACTTAGGCAGTGACTTAACTTTTTCGTCAAAAAAGACCCCAAAAGTATCTTGGAATGTCTTGAAATTGTACACAGTCATAGTCAAGCATGCCCTGAACAAGAATCCGTTGAATATATTTGCATATCTCTTGAAGAATATTTTTAATGAACTTTTGAAAATCAGCAAAGCGATCCATGCACTTGGACATTCAAAGTATGTTGGAATGTCTTGAAATTGTACTCAGTCATAGTCAACGACGCCCTGAACAAGAATCCGTTGAAAATATTTGCATATCGTTTAAGGAATATTTTTAAAGAATTTCTGAAAATCAGGAAAGCGATCCATGCACTTAGGCAGTGACTTAACTTTTTTGTCAAAAAAGACCCCAAAAGTATCTTGGAATGTCTTGAAATTGTACACAGTCATAGTCAAGCATGCCCTGAACAAGAATATGTTGAATATATTTGCATATCTCTTGAAGAATATTTTTAATTAATTTTTGAAAATCCGAAAAGCGATCCATGCACTTGGACATTCCAAGTAAGTTGGAATGTCTTGAAATTGTACTCAGTCATAGTCAACGACGCCCTGAACAAGAATCTATTGGAAATATTTGCATATCTCTTAAGGAATATTTTTAATGAATTTTTGAAAATGAGGAATTTCTGTGCACTTAGGCAGTGACTTAACTTTTTATTCAAAAAAGACCCCAAAAGTATCTTGGAATGTCTTGAAATTGTACACAGTCATAGTCAAGCATGCCCTGAACAAGAATTCGTTGAATATATTTGCATATCTCTTGAAGAATATTTTTAATGAACTTTTGAAAATCAGGAAAGCGATCCATGTACTTGGACATTCAAAGTATGTTGGAATGTCTTGAAATTGTACTCGGTCATAGTCAACGACGCCCTGAACAAGAATCCGTTGAAAATATTTGCATATCGTTTAAGGAATATTTTTAAAGAATTTCTGAAAATCAGGAAAGCGATCCATGCACTTAGGCAGTGACTAAACTTTTTTGTCAAAAAAGACCCCAAAAGTATCTTGGAATGTCTTGAAATTGTACACAGTCATAGTCAAGCATGCCCTGAACAAGAATATGTTGAATATATTTGCATATCTCTTGAAGAATATTTTTAATTAATTTTTGAAAATCCGAAAAGCGATCCATGCACTTGGACATTCCAAGTATGTTGGAATGTCTTGAAATTGTACTCAGTCATAGTCAACGACGCCCTGAACAAGAATCAATTGAAAATATTTGCATATCTCTTAAGGAATATTTTTAATGAATTTTTGAAAATGATGAAAGTCTGTGCACTTAGGCAGTGACTTAACTTTTTATTCAAAAAAGACCCCAAAGGTATCTTGGAATGTCTTGAAATTGTACACAGTCATAGTCAAGCATGCCCTGAACAAGAATCCGTTGAATATATTTGCATATCTCTTGAAGAATATTTTTAATGAACTTTTGAAAATCAGGAAAGCGATCCATGCACTTGGACATTCCAAGTATGTTGGAATGTCTTGAAATTGTACTCAGTCATAGTCAACGACGCCCTGAACAAGAATCCGTTGAAAATATTTGCATATCGTTTAAGGAATATTTTTAAAGAATTTCTGAAAATCAGGAAAGCGATCCATGCACTTAGGCAGTGACTAAACTTTTTTGTCAAAAAAGACCCCAAAAGTATCTTGGAATGTCTTGAAATTGTACACAGTCATAGTCAAGCATGCCCTGAACAAGAATATGTTGAATATATTTGCATATCTCTTGAAGAATATTTTTAATTAATTTTTGAAAATCCGAAAAGCGATCCATGCACTTGGACATTCCAAGTATGTTGGAATGTCTTTAAATTGTACTCAGTCATAGTCAACGACGCCCTGAACAAGAATCAATTGAAAATATTTGCATATCTCTTAAGGAATATTTTTAATGAATTTTTGAAAATGAGGAAAGTCTGTGCACTTAGGCAGTGACTTAACTTTTTATTCAAAAAAGACCCCAAAAGTATCTTGGAATGTCTTGAAATTGTACACAGTCATAGTCAAGCATGCCCTGAACAAGAATCCGTTGAATATATTTGCATATCTCTTGAAGAATATTTTTAATGAACTTTTGAAAATCAGGAAAGCGATCCATGCACTTGGACATTCCAAGTAGTTGGAATGTCTTGGAATTGTACTCAGTCATAGTCAACGACGCCCTGAACAAGAATCCGTTGCAAATATTTGCATATCGTTTAAGGAATATTTTTAAAGAATTTCTGAAAATCAGGAAAGCGATCCATGCACTTAGGCAGTGACTTAACTTTTTCGTCAAAAAAGACCCCAAAAGTATCTTGGAATGTCTTGAAATTGTACACAGTCATAGTCAAGAATGCCCTGAACAAGAATCCGTTGAATATATTTGCATATCTCTTGAAGAATATTTTTAATGAATTTTTGAAAATCCGGAAAGCGATCCATGCACTTGGACATTCCAAGTATGTTGGAATGTCTTGAAATTGTACTAGGTCATAGTCAACGACGCCCTGAACAAGAATCCATTGAAAATATTTGCATATCTCTTAAGGAATATTTTTAATGAATTTTTGAAAATGATGAAAGTCTGTGCACTTAGGCAGTGACTTAACTTTTTATTCAAAAAAGACCCCAAAGGTATCTTGGAATGTCTTGAAATTGTACACAGTCATAGTCAAGCATGCCCTGAACAAGAATCCGTTGAATATATTTGCATATCTCTTGAAGAATATTTTTAATGAACTTTTGAAAATCAGGAAAGCGATCCATGCACTTGGACATTCCAAGTATGTTGGAATGTCTTGAAATTGTACTCAGTCATAGTCAACGACGCCCTGAACAAGAATCCATTGAAAATATTTGCATATCGTTTAAGGAATATTTTTAAAGAATTTCTGAAAATCAGGAAAGCGATCCATGCACTTAGGCAGTGACTAAACTTTTTTGTCAAAAAAGACCCCAAAAGTATCTTGGAATGTCTTGAAATTGTACACAGTCATAGTCAAGCATGCCCTGAACAAGAATATGTTGAATATATTTGCATATCTCTTGAAGAATATTTTTAATTAATTTTTGAAAATCCGAAAAGCGATCCATGCACTTGGACATTCCAAGTATGTTGGAATGTCTTGAATTTGTACTCAGTCATAGTCAACGACGCCCTGAACAAGAATCAATTGAAAATATTTGCATATCTCTTAAGGAATATCTTTAATGAATTTTTGAAAATGATGAAAGTCTGTGCACTTAGGCAGTGACTTAACTTTTTATTCAAAAAAGACCCCAAAGGTATCTTGGAATGTCTTGAAATTGTACACAGTCATAGTCAAGCATGCCCTGAACAAGAATCCGTTGAATATATTTGCATATCTCTTGAAGAATATTTTTAATGAACTTTTGAAAATCAGGAAAGCGATCCATGCACTTGGACATTCCAAGTATGTTGGAATGTCTTGAAATTGTACTCAGTCATAGTCAACGACGCCCTGAACAAGAATCCGTTGAAAATATTTGCATATCGTTTAAGGAATATTTTTAAAGAATTTCTGAAAATCAGGAAAGCGATCCATGCACTTAGGCAGTGACTAAACTTTTTTGTCAAAAAAGACCCCAAAAGTATCTTGGAATGTCTTGAAATTGTACACAGTCATAGTCAAGCATGCCCTGAACAAGAATATGTTGAATATATTTGCATATCTCTTGAAGAATATTTTTAATTAATTTTTGAAAATCCGAAAAGCGATCCATGCACTTGGACATTCCAAGTATGTTGGAATGTCTTGAAATTGTACTCAGTCATAGTCAACGACGCCCTGAACAAGAATCAATTGAAAATATTTGCATATCTCTTAAGGAATATTTTTAATGAATTTTTGAAAATGAGGAAAGTCTGTGCACTTAGGCAGTGACTTAACTTTTTATTCAAAAAAGACCCCAAAAGTATCTTGGAATGTCTTGAAATTGTACACAGTCATAGTCAAGCATGCCCTGAACAAGAATCCGTTGAATATATTTGCATATCTCTTGAAGAATATTTTTAATGAACTTTTGAAAATCCGGAAAGCGATCCATGCACTTGGACATTCCAAGTATGTTGGAATGTCTTGAAATTGTACTCAGTCATAGTCAACGACGCCCTGAACAAGAATCTGTTGAAAATATTTGCATATCGTTTAAGGAATATTTTTAAAGAATTTCTGAAAATCAGGAAAGCGATCCATGCACTTAGGCAGTGACTTAACTTTTTCGTCAAAAAAGACCCCAAAAGTATCTTGGAATGTCTTGAAATTGTACACAGTCATAGTCAAGCATGCCCTGAACAAGAATCCGTTGAATATATTTGCATATCTCTTGAAGAATATTTTTAATGAACTTTTGAAAATCAGGAAAGCGATCCATGCACTTGGACATTCCAAGTATGTTGGAATGTCTTGAAATTGTACTCAGTCATAGTCAATGACGCCCTGAACAAGAATCCGTTGAAAATATTTGCATATCGCTTAAGGAATATTTTTAATGAATTTTTGAAAATCAGGAAAGCGATCCATGCACTTAGGCAGTGACTTAACTTTTTTGTCAAAAAAGACCCTAAAAGTATCTTGGAATGTCTTGAAATTGTACACAGTCATAGTCAAGCATGCCCTGAACAAGAATCCGTTGAATATATTTGCATATCTCTTGAAGAATATTTTTAATGAATTTTTGAAAATCCGAAAAGCGATCCATGCACTTGGACATTCCAAGTATGTTGGAATGTCTTTAAATTGTACTCAGTCATAGTCAACGACGCCCTGAACAAGAATCCATTGAAAATATTTGCATATCTCTTAAGGAATATTTTTAATGAATTTTTGAAAATGATGAAAGTCTGTGCACTTAGGCAGTGACTTAACTTTTTATTCAAAAAAGACCCCAAAGGTATCTTGGAATGTCTTGAAATTGTACACAGTCATAGTCAAGCATGCCCTGAACAAGAATCCGTTGAATATATTTGCATATCTCTTGAAGAATATTTTTAATGAACTTTTGAAAATCAGGAAAGCGATCCATGCACTTGGACATTCCAAGTATGTTGGAATGTCTTGAAATTGTACTCAGTCATAGTCAACGACGCCCTGAACAAGAATCCGTTGAAAATATTTGCATATCGTTTAAGGAATATTTTTAAAGAATTTCTGAAAATCAGGAAAGCGATCCATGCACTTAGGCAGTGACTAAACTTTTTTGTCAAAAAAGACCCCAAAAGTATCTTGGAATGTCTTGAAATTGTACACAGTCATAGTCAAGCATGCCCTGAACAAGAATATGTTGAATATATTTGCATATTTCTTGAGGAATATTTTTAATGAATTTTTGAAAATCCGAAAAGCGATCCATGCACTTGGACATTCCAAGTATGTTGGAATGTCTTGAAATTGTACTCAGTCATAGTCAACGACGCCCTGAACAAGAATCCGTTGAAAATATTTGCATATCGCTTAAGGAATATTTTTAATGAATTTTTGAAAATCAGGAAAGCGATCCATGCACTTAGGCAGTGACTTAACTTTTTCGTCAAAAAAGACCCCAAAAGTATCTTGGAATGTCTTGAAATTGTACACAGTCATAGTCAAGCATGCCCTGAACAAGAATCCGTTGAATATATTTGCATATCTCTTGAAGAATATTTTTAATGAATTTTTGAAAATCCGAAAAGCGATCCATGCACTTGGACATTCCAAGTATGTTGGAATGTCTTGAAATTGTACTCAGTCATAGTCAACGATGCTCTGAACAAGAATCAATTGAAAATATTTGCATATCTCTTAAGGAATATTTTTAATGAATTTTTGAAAATGAGGAAAGTCTGTGCACTTAGGCAGTGACTTAACTTTTTATTCAAAAAAGACCCCAAAAGTATCTTGGAATGTCTTGAAATTGTACACAGTCATAGTCAAGCATGCCCTGAACAAGAATCCGTTGAATATATTTGCATATCTCTTGAAGAATATTTTTAATGAACTTTTGAAAATCAGGAAAGCGATGCATGTACTTGGACATTCAAAGTATGTTGGAATGTCTTGAAATTGTACTCGGTCATAGTCAACGACGCCCTGAACAAGAATCCGTTGAAAATATTTGCATATCGCATAAGGAATTTTTTTAATGAATTTTTGAAAATCAGGAAAGCGATCCATGCACTTGGACATTCCAAGTATGTTGGAATGTCTTGAAATTGTACTCGGTCATAGTCAATGACGCCCTGAACAAGAATCCATTGAAAATATTTGCATATCTCTTAAGGAATATTTTTAATGAATTTTTGAAAATGATGAAAGTCTGTGCACTTAGGCAGTGACTTAACTTTTTATTCAAAAAAGACCCCAAAGGTATCTTGGAATGTCTTGAAATTGTACACAGTCATAGTCAAGCATGCCCTGAACAAGAATCCATTGAATATATTTGCATATCTCTTGAAGAATATTTTTAATGAACTTTTGAAAATCAGGAAAGCGATCCATGCACTTGGACATTCCAAGTATGTTGGAATGTCTTGAAATTGTACTCAGTCATAGTCAACGACGCCCTGAAAAAGAATCCGTTGAAAATATTTGCATATCGTTTAAGGAATATTTTTAAGAATTTCTGAAAATCAGGAAAGCGATCCATGCACTTAGGCAGTGACTAAACTTTTTTGTCAAAAAAGACCCCAAAAGTATCTTGGAATGTCTTGAAATCGTACACAGTCATAGTCAAGCATGCCCTGAACAAGAATATGTTGAATATATTTGCATATCTCTTGAAGAATATTTTTAATGAATTTTTGAAAATCCGAAAAGCGATCCATGCACTTGGACATTCCAAGTATGTTGGAATGTCTTGAAATTGTACTCAGTCATAGTCAACGACGCCCTGAACAAGAATCAATTGAAAATATTTGCATATCTCTTAAGGAATATTTTTAATGAATTTTTGAAAATGAGGAAAGTCTGTGCACTTAGGCAGTGACTTAACTTTTTATTCAAAAAAGACCCCAAAAGTATCTTGGAATGTCTTGAAATTGTACACAGTCATAGTCAAGCATGCCCTGAACAAGAATCCGTTGAATATATTTGCATATCTCTTGAAGAATATTTTTAATGAACTTTTGAAAATCAGGAAAGCGATCCATGCACTTGGACATTCCAAGTATGTTGGAATGTCTTGAAATTGTACTCAGTCATAGTCAACGACGCCCTGAACAAGAATCCGTTGAAAATATTTGCATATCGCTTAAGGAATATTTTTAATGAATTTTTGAAAATCAGGAAAGCGATCCATGCACTTAGGCAGTGACTAAACTTTTTTGTCAAAAAAGACCCCAAAAGTATCTTGGAATGTCTTGAAATCGTACACAGTCATAGTCAAGCATGCCCTGAACAAGAATCCGTTGAATATATTTGCATATCTCTTGAAGAATATTTTTAATGAATTTTTGAAAATCCGAAAAGCGATCCATGCACTTGGACATTCCAAGTATGTTGGAATGTCTTGAAATTGTACTCAGTCATAGTCAACGACGCCCTGAACAAGAATCAATTGAAAATATTTGCATATCTCTTAAGGAATATTTTTAATGAATTTTTGAAAATGAGGAAAGTCTGTGCACTTAGGCAGTGACTTAACTTTTTATTCAAAAAAGACCCCAAAAGTATCTTGGAATGTCTTGAAATTGTACACAGTCATAGTCAAGCATGCCCTGAACAAGAATCCGTTGAATATATTTGCATATCTCTTGAAGAATATTTTTAATGAACTTTTGAAAATCAGGAAAGCGATCCATGCACTTGGACATTCCAAGTATGTTGGAATGTCTTGAAATTGTACTCAGTCATAGTCAACGACGCCCTGAACAAGAATCCGTTGAAAATATTTGCATATCGCTTAAGGAATATTTTTAATGAATTTTTGAAAATCAGGAAAGCGATCCATGCACTTAGGCAGTGACTTAACTTTTTTGTCAAAAAAGACCCTAAAAGTATCTTGGAATGTCTTGAAATTGTACACAGTCATAGTCAAGCATGCCCTGAACAAGAATCCGTTGAATATATTTGCATATCTCTTGAAGAATATTTTTAATGAATTTTTGAAAATCCGAAAAGCGATCCATGCACTTGGACATTCCAAGTATGTTGGAATGTCTTTAAATTGTACTCAGTCATAGTCAACGACGCCCTGAACAAGAATCCATTGAAAATATTTGCATATCTCTTAAGGAATATTTTTAATGAATTTTTGAAAATGATGAAAGTCTGTGCACTTAGGCAGTGACTTAACTTTTTATTCAAAAAAGACCCCAAAGGTATCTTGGAATGTCTTGAAATTGTACACAGTCATAGTCAAGCATGCCCTGAACAAGAATCCGTTGAATATATTTGCATATCTCTTGAAGAATATTTTTAATGAACTTTTGAAAATCAGGAAAGCGATCCATGCACTTGGACATTCCAAGTATGTTGGAATGTCTTTAAATTGTACTCAGTCATAGTCAACGACGCCCTGAACAAGAATCCGTTGAAAATATTTGCATATCGTTTAAGGAATATTTTTAAAGAATTTCTGAAAATCAGGAAAGTCTGTGCACTTAGGCAGTGACTTAACTTTTTATTCAAAAAAGACCCCAAAGGTATCTTGGAAT
Organism: Microchirus variegatus; assembly: GCF_963457635.1. NCBI lineage: Eukaryota > Metazoa > Chordata > Actinopteri > Pleuronectiformes > Soleidae > Microchirus > Microchirus variegatus. Next base: position 1,376,073 of record NW_028154775.1, read on the forward strand.
GTCTTGAAATTGTACTCAGTCATAGTCAACGACGCCCTGAAAAAGAATCCGTTGAAAATATTTGCATATCGTTTAAGGAATATTTTTAAAGAATTTCTGAAAATCAGGAAAGCGATCCATGCACTTAGGCAGTGACTAAACTTTTTTGTCAAAAAAGACCCCAAAAGTATCTTGGAATGTCTTGAAATCGTACACAGTCATAGTCAAGCATGCCCTGAACAAGAATATGTTGAATATATTTGCATATCTCTTGAAGAATATTTTTAATGAATTTTTGAAAATCCGAAAAGCGATCCATGCACTTGGACATTCCAAGTATGTTGGAATGTCTTGAAATTGTACTCAGTCATAGTCAACGACGCCCTGAACAAGAATCAATTGAAAATATTTGCATATCTCTTAAGGAATATTTTTAATGAATTTTTGAAAATGAGGAAAGTCTGTGCACTTAGGCAGTGACTTAACTTTTTATTCAAAAAAGACCCCAAAAGTATCTTGGAATGTCTTGAAATTGTACACAGTCATAGTCAAGCATGCCCTGAACAAGAATCCGTTGAATATATTTGCATATCTCTTGAAGAATATTTTTAATGAACTTTTGAAAATCAGGAAAGCGATCCATGCACTTGGACATTCCAAGTATGTTGGAATGTCTTGAAATTGTACTCAGTCATAGTCAACGACGCCCTGAACAAGAATCCGTTGAAAATATTTGCATATCGTTTAAGGAATATTTTTAAAGAATTTCTGAAAATCAGGAAAGCGATCCATGCACTGAGGCAGTGACTTAACTTTTTTGTCAAAAAAGACCCCAAAAGTATCTTGGAATGTCTTGAAATTGTACACAGTCATAGTCAAGCATGCCCTGAACAAGAATCCATTGAATATATTTGCATATCTCTTGAAGAATATTTTTAATGAATTTTTGAAAATCCGAAAAGCGATCCATGCACTTGGACATTCCAAGTATGTTGGAATGTCTTGAAATTGTACTCAGTCATAGTCAACGACGCCCTGAACAAGAATCCGTTGAAAATATTTGCATATCGCTTAAGGAATATTTTTAATGAATTTTTGAAAATCGGGAAAGCGATCCATGCACTTAGGCAGTGACTTAACTTTTTCGTCAAAAAAGACCCCAAAAGTATCTTGGAATGTCTTGAAATTGTACTCAGTCATAGTCAAGCATGCCCTGAACAAGAATCCGTTGAATATATTTGCATATCTCTTGAAGAATATTTTTAATAAATTTTTGAAAATCCGGAAAGCGATCCATGCACTTGGACATTCCAAGTATGTTGGAATGTCTTGAAATTGTACTCGGTCATAGTCAACGACGCCCTGAACAAGAATCCATTGAAAATATTTGCATATCTCTTAAGGAATATTTTTAATGAATTTTTGAAAATGATGAAAGTCTGTGCACTTAGGCAGTGACTTAACTTTTTATTCAAAAAAGACCCCAAAGGTATCTTGGAATGTCTTGAAATTGTACACAGTCATAGTCAAGCATGCCCTGAACAAGAATCCGTTGAATATATTTGCATATCTCTTGAAGAATATTTTTAATGAACTTTTGAAAATCAGGAAAGCGATCCATGCACTTGGACATTCCAAGTATGTTGGAATGTCTTGAAATTGTACTCAGTCATAGTCAACGACGCCCTGAACAAGAATCCGTTGAAAATATTTGCATATCGCTTAAGGAATATTTTTAATGAATTTTTGAAAATCAGGAAAGCAATCCATGCACTTAGGCAGTGACTTAACTTTTTTGTCAAAAAAGACCCCAAAAGTATCTTGGAATGTCTTGAAATTGTACACAGTCATAGTCAAGCATGCCCTGAACAAGAATCCGTTGAATATATTTGCATATCTCTTGAAGAATATTTTTAATGAATTTTTGAAAATCCGGAAAGCGATCCATGCACTTGGACATTCCAAGTATGTTGGAATGTCTTGAAATTGTACTCGGTCATAGTCAACGACGCCCTGAACAAGAATCCATTGAAAATATTTGCATATCTCTTAAGGAATATTTTTAATGAATTTTTGAAAATGATGAAAGTCTGTGCACTTAGGCAGTGACTTAACTTTTTATTCAAAAAAGACCCCAAAGGTATCTTGGAATGTCTTGAAATTGTACACAGTCATAGTCAAGCATGCCCTGAACAAGAATCCGTTGAATATATTTGCATATCTCTTGAAGAATATTTTTAATGAATTTTTGAAAATCCGGAAAGCGATCCATGCACTTGGACATTCCAAGTATGTTGGAATGTCTTGAAATTGTACTCGGTCATAGTCAACGACGCCCTGAACAAGAATCCATTGAAAATATTTGCATATCTCTTAAGGAATATTTTTAATGAATTTTTGAAAATGATGAAAGTCTGTGCACTTAGGCAGTGACTTAACTTTTTATTCAAAAAAGACCCCAAAGGTATCTTGGAATGTCTTGAAATTGTACACAGTCATAGTCAAGCATGCCCTGAACAAGAATCCGTTGAATATATTTGCATATCTCTTGAAGAATATTTTTAATGAACTTTTGAAAATCAGGAAAGCGATCCATGCACTTGGACATTCCAAGTATGTTGGATTGCCTTGAAATTGTACTCAGTCATAGTCACCGACGCCCTGAACAAGAATCCATTGAAAATATTTGCATATCGCTTAAGGAATATTTTTAATGAATTTTTGAAAATCAGGAAAGCGATCCATGCACTTAGGCAGTGACTTAACTTTTTTGTCAAAAAAGACCCCAAAAGTATCTTGGAATGTCTTGAAATTGTACACAGTCATAGTCAGGCATGCCCTGAACAAGAATCCGTTGAATATATTTGCATATCTCTTGAAGAATATTTTTAATGAATTTTTGAAAATCAGAAAAGCGATCCATGCACTTGGACATTCCAAGTATGTTGGAATGTCTTGAAATTGTACTCAGTCATAGTCAACGACGCCATGAACAAGAATCAATTGAAAATATTTGCATATCTCTTAAGGAATATTTTTAATGAATTTTTGAAAATGAGGAAAGTCTGTGCACTTAGGCAGTGACTTAACTTTTTATTCAAAAAAGACCCCAAAAGTATCTTGGAATGTCTTGAAATTGTACACAGTCATAGTCAAGCATGCCCTGAACAAGAATCCGTTGAATATATTTGCATATCTCTTGAAGAATATTTTTAATGAACTTTTGAAAATCAGGAAAGCGATCCATGCACTTGGACATTCCAAGTATGTTGGAATGTCTTGAAATTGTACTCAGTCATAGTCAACGACGCCCTGAACAAGAATCCGTTGAAAATATTTGCATATCGTTTAAGGAATATTTTTAAAGAATTTCTGAAAATCAGGAAAGCGATCCATGCACTTAGGCAGTGACTTAACTTTTTTGTCAAAAAAGACCCCAAAAGTATCTTGGAATGTCTTGAAATTGTACACAGTCATAGTCAAGCATGCCCTGAACAAGAATATGTTGAATATATTTGCATATCTCTTGAAGAATATTTTTAATTAATTTTTGAAAATCCGAAAAGCGATCCATGCACTTGGACATTCCAAGTATGTTGGAATGTCTTGAAATTGTACTCAGTCATAGTCAACGACGCCCTGAACAAGAATCAATTGAAAATATTTGCATATCTCTTAAGGAATATTTTTAATGAATTTTTGAAAATGAGGAAAGTCTGTGCACTTAGGCAGTGACTTAACTTTTTATTCAAAAAAGACCCCAAAAGTATCTTGGAATGTCTTGAAATTGTACACAGTCATAGTCAAGCATGCCCTGAACAAGAATCCGTTGAATATATTTGCATATCTCTTGAAGAATATTTTTAATGAACTTTTGAAAATCAGGAAAGCGATCCATGCACTTGGACATTCCAAGTATGTTGGAATGTCTTGAAATTGTACTCAGTCATAGTCAACGACGCCCTGAACAAGAATCCGTTGAAAATATTTGCATATCGTTTAAGGAATATTTTTAAAGAATTTCTGAAAATCAGGAAAGCGATCCATGCACTTAGGCAGTGACTTAACTTTTTCGTCAAAAAAGACCCCAAAAGTATCTTGGAATGTCTTGAAATTGTACACAGTCATAGTCAAGCATGCCCTGAACAAGAATCCGTTGAATATTTTTGCATATCTCTTGAAGAATATTTTTAATGAATTTTTGAAAATCAGGAAAGCGATCCATGCACTTGGACATTCCAAGTATGTTGGAATGTCTTGAAATTGTACTCAGTCATAGTCAACGACGCCCTGAACAAGAATCCGTTGAAAATATTTGCATATCGCTTAAGGAATATTTTTAATGAATTTTTGAAAATCAGGAAAGCAATCCATGCACTTAGGCAGTGACTTAACTTTTTTGTCAAAAAAGACCCCAAAAGTATCTTGGAATGTCTTGAAATTGTACACAGTCATAGTCAAGCATGCCCTGAACAAGAATCCGTTGAATATATTTGCATATCTCTTGAAGAATATTTTTAATGAATTTTTGAAAATCCGGAAAGCGATCCATGCACTTGGACATTCCAAGTATGTTGGAATGTCTTGAAATTGTACTCGGTCATAGTCAACGACGCCCTGAACAAGAATCCATTGAAAATATTTGCATATCTCTTAAGGAATATTTTTAATGAATTTTTGAAAATGATGAAAGTCTGTGCACTTAGGCAGTGACTTAACTTTTTATTCAAAAAAGACCCCAAAGGTATCTTGGAATGTCTTGAAATTGTACACAGTCATAGTCAAGCATGCCCTGAACAAGAATCCGTTGAATATATTTGCATATCTCTTGAAGAATATTTTTAATGAATTTTTGAAAATCCGGAAAGCGATCCATGCACTTGGACATTCCAAGTATGTTGGAATGTCTTGAAATTGTACTCGGTCATAGTCAACGACGCCCTGAACAAGAATCCATTGAAAATATTTGCATATCTCTTAAGGAATATTTTTAATGAATTTTTGAAAATGATGAAAGTCTGTGCACTTAGGCAGTGACTTAACTTTTTATTCAAAAAAGACCCCAAAGGTATCTTGGAATGTCTTGAAATTGTACACAGTCATAGTCAAGCATGCCCTGAACAAGAATCCGTTGAATATATTTGCATATCTCTTGAAGAATATTTTTAATGAACTTTTGAAAATCAGGAAAGCGATCCATGCACTTGGACATTCCAAGTATGTTGGATTGCCTTGAAATTGTACTCAGTCATAGTCACCGACGCCCTGAACAAGAATCCATTGAAAATATTTGCATATCGCTTAAGGAATATTTTTAATGAATTTTTGAAAATCAGGAAAGCGATCCATGCACTTAGGCAGTGACTTAACTTTTTTGTCAAAAAAGACCCCAAAAGTATCTTGGAATGTCTTGAAATTGTACACAGTCATAGTCAGGCATGCCCTGAACAAGAATCCGTTGAATATATTTGCATATCTCTTGAAGAATATTTTTAATGAATTTTTGAAAATCAGAAAAGCGATCCATGCACTTGGACATTCCAAGTATGTTGGAATGTCTTGAAATTGTACTCAGTCATAGTCAACGACGCCATGAACAAGAATCAATTGAAAATATTTGCATATCTCTTAAGGAATATTTTTAATGAATTTTTGAAAATGAGGAAAGTCTGTGCACTTAGGCAGTGACTTAACTTTTTATTCAAAAAAGACCCCAAAAGTATCTTGGAATGTCTTGAAATTGTACACAGTCATAGTCAAGCATGCCCTGAACAAGAATCCGTTGAATATATTTGCATATCTCTTGAAGAATATTTTTAATGAACTTTTGAAAATCAGGAAAGCGATCCATGCACTTGGACATTCCAAGTATGTTGGAATGTCTTGAAATTGTACTCAGTCATAGTCAACGACGCCCTGAACAAGAATCCGTTGAAAATATTTGCATATCGTTTAAGGAATATTTTTAAAGAATTTCTGAAAATCAGGAAAGCGATCCATGCACTTAGGCAGTGACTTAACTTTTTTGTCAAAAAAGACCCCAAAAGTATCTTGGAATGTCTTGAAATTGTACACAGTCATAGTCAAGCATGCCCTGAACAAGAATATGTTGAATATATTTGCATATCTCTTGAAGAATATTTTTAATTAATTTTTGAAAATCCGAAAAGCGATCCATGCACTTGGACATTCCAAGTATGTTGGAATGTCTTGAAATTGTACTCAGTCATAGTCAACGACGCCCTGAACAAGAATCAATTGAAAATATTTGCATATCTCTTAAGGAATATTTTTAATGAATTTTTGAAAATGAGGAAAGTCTGTGCACTTAGGCAGTGACTTAACTTTTTATTCAAAAAAGACCCCAAAAGTATCTTGGAATGTCTTGAAATTGTACACAGTCATAGTCAAGCATGCCCTGAACAAGAATCCGTTGAATATATTTGCATATCTCTTGAAGAATATTTTTAATGAACTTTTGAAAATCAGGAAAGCGATCCATGCACTTGGACATTCCAAGTATGTTGGAATGTCTTGAAATTGTACTCAGTCATAGTCAACGACGCCCTGAACAAGAATCCGTTGAAAATATTTGCATATCGTTTAAGGAATATTTTTAAAGAATTTCTGAAAATCAGGAAAGCGATCCATGCACTTAGGCAGTGACTTAACTTTTTCGTCAAAAAAGACCCCAAAAGTATCTTGGAATGTCTTGAAATTGTACACAGTCATAGTCAAGCATGCCCTGAACAAGAATCCGTTGAATATTTTTGCATATCTCTTGAAGAATATTTTTAATGAATTTTTGAAAATCCGAAAAGCGATCCATGCACTTGGACATTCCAAGTATGTTGGAATGTCTTGAAATTGTACTCTGTCATAGTCAACGACGCCCTGAACAAGAATCCATTGAAAATATTTGCATATCTCTTAAGGAATATTTTTAATGAATTTTTGAAAATGATGAAAGTCTGTGCACTTAGGCAGTGACTTAACTTTTTATTCAAAAAAGACCCCAAAGGTATCTTGGAATGTCTTGAAATTGTACACAGTCATAGTCAAGCATGCCCTGAACAAGAATCCGTTGAATATATTTGCATATCTCTTGAAGAATATTTTTAATGAACTTTTGAAAATCAGGAAAGCGATCCATGCACTTGGACATTCCAAGTATGTTGGAATGTCTTGAAATTGTACTCAGTCATAGTCAACGACGCCCTGAACAAGAATCCGTTGAAAATATTTGCATATCATTTAAGGAATATTTTAAAAGAATTTCTGAAAATCAGGAAAGCGATCCATGCACTTAGGCAGTGACTTAACTTTTTCTTCAAAAAAGACCCCAAAAGTATCTTGGAATGTCTTGAAATTGTACACAGTCATAGTCAAGCATGCCCTGAACAAGAATCCGTTGAATATATTTGCATATCTCTTGAAGAATATTTTTAATGAACTTTTGAAAATCAGGAAAGCGATCCATGCACTTGGACATTCCAAGTATGTTGGAATGTCTTGAAATTGTACTCAGTCATAGTCAACGACGCCCTGAACAAGAATCCGTTGAAAATATTTGCATATGGTTTAAGGAATATTTTTAAAGAATTTCTGAAAATCAGGAAAGCGATCCATGCACTTAGGCAGTGACTTAACTTTTTCGTCAAAAAAGACCCCAAAAGTATCTTGGAATGTCTTGAAATTGTACACAGTCATAGTCAAGCATGCCCTGAACAAGAATCTGTTGAATATATTTGCATATCGCTTAAGGAATATTTTTAATGAATTTTTGAAAATCAGGAAAGCGATCCATGCACTTAGGCAGTGACTTAACTTTTTATTCAAAAAAGACCCCAAAAGTATCTTGGAATGTCTTGAAATTGTACACAGTCATAGTCAAGCATGCCCTGAACAAGAATCCGTTGAATATATTTGCATATCTCTTGAAGAATATTTTTAATGAACTTTTGAAAATCAGGAAAGCGATCCATGCACTTGGACATTCCAAGTATGTTGGAATGTTTTGAAATTGTACTCAGTCATAGTCAACGACGCCCTGAACAAGAATCCGTTGAAAATATTTGCATATCGCTTAAGGAATATTTTTAATGAATTTTTGAAAATCAGGAAAGCGATCCATGCACTTGGACATTCCAAGTATGTTGGAATGTCTTGAAATTGTACTCAGTCATAGTCAACGACGCCCTGAACAAGAATCCGTTGAAAATATTTGCATATCGCTTAAGGAATATTTTTAATGAATTTTTGAAAATCAGGAAAGCGATCCATGCACTTAGGCAGTGACTTAACTTTTTTGTCAAAAAAGACCCCAGAAGTATCTTGGAATGTCTTGAAATTGTACACAGTCATAGTCAAGCATGCCCTGAACAAGAATCCGTTGAATATATTTGCATATCTCTTGAAGAATATTTTTAATGAATTTTTGAAAATCCGAAAAGCGATCCATGCACTTGGACATTCCAAGTATGTTGGAATGTCTTGAAATTGTACTCAGTCATAGTCAACGACGCCCTGAACAAGAATCAATTGAATATATTTGCATATCTCTTGAAGAATATTTTTAATGAACTTTTGAAAATCAGGAAAGCGATCCATGCACTTGGACATTCCAAGTATGTTGGAATGTCTTGAAATTGTACTCAGTCATAGTCAACGACGCCCTGAACAAGAATCCGTTGAAAATATTTGCATATCGTTTAAGGAATATTTTTAAAGAATTTCTGAAAATCAGGAAAGCGATCCATGCACTTAGGCAGTGACTTAACTTTTTCGTCAAAAAAGACCCCAAAAGTATCTTGGAATGTCTTGAAATTGTACACAGTCATAGTCAAGAATGCCCTGAACAAGAATCCGTTGAATATATTTGCATATCTCTTGAAGAATATTTTTAATGAATTTTTGAAAATCCGGAAAGCGATCCATGCACTTGGACATTCCAAGTATGTTGGAATGTCTTGAAATTGTACTCGGTCATAGTCAACGACGCCCTGAACAAGAATCCATTGAAAATATTTGCATATCTCTTAAGGAATATTTTTAATGAATTTTTGAAAATGATGAAAGTCTGTGCACTTAGGCAGTGACTTAACTTTTTATTCAAAAAAGACCCCAAAGGTATCTTGGAATGTCTTGAAATTGTACACAGTCATAGTCAAGCATGCCCTGAACAAGAATCCGTTGAATATATTTGCATATCTCTTGAAGAATATTTTTAATGAACTTTTGAAAATCAGGAAAGCGATCCATGCACTTGGACATTCCAAGTATGTTGGAATGTCTTGAAATTGTACTCAGTCATAGTCAACGACGCCCTGAACAAGAATCCGTTGAAAATATTTGCATATCGCTTAAGGAATATTTTTAATGAATTTTTGAAAATCAGGAAAGCGATCCATGCACTTAGGCAGTGACTTAACTTTTTATTCAAAAAGACCCCAAAAGTATCTTGGAATGTCTTGAAATTGTACACAGTCATAGTCAAGCATGCCCTGAACAAGAATCCGTTGAATATATTTGCATATCTCTTGAAGAATATTTTTAATGAATTTTTGAAAATCCGAAAAGCGATCCATGCACTTGGACATTCCAAGTATGTTGGAATGTCTTGAAATTGTACTCAGTCATAGTCAACGACGCCCTGAACAAGAATCAATTGAAAATATTTGCATATCTCTTAAGGAATATTTTTAATGAATTTTTGAAAATGAGGAAAGTCTGTGCACTTAGGCAGTGACTTAACTTTTTATTCAAAAAAGACCCCAAAAGTATCTTGGAATGTCTTGAAATTGTACACAGTCATAGTCAAGCATGCCCTGAACAAGAATCCGTTGAATATATTTGCATATCTCTTGAAGAATATTTTTAATGAACTTTTGAAAATCAGGAAAGCGATCCATGCACTTGGACATTCCAAGTATGTTGGAATGTTTTGAAATTGTACTCAGTCATAGTCAACGACGCCCTGAACAAGAATCCGTTGAAAATATTTGCATATCGCTTAAGGAATATTTTTAATGAATTTTTGAAAATCAGGAAAGCGATCCATGCACTTAGGCAGTGACTTAACTTTTTATTCAAAAAAGACCCCAAAAGTATCTTGGAATGTCTTGAAATTGTACACAGTCATAGTCAAGCATGCCCTGAACAAGAATCCGTTGAATATATTTGCATATGTCTTGAAGAATATTTTTAATGAATTTTTGAAAATCCGAAAAGCGATCCATGCACTTGGACATTCCAAGTATGTTGGAATGTCTTGAAATTGTACTCAGTCATAGTCAACGACGCCCTGAACAAGAATCAATTGAAAATATTTGCATATCTCTTAAGGAATATTTTTAATGAATTTTTGAAAATGAGGAAAGTCTGTGCACTTAGGCAGTGACTTAACTTTTTATTCAAAAAAGACCCCAAAAGTATCTTGGAATGTCTTGAAATTGTACACAGTCATAGTCAAGCATGCCCTGAACAAGAATCCGTTGAATATATTTGCATATCTCTTGAAGAATATTTTTAATGAACTTTTGAAAATCAGGAAAGCGATCCATGCACTTGGACATTCCATGTATGTTGGAATGTCTTGAAATTGTACTCAGTCATAGTCAACGACGCCCTGAACAAGAATCCGTTGAAAATATTTGCATATCGCTTAAGGAATATTTTTAATGAATTTTTGAAAATCAGGAAAGCGATCCATGCACTTAAGCAGTGACTTAACTTTTTCGTCAAAAAAGACCCCAAAAGTATCTTGGAATATCTTGAAATTGTACACAGTCATAGTCAAGCATGCCCTGATCAAGAATCCGTTGAATATATTTGCATATCTCTTGAAGAATATTTTTAATGAATTTTTGAAAATCCGGAAAGCGATCCATGCACTTGGTCATTCCAAGTATGTTGGAATGTCTTGAAATTGTACTCAGTCATAGTCAACGACGCCCTAAACAAGAGTCTGTTGAAAATATTTGCATATCGCTTAAGGAATATTTTTAATGAATTTTTGAAAATCAGGAAAGCGATCCATGCACTTGGACATTCCAAGTATGTTGGAATGTCTTGAAATTGTACTCAGTCATAGTCAACGACGCCCTGAACAAGAATCCGTTGAAAATATTTGCATATCGCTTAAGGAATATTTTTAATGAATTTTTGAAAATCAGGAAAGCGATCCATGCACTTAGGCAGTGACTTAACTTTTTTGTCAAAAAAGACCCCAAAAGTATCTTGGAATGTCTTGAAATTGTACACAGTCATAGTCAAGCATGCTCTGAACAAGAATCCGTTGAATATATTTGCATATCTCTTGAAGAATATTTTTAATGAATTTTTGAAAATCCGAAAAGCGATCCATGCACTTGGACATTCCAAGTATGTTGGAATGTCTTTAAATTGTACTCAGTCATAGTCAACGACGCCCTGAACAAGAATCAATTGAAAATATTTGCATATCTCTTAAGGAATATTTTTAATGAATTTTTGAAAATGAGGAAAGTCTGTGCACTTAGGCAGTGACTTAACTTTTTATTCAAAAAAGACCCCAAAAGTATCTTGGAATGTCTTGAAATTGTACACAGTCATAGTCAAGCATGCCCTGAACAAGAATCCGTTGAATATATTTGCATATCTCTTGAAGAATATTTTTAATGAACTTTTGAAAATCAGGAAAGCGATCCATGCACTTGGACATTCCAAGTATGTTGGAATGTCTTGAAATTGTACTCAGTCATAGTCAACGACGCCCTGAACAAGAATCCGTTGAAAATATTTGCATATCGCTTAAGGAATATTTTTAATGAATTTTTGAAAATCAGGAAAGCGATCCATGCACTTAGGCAGTGACTTAACTTTTTCGTCAAAAAAGACCCCAAAAGTATCTTGGAATGTCTTGAAATTGTACACAGTCATAGTCAAGCATGCCCTGAACAAGAATCCGTTGAATATATTTGCATATCTCTTGAAGAATATTTTTAATGAATTTTTGAAAATCCGGAAAGCGATCCATGCACTTGGACATTCCAAGTATGTTGGAATGTCTTGAAATTGTACTCGGTCATAGTCAACGACGCCCTGAACAAGAATCCATTGAAAATATTTGCATATCTCTTAAGGAATATTTTTAATGAATTTTTGAAAATGATGAAAGTCTGTGCACTTAGGCAGTGACTTAACTTTTTATTCAAAAAAGACCCCAAAGGTATCTTGGAATGTCTTGAAATTGTACACAGTCATAGTCAAGCATGCCCTGAACAAGAATCCGTTGAATATATTTGCACATCTCTTGAAGAATATTTTTAATGAATTTTTGAAAATCCGAAAAGCGATCCATGCACTTGGACATTCCAAGTATGTTGGAATGTCTTGAAATTGTACTCAGTCATAGTCAACGACGCCCTGAACAAGAATCAATTGAAAATATTTGCATATCTCTTAAGGAATATTTTTAATGAATTTTTGAAAATGAGGAAAGTCTGTGCACTTCGGCAGTGACTTAACTTTTTATTCAAAAAAGACCCCAAAAGTATCTTGGAATGTCTTGAAATTGTACACAGTCATAGTCAAGCATGCCCTGAACAAGAATCCGTTGAATATATTTGCATATCTCTTGAAGAATATTTTTAATGAATTTTTGAAAATCCGGAAAGCGATCCATGCACTTGGACATTCCAAGTATGTTGGAATGTCTTGAAATTGTACTCAGTCATAGTCAACGACGCCCTGAACAAGAATCCGTTGAAAATATATGCATATCACTTAAGGAATATTTTTAATGAATTTTTGAAAATCAGGAAAGCGATCCATGCACTTAGGCAGTGACTTAACTTTTTCGTCAAAAAAGACCCCAAAAGTATCTTGGAATGTCTTGAAATTGTACAAAGTCATAGTCAAGCATGCCCTGAACAAGAATCCGTTGAATATATTTGCATATCTCTTGAAGAATATTTTTAATGAACTTTTGAAAATCAGGAAAGCGATCCATGCACTTGGACATTCCAAGTATGTTGGAATGTCTTGAAATTGTACTCAGTCATAGTCAACGACGCCCTGAACAAGAATCCGTTGAAAATATTTGCATATCGTTTAAGGAATATTTTTAAAGAATTTCTGAAAATCAGGAAAGCGATCCATGCACTTAGGCAGTGACTTAACTTTTTTGTCAAAAAAGACCCCAAAAGTATCTTGGAATGTCTTGAAATTGTACACAGTCATAGTCAAGCATGCCCTGAACAAGAATCCGTTGAATATATTTGCATATCTTTTGAAGAATATTTTTAATGAATTTTTGAAAATCCGGAAAGCGATCCATGCACTTGGACATTCCAAGTATGTTGGAATGTCTTGAAATTGTACTCAGTCATAGTCAACAACGCCCTGAACAAGAATCCATTGAAAATATTTGCATATCTCTTAAGGAATATTTTTAAAGAATTTCTGAAAATCAGGAAAGCCTGTGCACTTAGGCAGTGACTTAACTTTTTATTCAAAAAAGACCCCAAAAGTATCTTGGAATGTCTTGAAATTGTACACAGTCATAGTCAAGCATGCCCTGAACAAGAATCCGTTGAATATATTTGCATATCTCTTGAAGAATATTTTTAATGAACTTTTGAAAATCAGGAAAGCGATCCATGCACTTGGACATTCCAAGTATGTTGGAATGTTTTGAAATTGTACTCAGTCATAGTCAACGACGCCCTGAACAAGAATCCGTTGAAAATATTTGCATATCGCTTAAGGAATATTTTTAATGAATTTTTGAAAATCAGGAAAGCGATCCATGCACTTAGGCAGTGACTTAACTTTTTATTCAAAAAAGACCCCAAAAGTATCTTGGAATGTCTTGAAATTGTACACAGTCATAGTCAAGCATGCCCTGAACAAGAATCCGTTGAATATATTTGCATATCTCTTGAAGAATATTTTTAATGAACTTTTGAAAATCAGGAAAGCGATCCATGCACTTGGACATTCCAAGTATGTTGGAATGTCTTGAAATTGTACTCAGTCATAGTCAACGACGCCCTGAACAAGAATCCGTTGAAAATATTTGCATATCGCTTAAGGAATATTTTTAATGAATTTTTGAAAATCAGGAAAGCGATCCATGCACTTAGGCAGTGACTTAACTTTTTCGTCAAAAAAGACCCCAAAAGTATCTTGGAATGTCTTGAAATTGTACACAGTCATAGTCAAGCATGCCCTGAACAAGAATCCGTTGAATATATTTGCATATCTCTTGAAGAATATTTTTAATGAACTTTTGAAAATCCGGAAAGCGATCCATGCACTTGGACATTCCAAGTATGTTGGAATGTCTTGAAATTGTACTCAGTCATAGTCAACGACGCCCTGAACAAGAATCCGTTGAAAATATTTGCATATCGCTTAAGGAATATTTTTAATGAATTTTTGAAAATCAGGAAAGCGGTCCATGCACTTAGGCAGTGACTTAACTTTTTTGTCAAAAAAGACCCCAAAAGTATCTTGGAATGTCTTGAAATTGTACACAGTCATAGTCAAGCATGCCCTGAACAAGAATCCGTTGAATATATTTGCATATCTCTTGAAGAATATTTTTAATGAACTTTTGAAAATGAGGAAAGTCTGTGCACTTAGGCAGTGACTTAACTTTTTATTCAAAAAAGACCCCAAAAGTATCTTGGAATGTCTTGAAATTGTACACAGTCATAGTCAAACATGCCCTGAACAAGAATCCGTTGAATATATTTGCATATCTCTTGAAGAATATTTTTAATGAACTTTTGAAAATCAGGAAAGCGATCCATGCACTTGGACATTCCAAGTATGTTGGAATGTTTTGAAATTGTACTCAGTCATAGTCAACGACGCCCTGAACAAGAATCCGTTGAAAATATTTGCATATCGCTTAAGGAATATTTTTAATGAATTTTTGAAAATCAGGAAAGCGATCCATGCACTTAGGCAGTGACTTAACTTTTTATTCAAAAAAGACCCCAAAAGGATCTTGGAATGTCTTGAAATTGTACACAGTCATAGTCAAGCATGCCCTGAACAAGAATCCGTTGAATATATTTGCATATCTCTTGAAGAATATTTTTAATGAACTTTTGAAAATCAGGAAAGCGATCCATGCACTTGGACATTCCAAGTATGTTGGAATGTCTTGAAATTGTACTCAGTCATAGTCAAAGACGCCCTGAACAAGAATCCGTTGAAAATATTTGCATATCGTTTAAGGAATATTTTTAAAGAATTTCTGAAAATCAGGAAAGCGATCCATGCACTTAGGCAGTGACTTAACTTTTTCGTCAAAAAAGACCCCAAAAGTATCTTGGAATGTCTTGAAATTGTACACAGTCATAGTCAAGCATGCCCTGAACAAGAATCCGTTGAATATATTTGCATATCTTTTGAAGAATATTTTTAATGAATTTTTGAAAATCCGGAAAGCGATCCATGCACTTGGACATTCCAAGTATGTTGGAATGTCTTGAAATTGTACTCAGTCATAGTCAACAACGCCCTGAACAAGAATCCATTGAAAATATTTGCATATCTCTTAAGGAATATTTTTAAAGAATTTCTGAAAATCAGGAAAGCCTGTGCACTTAGGCAGTGACTTAACTTTTTATTCAAAAAAGACCCCAAAAGTATCTTGGAATGTCTTGAAATTGTACACAGTCATAGTCAAGCATGCCCTGAACAAGAATCCGTTGAATATATTTGCATATCTCTTGAAGAATATTTTTAATGAACTTTTGAAAATCAGGAAAGCGATCCATGCACTTGGACATTCCAAGTATGTTGGAATGTTTTGAAATTGTACTCAGTCATAGTCAACGACGCCCTGAACAAGAATCCGTTGAAAATATTTGCATATCGCTTAAGGAATATTTTTAATGAATTTTTGAAAATCAGGAAAGCGATCCATGCACTTAGGCAGTGACTTAACTTTTTATTCAAAAAAGACCCCAAAAGTATCTTGGAATGTCTTGAAATTGTACACAGTCATAGTCAAGCATGCCCTGAACAAGAATCCGTTGAATATATTTGCATATCTCTTGAAGAATATTTTTAATGAACTTTTGAAAATCAGGAAAGCGATCCATGCACTTGGACATTCCAAGTATGTTGGAATGTCTTGAAATTGTACTCAGTCATAGTCAACGACGCCCTGAACAAGAATCCGTTGAAAATATTTGCATATCGCTTAAGGAATATTTTTAATGAATTTTTGAAAATCAGGAAAGCGATCCATGCACTTAGGCAGTGACTTAACTTTTTCGTCAAAAAAGACCCCAAAAGTATCTTGGAATGTCTTGAAATTGTACACAGTCATAGTCAAGCATGCCCTGAACAAGAATCCGTTGAATATATTTGCATATCTCTTGAAGAATATTTTTAATGAACTTTTGAAAATCAGGAAAGCGATCCATGCACTTGGACATTCCAAGTATGTTGGAATGTCTTGAAATTGTACTCAGTCATAGTCAACGACGCCCTGAACAAGAATCCGTTGAAAATATTTGCATATCGCTTAAGGAATATTTTTAATGAATTTTTGAAAATCAGGAAAGCGGTCCATGCACTTAGGCAGTGACTTAACTTTTTTGTCAAAAAAGACCCCAAAAGTATCTTGGAATGTCTTGAAATTGTACACAGTCATAGTCAAGCATGCCCTGAACAAGAATCCGTTGAATATATTTGCATATCTCTTGAAGAATATTTTTAATGAACTTTTGAAAATCAGGAAAGCGATCCATGCACTTGGACATTCCAAGTATGTTGGAATGTCTTGAAATTGTACTCAGTCATAGTCAAAGATGCTCTGAACAAGAATCCGTTGAAAATATTTGCATATCGTTTACGGAATATTTTTAAAGAATTTCTGAAAATCAGGAAAGCGATCCATGCACTTAGGCAGTGACTTAACTTTTTCGTCAAAAAAGACCCCAAAAGTATATTTGAATGTCTTGAAATTGTACACAGTCATAGTCAAGCATGCCCTGAACAAGAATCCGTTGAATATATTTGCATATCTCTGGAAGAATATTTTTAATGAATTTTTGAAAATCCGGAAAGCGATCCATGCACTTGGACATTCCAAGTATGTTGGAATGTCTTGAAATTGTACTCAGTCATAGTCAACGACGCCCTGAACAAGAATCCGTTGAAAATATTTGCATATCGCTTAAGGAATATTTTTAATGAATTTTTGAAAATCAGGAAAGCGGTCCATGCACTTAGGCAGTGACTTAACTTTTTTGTCAAAAAAGACCCCAAAAGTATCTTGGAATGTCTTGAAATTGTACACAGTCATATTCAAGCATGCCCTGAACAAGAATCTGTTGAATATATTTGCATATCTCTTGAAGAATATTTTTAATGAATTTTTGAAAATCCAAAAAGCGATCCATGCACTTGGACATTCCAAGTATGTTGGAATGTCTTGAAATTGTACTCAGTCATAGCCAACGACGCCCTGAACAAGAATCAATTGAAAATATTTGCATATCTCTTAAGGAATATTTTTAATGAATTTTTGAAAATGAGGAAAGTCTGTGCACTTAGGCAGTGACTTAACTTTTTATTCAAAAAAGACCCCAAAAGTATCTTGGAATGTCTTGAAATTGTACACAGTCATAGTCAAGCATGCCCTGAACAAGAATCCGTTGAATATATTTGCATATCTCTTGAAGAATATTTTTAATGAACTTTTGAAAATCAGGAAAGCGATCCATGCACTTGGACATTCCAAGTATGTTGGAATGTCTTGAAATTGTACTCAGTCATAGTCAACGACGCCCTGAACAAGAATCCGTTGAAAATATTTGCATATCGTTTAAGGAATATTTTTAAAGAATTTCTGAAAATCAGGAAAGCGATCCATGCACTTAGGCAGTGACTTAACTTTTTCGTCAAAAAAGACCCCAAAAGTATCTTGGAATGTCTTGAAATTGTACACAGTCATAGTCAAGCATGCCCTGAACAAGAATCCGTTGAATATATTTGCATATCTCTTGAAGAATATTTTTAATGAATTTTTGAAAATCCGGAAAGCGATCCATGCACTTAGGCAGTGACTTAACTTTTTCGTCAAAAAAGACCCCAAAAGTATCTTGGAATGTCTTGAAATTGTACACAGTCATAGTCAAGCATGCCCTGAACAAGAAACTGTTGAATATATTTGCATATCTCTGGAAGAATATTTTTAATGAATTTTTGAAAATCCGGAAAGCGATCCATGCACTTGGACATTCCAAGTATGTTGGAATGTCTTGAAATTGTACTCAGTCATAGTCAACAACGCCCTGAACAAGAATCCATTGAAAATATTAGCATATCTCTTAAGGAATATTTTTAATGAATTTTTGAAAATGAGGAAAGTCTGTGCACTTAGGCAGTGACTTAACTTTTTATTCAAAAAAGACCCCAAAAGTATCTTGGAATGTCTTGAAATTGTACACAGTCATAGTCAAGCATGCCCTGAACAAGAATCCGTTGAATATATTTGCATATCTCTTGAAGAATATTTTTAATGAACTTTTGAAAATCAGGAAAGCGATCCATGCACTTGGACATTCCAAGTATGTTGGAATGTCTTGAAATTGTACTCAGTCATAGTCAACGACGCCCTGAACAAGAATCCGTTGAAAATATTTGCATATCGCTTAAGGAATATTTTTAATGAATTTTTGAAAATCAGGAAAGCGATCCATGCACTTAGGCAGTGACTTAACTTTTTCGTCAAAAAAGACCCCAAAAGTATCTTGGAATGTCTTGAAATTGTACACAGTCATAGTCAAGCATGCCCTGAACAAGAAACCGTTGAATATATTTGCATATCTCTTGAAGAATATTTTTAATGAACTTTTGAAAATCCGGAAAGCGATCCATGCACTTGGACATTCCAAGTATGTTGGAATGTCTTGAAATTGTACTCAGTCATAGTCAACGACGCCCTGAACAAGAATCCGTTGAAAATATTTGCATATCGCTTAAGGAATATTTTTAATGAATTTTTTTAAAAATCAGGAAAGCGATCCATGCACTTAGGCAGTGACTTAACTTTTTCGTCAAAAAAGACCCCAAAAGTATCTTGGAATGTCTTGAAATTGTACACAGTCATAGTCAAGCATGCCCTGAACAAGAATCCGTTGAATATATTTGCATATCTCTTGAAGAATATTTTTAATGAATTTTTGAAAATCCGAAAAGCGATCCATGCACTTGGACATTCCAAGTATGTTGGAATGTCTTGAAATTGTACTCAGTCATAGTCAACGACGCTCTGAACAAGAATCAATTGAAAATATTTGCATATCTCTGAAGGAATATTTTTAATGAATTTTTGAAAATGATGAAAGTCTGTGCACTTAGGCAGTGACTTAACTTTTTATTCAAAAAAGACCCCAAAAGTATCTTGGAATGTCTTGAAATTGTACACAGTCATAGTCAAGCATGCCCTGAACAAGAACCTGTTGAATATATTTGCATATCTCTTGAATAATATTTTTAATGAATTTTTGAAAATCCGGAAAGCGATCCATGCACTTAGGCAGTGACTTAACTTTTTCGTCAAAAAAGACCCCAAAAGTATCTTGGAATGTCTTGAAATTGTACACAGTCATAGTCAAGCATGCCCTGAACAAGAATCCGTTGAATATATTTGCATATCTCTTGAAGAATATTTTTAATGAACTTTTGAAAATCAGGAAAGCGATCCATGCACTTGGACATTCCAAGTATGTTGGAATGTTTTGAAATTGTACTCAGTCATAGTCAACGACGCCCTGAACAAGAATCCGTTGAAAATATTTGCATATCGCTTAAGGAATATTTTTAATGAATTTTTGAAAATCAGGAAAGCGATCCATGCACTTAGGCAGTGACTTAACTTTTTATTCAAAAAAGACCCCAAAAGTATCTTGGAATGTCTTGAAATTGTACACAGTCATAGTCAAGCATGCCCTGAACAAGAATCCGTTGAATATATTTGCATATCTCTTGAAGAATATTTTTAATGAATTTTTGAAAATCCGAAAAGCGATCCATGCACTTGGACATTCCAAGTATGTTGGAATGTCTTGAAATTTTACTCAGTCATAGTCAACGACGCCCTGAACAAGAATCAATTGAAAATATTTGCACATCTCTTAAGGAATATTTTTAATGAATTTTTGAAAATGAGGAAAGTCTGTGCACTTCGGCAGTGACTTAACTTTTTATTCAAAAAAAGACCCCAAAAGTATCTTGGAATGTCTTGAAATTGTACACAGTCATAGTCAAGCATGCCCTGAACAAGAATCCGTTGAATATATTTGCATATCTCTTGAAGAATATTTTTAATGAACTTTTGAAAATCAGGAAAGCGATCCATGCACTTGGACATTCCAAGTATGTTGGAATGTCTTGAAATTGTACTCAGTCATAGTCAACGACGCCCTGAACAAGAATCCGTTGAAAATATTTGCATATCGCTTAAGGAATATTTTTAATGAATTTTTGAAAATCAGGAAAGCGATCCATGCACTTAGGCAGTGACTTAACTTTTTCGTCAAAAAAGACCCCAAAAGTATCTTGGAATGTCTTGAAATTGTACACAGTCATAGTCAAGCATGCCCTGAACAAGAAACCGTTGAATATATTTGCATATCTCTTGAAGAATATTTTTAATGAACTTTTGAAAATCCGGAAAGCGATCCATGCACTTGGACATTCCAAGTATGTTGGAATGTCTTGAAATTGTACTCAGTCATAGTCAACGACGCCCTGAACAAGAATCCGTTGAAAATATTTGCATATCGCTTAAGGAATATTTTTAATGAATTTTTTAAAAAATCAGGAAAGCGATCCATGCACTTAGGCAGTGACTTAACTTTTTCGTCAAAAAAGACCCCAAAAGTATCTTGGAATGTCTTGAAATTGTACACAGTCATAGTCAAGCATGCCCTGAACAAGAAACCGTTGAATATATTTGCATATCTCTTGAAGAATATTTTTAATGAACTTTTGAAAATCCGGAAAGCGATCCATGCACTTGGACATTCCAAGTATGTTGGAATGTCTTGAAATTGTACTCAGTCATAGTCAACGACGCCCTGAACAAGAATCCGTTGAAAATATTTGCATATCGCTTAAGGAATATTTTTAATGAATTTTTTAAAAAATCAGGAAAGCGATCCATGCACTTAGGCAGTGACTTAACTTTTTCGTCAAAAAAGACCCCAAAAGTATCTTGGAATGTCTTGAAATTGTACACAGTCATAGTCAAGCATGCCCTGAACAAGAATCCGTTGAATATATTTGCATATCTCTTGAAGAATATTTTTAATGAATTTTTGAAAATCCGAAAAGCGATCCATGCACTTGGACATTCCAAGTATGTTGGAATGTCTTGAAATTGTACTCAGTCATAGTCAACGACGCTCTGAACAAGAATCAATTGAAAATATTTGCATATCTCTTAAGGAATATTTTTAATGAATTTTTGAAAATGAGGAAAGTCTGTGCACTTAGGCAGTGACTTAACTTTTTTGTCAAAAAAGACCCCAAAAGTATCTTGGAATGTCTTGAAATTGTACACAGTCATAGTCAAGCATGCCCTGAACAAGAATCCGTTGAATATATTTGCATATCTCTTGAAGAATATTTTTAATGAACTTTTGAAAATCAGGAAAGCGATCCATGTACTTGGACATTCAAAGTATGTTGGAATGTCTTGAAATTGTACTCGGTCATAGTCAACGACGCCCTGAACAAGAATCCGTTGAAAATATTTGCATATCGCTTAAGGAATATTTTTAATGAATTTTTGAAAATCAGGAAAGCGATCCATGCACTTAGGCAGTGACTTAACTTTTTCGTCAAAAAAGACCCCAAAAGTATCTTGGAATGTCTTGAAATTGTACACAGTCATAGTCAAGCATGCCCTGAACAAGAATCCGTTGAATATATTTGCATATCTCTTGAAGAATATTTTTAATGAATTTTTGAAAATCCGAAAAGCGATCCATGCACTTGGACATTCCAAGTATGTTGGAATGTCTTGAAATTGTACTCAGTCATAGTCAACGACGCTCTGAACAAGAATCAATTTGAAAATATTTGCATATCTCTTAAGGAATATTTTTAATGAATTTTTGAAAATGATGAAAGTCTGTGCACTTAGGCAGTGACTTAACTTTTTATTCAAAAAAGACCCCAAAAGTATCTTGGAATGTCTTGAAATTGTACACAGTCATAGTCAAGCATGCCCTGAACAAGAACCTGTTGAATATATTTGCATATCTCTTGAATAATATTTTTAATGAATTTTTGAAAATCCGGAAAGCGATCCATGCACTTAGGCAGTGACTTAACTTTTTCGTCAAAAAAGACCCCAAAAGTATCTTGGAATGTCTTGAAATTGTACACAGTCATAGTCAAGCATGCCCTGAACAAGAAACCGTTGAATATATTTGCATATCTCTTGAAGAATATTTTTAATGAACTTTTGAAAATCCGGAAAGCGATCCATGCACTTGGACATTCCAAGTATCTTGGAATGTCTTGAAATTGTACACAGTCATAGTCAAGCATGCCCTGAACAAGAAACCGTTGAATATATTTGCATATCTCTTGAAGAATATTTTTAATGAACTTTTGAAAATCCGGAAAGCGATCCATGCACTTAGGCAGTGACTTAACTTTTTCGTCAAAAAAGACCCCAAAAGTATCTTGGAATGTCTTGAAATTGTACACAGTCATAGTCAAGCATGCCCTGAACAAGAATCCATTGAATATATTTGCATATCTCTTGAAGAATATTTTTAATGAATTTTTGAAAATCCGAAAAGCGATCCATGCACTTGGACATTCCAAGTATGTTGGAATGTCTTGAAATTGTACTCAGTCATAGTCAACGACGCTCTGAACAAGAATCAATTGAAAATATTTGCATATCTCTTAAGGAATATTTTTAATGAATTTTTGAAAATGAGGAAAGTCTGTGCACTTAGGCAGTGACTTAACTTTTTTGTCAAAAAAGACCCCAAAAGTATCTTGGAATGTCTTGAAATTGTACACAGTCATAGTCAAGCATGCCCTGAACAAGAATCCGTTGAATATATTTGCATATCGCTTAAGGAATATTTTTAATGAATTTTTGAAAATCAGGAAAGCGATCCATGCACTTGGACATTCCAAGTATGTTGGAATGTCTTGAAATTGTACTCAGTCATAGTCAACGACGCCCTGAACAAGAATCCGTTGAAAATATTTGCATATCGCTTCAGGAATATTTTAAATGAATTTTTGAAAATCAGGAAAGCGATCCATGCACTTAGGCAGTGACTTAACTTTTTTGTCAAAAAAGACCCCAAAAGTATCTTGGAATGTCTTGAAATTGTACACAGTCATAGTCAAGCATGCCCTGAACAAGAATCCGTTGAATATATTTGCATATCTCTTGAAGAATATTTTTAATGAACTTTTGAAAATCAGGAAAGCGATCCATGCACTTGGACATTCCAAGTATGTTGGAATGTCTTGAAATTGTACTCAGTCATAGTCAACGACGCCCTGAACAAGAATCCGTTGAAAATATTTGCATATCGCTTAAGGAATATTTTTAATGAATTTTTGAAAATCAGGAAAGCGATCCATGCACTTAGGCAGTGACTTAACTTTTTCGTCAAAAAAGACCCCAAAAGTATCTTGGAATGTCTTGAAATTGTACACAGTCATAGTCAAGCATGCCCTGAACAAGAATCCGTTGAATATATTTGCATATCTCTTGAAGAATATTTTTAATGAATTTTTGAAAATCCGAAAAGCGATCCATGCACTTGGACATTCCAAGTATGTTGGAATGTCTTGAAAATTGTACTCAGTCATAGTCAACGACGCTCTGAACAAGAATCAATTGAAAATATTTGCATATCTCTTAAGGAATATTTTTAATGAATTTTTGAAAATGATGAAAGTCTGTGCACTTAGGCAGTGACTTAACTTTTTATTCAAAAAAGACCCCAAAAGTATCTTGGAATGTCTTGAAATTGTACACAGTCATAGTCAAGCATGCCCTGAACAAGAACCTGTTGAATATATTTGCATATCTCTTGAATAATATTTTTAATGAATTTTTGAAAATCCGGAAAGCGATCCATGCACTTAGGCAGTGACTTAACTTTTTCGTCAAAAAAGACCCCAAAAGTATCTTGGAATGTCTTGAAATTGTACACAGTCATAGTCAAGCATGCCCTGAACAAGAATCCGTTGAATATATTTGCATATCGCTTAAGGAATATTTTTAATGAATTTTTGAAAATCAGGAAAGCGATCCATGCACTTGGACATTCCAAGTATGTTGGAATGTCTTGAAATTGTACTCAGTCATAGTCAACGACGCCCTGAACAAGAATCCGTTGAAAATATTTGCATATCGCTTCAGGAATATTTTAAATGAATTTTTGAAAATCAGGAAAGCGATCCATGCACTTAGGCAGTGACTTAACTTTTTTGTCAAAAAAGACCCCAAAAGTATCTTGGAATGTCTTGAAATTGTACACAGTCATAGTCAAGCATGCCCTGAACAAGAATCCGTTGAATATATTTGCATATCTCTTGAAGAATATTTTTAATGAACTTTTGAAAATCAGGAAAGCGATCCATGCACTTGGACATTCCAAGTATGTTGGAATGTCTTGAAATTGTACTCAGTCATAGTCAACGACGCCCTGAACAAGAATCCGTTGAAAATATTTGCATATCGCTTAAGGAATATTTTTAATGAATTTTTGAAAATCAGGAAAGCGATCCATGCACTTAGGCAGTGACTTAACTTTTTCGTCAAAAAAGACCCCAAAAGTATCTTGGAATGTCTTGAAATTGTACACAGTCATAGTCAAGCATGCCCTGAACAAGAATCCGTTGAATATATTTGCATATCTCTTGAAGAATGTTTTTAATGAATTTTTGAAAATCCGAAAAGTGATCCATGCACTTGGACATTCCAAGTATGTTGGAATGTCTTGAAATTGTACTCAGTCATAGTCAACGACGATCTGAACAAGAATCAATTGAAAATATTTGCATATCTCTTAAGGAATATTTTTAATGAATTTTTGAAAATGAGGAAAGTCTGTGCACTTAGGCAGTGACTTAACTTTTTATTCAAAAAAGACCCTAAAAGTATCTTGGAATGTCTTGAAATTGTACACAGTCATAGTCAAGCATGCCCTGAACAAGAATCCGTTGAATATATTTGCATATCTCTTGAAGAATATTTTTAATGAACTTTTGAAAATCAGGAAAGCGATCCATGCACTTGGACATTCCAAGTATGTTGGAATGTCTTGAAATTGTACTCAGTCATAGTCAACGACGCCCTGAACAAGAATCCGTTGAAAATATTTGCATATCGTTTAAGGAATATTTTTAAAGAATTTCTGAAAATCAGGAAAGCGATCCATGCACTTAGGCAGTGACTTAACTTTTTATTCAAAAAAGACCCCAAAAGTATCTTGGAATGTCTTGAAATTGTACACAGTCATAGTCAAGCATGCCCTGAACAAGAATCCGTTGAATATATTTGCATATCTCTTGAAGAATATTTTTAATGAACTTTTGAAAATGAGGAATTTCTGTGCACTTAGGCAGTGACTTAACTTTTTATTCAAAAAAGACCCCAAAAGTATCTTGGAATGTCTTGAAATTGTACACAGTCATAGTCAAGCATGCCCTGAACAAGAATCCGTTGAATATATTTGCATATCGCTTAAGGAATATTTTTAATGAATTTTTGAAAATCAGGAAAGCGATCCATGCACTTGGACATTCCAAGTATGTTGGAATGTCTTGAAATTGTACTCAGTCATAGTCAACGACGCCCTGAACAAGAATCCGTTGAAAATATTTGCATATCGCTTCAGGAATATTTTAAATGAATTTTTGAAAATCAGGAAAGCGATCCATACACTTAGGCAGTGACTTAACTTTTTTGTCAAAAAAGACCCCAAAAGTATCTTGGAATGTCTTGAAATTGTACACAGTCATAGTCAAGCATGCCCTGAACAAGAATCCGTTGAATATATTTGCATATCTCTTGAAGAATATTTTTAATGAACTTTTGAAAATCAGGAAAGTGATCCATGCACTTGGACATTCCAAGTATGTTGGAATGTCTTGAAATTGTACTCAGTCATAGTCAACGACGCCCTGAACAAGAATCCGTTGAAAATATTTGCATATCGCTTAAGGAATATTTTTAATGAATTTTTGAAAATCAGGAAAGCGATCCATGCACTTAGGCAGTGACTTAACTTTTTCGTCAAAAAAGACCCCAAAAGTATCTTGGAATGTCTTGAAATTGTACACAGTCATAGTCAAGCATGCCCTGAACAAGAATCTGTTGAATATATTTGCATATCTCTTGAAGAATATTTTTAATGAATTTTTGAAAATCCGAAAAGTGATCCATGCACTTGGACATTCCAAGTATGTTGGAATGTCTTGAAATTGTACTCAGTCATAGTCAACGACGATCTGATCAAGAATCAATTGAAAATATTTGCATATCTCTTAAGGAATATTTTTAATGAATTTTTGAAAATGAGGAAAGTCTGTGCACTTAGGCAGTGACTTAACTTTTTATTCAAAAAGACCCCAAAAGTATCTTGGAATGTCTTGAAATTGTACACAGTCATAGTCAACGACGCCCTGAACAAGAATCTATTGAAAATATTTGCATATCTCTTAAGGAATATTTTTAATGAATTTTTGAAAATGAGGAATTTCTGTGCACTTAGGCAGTGACTTAACTTTTTATTGAAAAAAGACCCCAAAAGTATCTTGGAATGTCTTGAAATTGTACACAGTCATAGTCAAGCACGCCCTGAACAAGAATCCGTTGAATATATTTGCATATCGCTTAAGGAATATTTTTAATGAATTTTTGAAAATCAGGAAAGCGATCCATGCACTTGGACATTCCAAGTATGTTGGAATGTCTTGAAATTGTACTCAGTCATAGTCAACGACGCCCTGAACAAGAATCCGTTGAAAATATTTGCATATCGCTTCAGGAATATTTTAAATGAATTTTTGAAAATCAGGAAAGCGATCCATACACTTAGGCAGTGACTTAACTTTTTTGTCAAAAAAGACCCCAAAAGTATCTTGGAATGTCTTGAAATTGTACACAGTCATAGTCAAGCATGCCCTGAACAAGAATCCGTTGAATATATTTGCATATCTCTTGAAGAATATTTTTAATGAACTTTTGAAAATCAGGAAAGCGATCCATGCACTTGGACATTCCAAGTATGTTGGAATGTCTTGAAATTGTACTCAGTCATAGTCAACGACGCCCTGAACAAGAATCCGTTGAAAATATTTGCATATCGCTTAAGGAATATTTTTAATGAATTTTTGAAAATCAGGAAAGCGATCCATGCACTTAGGCAGTGACTTAACTTTTTATTCAAAAAGACCCCAAAAGTATCTTGGAATGTCTTGAAATTGTACACAGTCATAGTCAAGCATGCCCTGAACAAGAATCCGTTGAATATATTTGCATATCTCTTGAAGAATATTTTTAATGAATTTTTGAAAATCCGGAAAGCGATCCATGCACTTGGACATTCCAAGTATGTTGGAATGTCTTGAAATTGTACTCGGTCATAGTCAACGACGCCCTGAACAAGAATCCATTGAAAATATTTGCATATCTCTTAAGGAATATTTTTAATGAATTTTTGAAAATCAGGAAAGCGATCCATGCACTTAGGCAGTGACTTAACTTTTTCGTCAAAAAAGACCCCAAAAGTATCTTGGAATGTCTTGAAATTGTACACAGTCATAGTCAAGCATGCCCTGAACAAGAATCCGTTGAATATATTTGCATATCTCTTGAAGAATATTTTTAATGAACTTTTGAACATGACATAGTTTGGCATGGGTTAACCCATGTCATGACAAACATGACATGTTTGTCCACTAGAGGGCAGTTTGAAGAACCAAGCAGCCATGAATCAGATTTGACCTTACTTGTAATGTCAAACTTGTCCACTAGAGGGCAGTTGAAATAATTAAGTATCCATACATTAAATTTGAGCTTACATGTAATGACACCTTTATCCACTAAAGGGCAGTTCCAAGAATTTAGCATGCCATAAATCAGATTTGAGCTTACATGTAATGACACATTTGTCCACCAGAGGGCAGTCTGACCAATCCAGCAGCCATAAATCAGATTTGACCTTACTTGCAATGTCAAACTTGTCCACTAGAGGGCAGTTGAAATAATTAGGTATCCATACATCAAATTTGAGCTTACATGTAATGACACCTTTATCCACTAGAGAGCAGTCTGAAGAATTTAGCATGCCATAAATCAGATTTGAGCTTACATGTAATGACACCTTTATCCACTAGAGAGCAGTCTGAAGAATTTAGCATGCCATAAATCAGATTTGAGCTTACATGTAGTGACACATTTGTCCACCAGAGGGCAGTCTGACCAATCCAGCAGCCATAAATCAGATTTGACCTTACTTGTAATGTCAAACTTGTCCACTAGATGGCAGTTGAAATAATAAAGCAGCTATAAATCAGATTTGACATAACATATAATGACATGTTTGTCCACCAGAGGGCAGTTGAAATAATTTAGTATCCATAAATCTAATTTGAGCGTGCATGTAATGACATGTTTATCCACCAGAGGGCAGTCTGAAGAATCCAGCAGCCAAAAGTCAAATTTGACCTTACATGTAATGACACCTTTATCCACTAGAGGGCAGTCTGAAGAATTTAACAGCCATAAATCAGATTTGAGCTTACATGTAATGACACATTTGTCCACCAGAGGGCAGTCTGACCAATCCAGCAGCCATAAATCAGATTTGACCTTACTTGTAATGTCAAACTTGTCCACTAGAGGGCAGTTGAAATAATTTATCAGCTATAAATCAAATTTGAGCGTGCATGTAATGACATGTTTATCCACCAGAGGGCAGTCTGAAGAATCCAGCAGCCAAAAGTCAAATTTGACCTTACATGTAATGACATCTTTTTCCACTAGAGCGCAGTCTGAAGAATTTAGCAGCCATAAATCAGATTTGACCTTACATGTAATAACACATTTGTCCACCAGAGGGCAGTCTGACCAATCCAGCACCCATAAATCAGATTTGAACTTACTTGTAATGTCAAACTTGTCCACTAGAGGGCAGTTGAAATAATTAAGTATCCATACATCAAATTTGAGCTTACATGTAACGACATGTTTGTCCACTAGAGGGCAGTTTGAAGAACCCAGCAGCCATGAATCAGATTTGACCTTACTTGTAATGTCAAACTTGTCCACTAGAGGGCAGTTGAAATAATTAAGTATCCATACATCAAATTTGAGCTTACATGTAATGACACCTTTTTCCACTAGAGGGCAATTTGAAGAACCCAGCAGCCATAAATCAGAGTTGACCTTACATGTAATAACAACTTTGTCCACCAGAGAGCAGTCTGAATAATTCAGCAGCCATAAATCAAATGTGACCCTCCTTGTAAAAACACATTGGTTCACCAGGAAGCTGTTACACCATGTGAACCAATCCATTACCCATAATGCTTTGTGAAAACTTAAAAGTGAAGAAAACAGTGTCAGCCAATCGGCTTTTTCAGCCAATCAGCTGACGATCACAGAGAATACACATGGCTAATTATACGGAGAGAGAGAGAGAGAGAGAGAGAGAGAGAGAGAGAGAGAGAGAGAGAGAGAGAGAGAGAGAGAGAGAGAGAGAGAGAGAGAGAGAGAGAGAGAGAGAGAGAGAGAGGGAGAGAGAGAGGGAGAGAGAGTGTGTCGAATGTCCAGCGTATGTGTGCAGTGTGTGTGTGTGCAGTGCGAAATTGAAGCGTGAATATCATCAAAGCAGTCATCATCAAAGCTTTGTTTGACAAAGGAAGACAAAGAGAAAAGGACAATAAGTCTGTGGCTGAGCAGCTTCTTCACGGACAAGGACAGCGAACGTACAGAGACTGCTGTGTGTGGACTGTTAGCATTTTAAGCTAGCGATCTTTATGCTAACGTGTTAGCAGACTTCATCGTCACAAAAACAACAAACAGATGATTATTCCGCGGCTGAAAGAGAGCAGGACACACACGGTAGTTGTCTGAGATGATGACATGACGCCAGCACCGCTCTATCTCCTATCGAATTGGACTTTTGGAGGCGAACAGACGTAAAACTGCAACGAAAAGGAAGCAAGCACGGACCTCTTATGATCAGAGGAACTCATGTTCTTATGGGGTGAGTTTTCCTTAACGTTGTTAATCGATGTTATGTTAGTGTTCATTCAAAGTCACATACAGACGCACATAGGGAAGCTGTCTTTTAATAATCCACTGTGCGTTTCATAACGCCGTTTGGCTACATTGTTATTAGCCATGCTTGCTTAGCTCGCTAGCTTAGCTCGCTAGCTCGGTACTGTATTATTACAATGAGAATGATGCGCACATCGAAACTTTTGTTCGGTCAGATGAGCGTATTATAAGCCGTAAGAGGAGCATGTCACGGCCCTCTTTGAGATTTTGTACACCCGCAGGTTCAGTTTGATAATTCAAATGCTTTGAGACGAAACTCCCGTGTTCGAAACCTAACATTGCATTGAATGATGTGTGAATGCCACACCTTTGCATGCATGAATCACACATGATTAACACAATGTGTGATGAACGTGTTAATTACACGTGCAATTCATGCACATAAAGGTGTGGCATTCACACATAATTCAAGCAATACTACTGATCAATCTATACTGATTCAGTGATTAAATGCCTTTTAACATGAACCATGATCTGAAATAAGTATTTTTTTATTTTTTTTCAGAATCCTGGGCATAAGGATTGGCATGTGAAGTTGCTGCCAACCCATGTGTCCAAGGCCTCAGTGTGGCGTCAATACATGAGGTCGGCTAAGGCTCTTGGTATGTGTATAAATTGATTTCTATACAATAGCCAAATGCTTATATAGACTGCAATATGTAATGTGTAAAATGTGATTTTTTTGGAAAAATAAAATCATTATTTTCATTGTGGTTCTTGCTGTCAACAGGTAGTGGAACACAGCTCTGCTGAAAGTCGCCTCAATATTCCGCAGCTTGTTGGAACAGCAGATGGCAGAGTGATAGTAAAGACCATCGACTGGCAGACACATCTGAGTCCCTACTTTCAAAAGCTCCCACAGATCAAGAGTTATCAGAACTTTAGGTATTTATATTCAAAATTCTGCATTTTATGAATAAAAAAATCACGAATGAACATAATAGTGTTCCATGTGAACAGTGAGCCATGTTTTAAATATCCTGTTGTGTGCTTCTATTCTGTCACAGCTTTGATGCCAACAGACCAGGTGTGGTGCTTGCTCAAACTCACAGTGATGCAGAGCCTATCGAGTTTCAGCTACTGCGCAACCCAGGAGTTCTGCCCCCTGTTGACAGTCTCCCCGTCCTGGCCCCACCTGGACTGACCATGGACAGGCAGACGTATCTTTTTGAAAAAATCCGGCCTTTCTGTTCTGATGAGGCAAAATTCTTCACATGCCCAGCACCAAAGGTTACAGCACAGAAGAGGGTGCGTTTGTGATGTCATCATTTAGTCCGCATATCAACTGTGATGGACAGAGTGGGTACAGCCACATTGTGGGGGAGGAACTGGTATTGAAGATGATAATATAGTCCATGGTCTGGAAAATATTCCTTCACACACTTAGATATATTTTATTTCTTTATTTTAGTTCTATGCACCATATATCTGGAACAAACTCCCAGAAAACTGTAGGTCTGCTGAAACTCTCACCTCTTTTAAATCAAGAGTGAAGACTTTTCTGTTTGCCGCTGCATTTCAGTCATTTCCAATACTGCACTGTAACCTTTATTCCTTATATATACTCTTGTATTATTTGTTATCTTTTTATTTTATTTGTATCTATTTTATTTTTTAATCTTAATCTTTAAATTTTACCTGCTTGTTTTTATTTTGATGTTATATCTGATTTTATAAATGTCTCTTTTCTATGCTTTTTAATGCTTTATGTAAAGCACTTTGAATTACCTTGTTGTTGAAATGTGCTATACAAATAAACTTGCCTTGCCTTACATTGACATGAACTAAATTCATTCCTTTTTTTTTCCAAACTGCTACACTGTTACTGTCCTGTGGGCTAACAGACATCAGATGTCACTGACAGCTAGACTGGGTGGGGGGTTGTGACCATGTTAATGTCATGCAAATGAGCAGCTATTGGCCTGGCTCCTCAAGAGGGTCGAAATCTTTCAGGCTGAATTTCTCCCTAAAGCAGTTTGAGGAGTGTCTACATTCAAATGACCACATCTTCTTCAAAAATTATCAGATGGACATGGGTTTGACATTGTTGGAAAGCTTAGATATCACACTTTCGGAATCTGTAAATAACTCCAAATGTCCCGAAGTAGACATGTGAACCCTTTTGCCATGGCTGGACACATTTCTGTTCCAGAATCGAGACCCGACATGGACCTTGTGATGGAACGGTCACGCCTGGTGTATGTCCAGGACAACATTGACGAACTCTGAACACCAGCTGTCAGAAGAGGATGAGTATTGTAAGTTGTTGTGTTTGCTGCGTTTGTCTCTGTTAATTTGTTTGTTGTTCCTAATCTGTTCCAGAATGGAGACCCAACATGGTCGACCTCGAGCCGGGGCTTGGTGGACGTTCTGGACAACTTCGACGAACTCTGAACACAGACTGTTGGAAGAGGATGAGTATGGTGATATTTTTGTTTGAGTTATTGTTGACCTCTACTTTCGTCTACAGTCGCCTCTTCCCTGATCTGGTCGGTGACTCCTACTGCACAAGAAGAACCTGCAGTGGTGAGTATATCAGATTCCTTTGGACATCAATGACAGTTTGATACTGCTTTTCAGTTTTGTTTTTCCTAATCTGTTCCAGAATGGAGACCCAACATGGTCGACCTCGAGGCGGTGCTTGGTGGACGTTCTGGACAACTTCGACGAACTCTGAACACAGATTGTCGGAAGAGGAGGAGAATGGTGATATTTATTTTTCTTTGCGTCATTGTTGTTGACTCAACTCAACTCAACTCAACTTTATTTATAGAGCGCTTTAGGCAGCTAAAGCTGGTACAAAGTGCTTAACAGTACAATAAATAAAACATGGCACATAAAACATAGGAGACAAAATAAAAACAATAAAACTATAAAACAGTAACAATGTTTAAATAATAAAAAAAACAATAAAACTATAAAACAATAAAAATGTTTAAACAATAAAACACTAAAACAAGAGCAGAGTCTCATGCTGAGTTGAACGCAGAAGAATAAAAATGTGTTTTAAGATGAGTTTTAAAAATGGACAGTGAGGGGGCCTGTCTAATATGAAGCGGGAGGGCGTTCCAAAGTTTGGGACCGGCAATGGAGAAAGCTCTTTCCCCTCTGAGCTTCCGTTTAGACCTCGGTACCTCCAGGAGCAGCTGGTCAGCTGACCTGAGGCACCGAGCAGGAGTGTAAGGATGGAGAAGCTCAGAGAGGTAAGGCGGGGCAAGACCATTTAAAGATTTAAAAACAAATAAAAGAATCTTAAAATGGACTCTAAAATGCACAGGCAGCCAGTGAAGGGAGGCCAAAATGGGAGTAATGTGCTCCCTCTTACGTGCTCCAGTTAAGAGGCGAGCAGCAGCGTTCTGGACCAACTGGAGACGTGAGAGGGAGGACTGGCTGACTCCAAGATAAAGAGCGTTACAGTAATCCAGCCGAGATGTAACAAAGGCATGGATTACTGTTTCAAAGTGCTTTTGTGAGAGAAAGGGCCTCACCTTTGCCAGCTGCCTGAGGTGAAAAAAGCTGGACTTTACTGTTGCCCCAATTTGCCGGTCCAATTTAAAATCACTGTCCATAATAAAACCTAAGTTTGTCACTAAAGGCTTCACATACGATGCCAAAGGGCCCAAATCAGCAGGGGGGGGTTCACTAGAGCCGCTAGGACCAAACATTATGACTTCCGTCTTCTTTTCATTAAATTTTAAAAAGTTCAGTGACATCCATGCTTTTATGTCATCAAGACATAATAGAAGTGGTTGCAGACAGGCATTTTTCTTACTCAGTGGGACATAAATCTGACTGTCGTCTGCATAAAAATGAAATGAGATGCCATGTTTTCTCAAGATGGAGCCCAGGGGAAGCAGATACAGGGAGAAGAGCAGGGGCCCTAAAATTGAGCCCTGTGGAACCCCATATGACAGTGGAGCAGAGCGGGACTCAGAGCCACCGAGGCGTACACACATAGATCTTCCCTCAAGATACGATCTAAACCACTTAAGGGCGCTACCACTAATGCCCACTAGGTGCTGCAAGCGTGCCACTAAAATATTGTGGTCCACAGTGTCAAACGCTGCAGTTAGGTCCAGCAGGACAAGGATCACAGAGTCTCCAGAATCAACCGTCAGGAGGATGTCATTGAACACTCTTAATAAAGCTGACTCTGTACTATGCCTTGTTTTAAAGCCAGACTGGAAAATCTCCAGAATATCATGCTCGTCCAGGAACGACTGCAACTGGGCGTGGACAACTTTTTCCAGGATCTTTGAAATAAAAGGCAGCTTGGAGATAGGTCTATAATTGGCTAGCATAACACGATCAAGGCCAGGTTTCTTAAGCAGGGGTTGTACAACAGCATGTTTAAAACATTGGGGGACAACACCAGAAGACAGACTGCTGTTAATAATGGCCAGGACTGACTGCCCTATACAAGGAAATACCTCTTTAAAAAAGTGAGGCGGGACAGTGTCACAGGGAGAGCCTGATGGCTTCATCTGGGCAACCACTTTTTCTAAGGCAATCAGAGACACGGGCTCAAACGAATCAAGCACAGCTGAGAAAAGCACACTGTCAGAGGGGTCAGACACAGGTGTGGTGATTAGAGCCCTTGTGGTAGCAACCTTATCAATGAAGAACTGCAGGAAGCTATTGCACATTTCAGGGGATTCCTCTGTGCACACAGGCTGAGGTGAGCCAAGAACAGACTCTATGGTTTTAAATAACACACGTGGGTTGTGAGAGTTTGATTCAATAATATTTGACAGGTGCTCTCTTCTGGACTCTTTGACAGTGCTCTGGTAGCAGCGCCAGCTGTCTTTTAGGATTTGGCGAGAAACCTGCAGCTTGTCCTTTTTCCACCTGCGTTCAGCTTTGCGGCAATCCTGTCTGGCTGCGCGAGTTCTCGCATTGAACCAGGGCTCAGGTTTAGCTTTGGGCTGCACGGTTTTAAATGGAGCCACAGAGTCCAATATGGTTCGGCAGGAGGAGTGAAACGAAGAACTGAGCACCTCCGTGTTTGGTAATAATTCAGAGGGGACACAGAGCTGGTTAAAGGCAGCAGAAAACTGGCCGGAAAACTGACCTCTACTTTTGTCTACAGTCGCCTCTTCCCTGATCTCATCGGTGACTCCCACTGCACAAGAAGAACCTACAGTGGTGAGTATATCAGATTCCTTTGAACATCAATGAAAGTTTGATGCTGCTTTTCAGTTTCGTTTTTCCTAATCTGTTTCAGAATGGAGACCCAAGGCTTGGTGGATTTCTGACGTCCAGGACAACTTTGAACATCTGAACACCAACTGTCAGAAGAAGATGAGTATTGTTGTTTTCTGCTGCTCTCGTCCCTTTTCATTATTTAGTTTTTTCCATTATTTTTTAAGTGTACAAAAATCACTATAGTCACAAAGCACTGAATACGATTCAAACACAGGTTGTTTTTTGATATATAAACAGACTCAGGGTTCAAGTTTGTTTCATTTTTGAAATGAAATGTTTGGTGTGGTTTAAGGAATATTTGGTTGTTATTAGACCCTGAGATGGGTCAGTGACTAGGAGAAACATTGATTTTGATGCATTAGTTGTTTGTAGTAGCAGATCCAATGTAATCTTATTTTGTGATATATGATGGATTTTGAATCGGTCTCCGACTACAAGTAAAACATTTTTTTCCTACTAACCCAATTATAACCTGGTTTTGTTTTAAGATAAATAAACATACAATAATAGTTTGAACCTAAAAAAACATTTATTTTGCAAAGGACACTGAATGATGAACACTTAAATATGAACATTGAATATGAAACATGGGGCAGTTTGGTGTGTTGTTGGCGATGGGGAGAAGGGAAAAGATGGAGATGGTGAGTGAGTTCATCATGTGTGAATGTGAGAGTTCTGCTCAGGTGGAGCAGAGACTCCAAATCTCGCTCGTTCACTCGCAGTCACGCTCGCTCGCTCACTCTCGCTCACTCACTCACTCACTCAGTCACTCACTCTCGCTCGCTCGCTCACTCGCTCCCTCACTCCCTCACTCCCTCACTCAGTCACACATGATGCACTCACTCACCATCTCTCTTCCTTTCTCCCCATCTCCAACAACACACCCAACTGCCCCATGTTTCATATTCAATGTTTATATTTCAGTCTTCATCATTCAGGGTCGTCTTTGCAAAATAAATATTTGTTCAGGTTGAACCTATTCTTGTTTATTTATCTTTAAACAAAACAGGGTAATAATTATTTAGTTGGAAAAAAGTTTGCTTATAGAAGGAGACGGTTCAAAATCCATCATATCACAAGATTATTAAATTGCATCTGCCACTACAGAAACTAACAATGCATCAAAATCAATGTTTCTTCCAATCACTGACCATCTCAGGGCCTGATAATAGTAAATAGTCCTTGAAAGGTATTTTATGATTGATTGGAAAGGATTGTAGTTTTTTTGTTGATTTAAAGAGTTGCATAAACATTATGGCCTTTAAAGGGTTAGAATTTTAAAAATAGTATTTGATGAGTATATCTGTCTGAAGTAGCGTTAAAAGAGTGACAATTTAAAGTTGAAAAAAATATGAACAATATTTTTGTAGGATACTGTTTTTAGAAAAATCTGACATTGCAAAAAATAAGAATGCATCAGAATCAAAAGTTATTGTAGTTTTTTTTTCCCAATAAAAACAGTGTAGTTGCGTAAACAATATGGCCTTTAAAAGGTGAACCTTTTAAAAATAATATTTTTAAAAGGTTCACCTTTTAAAAATAATATTTTTAAAAGGTTCACCTTTTAAAAATATTAATATTTGATATGCATATTTCAGGATGAAGTAGCTTCAAAAGACTGACTCATTTAAAGTGGAAATAAATATTAAGATATTTTTACAGCAGTTTTTGGCAAGGGGCCGTTTTCTGCAACAAGGAACAAATGAGGGGGTTAGGGTTAGCTAACCTTAGTTAGTTATCCCCAAAACACCTGGTTCAGGTGCACAGGTTATCAGAGTTCTGCAGAGCTCGTTAACCACTTCCACTACACAAGAACCTACAGTGGTGAGTATATTAGACTCCTTTTGACATCAATGACACTTTGCTACTGCTTTTCAGTTTTGTTTTTCCTAATCTGTTCCAGAATTGAGACCCTAACACTTGGTGGACTTCTTACGTCCTGGACAACTTAGACGAACTCTGAACACCGGCTGTCAAAACAAGATGAGTGTTTTTTTGTTTGTGTCAATATGCACTTCTACTTTGGTCTGTCGTTTCATCTTCCTGTGTTGTCGTTGTTACACAAATGTGTACACTTAGCAAAACTTAGTTGACAGTAAACGGGTGCAGGTGTCGGAGGATTGATAACTCTGATTGGACGGAACTCTCCATACGTGACAGCAAAACAAAAATCTGCTCACAAGGATGGACAAACTGGAATCATGGCTTGGAAATGCAAAAGTAACTTTCTGGACAACTTTGTCAACACGATGATGCAGCAAATGGAGGAATTCATTCACCTCAGTGAATCTACTCTTGGAAAATGGATGGATCTGCATGATGATCTTTGAGGAAATGGGATCAGTGGATTCAAAACCTGGAGGAACGGAACACAAGAATCTGAAAAAAACCCAACATGAACTGCACAAAATGGCCTCCTTGTGGTCGTCCAACCAAAACCACTGACTAACAAAAGTTACCACCTCTTGTCCTTTCTGTTCCCCTCCCATTCCCCCCAACCGGTCGAGGCAGACGGCCGCACACTTTGAGTCTGGTTCTGCCAGAGATTTCTTCCTGTTAAAAGGGAGTTTTTTCTCTCCACTGTTGCCACGATTGCTTGCTCATTGTGTGAATTGTTGGGTTTCTCTTCTCTCTAATATTATGAATGATTTAAAAAAAAAAAAGGAGTGCAAGTCCGACTGTCACCTCCACGTGGTGCACTCTGGGTAACGCTAACGACGGCGGCAAACGATAAGTTTACCCGGACATTTGTGACTTATTTGAAAAGTTGATCTTTTTGAGTAAATGTTAATGTGTAGAATGTGTTTGAATGTTTGTCATTGTTGTGACGATAGTCAAGTTAATTTTCACTTCATGTGTTTTCATGTGTCCAGAAACGGCAGCAAAACATGGACTGGATTTCACCGACTGGACTTGATGTGGTTTCCCTGTGAGTCGACAAACTCATTTATTTCCTTGCTGTCCTTTTATTGCTTTCCTTTTCTCTTTCCTTCCATTCTTTTTCATGTCTTTCAGCCCTTTCTTTTTGCCATTTCCTCCATCCCTGTGTTCTCTCCTTCTCTAATGGACTTTATTGCTTCCTTCCTTTTTCTGATTAAATGAGGTTTTAGTCCAACCAGCAGGGGGCGTCACAGCCACTTCAGCCTCAGTGGGTGAAGCTGAGTCTTTTTTCTTTTCCATTTCTAATTCACAGTGTAAGTGGGGTTTAAAGCCAACAGGGTTTATGAAGAATAAGTTCTTGTTTTTATTGTTATTTAAAGCTAACTGTATTTTCTTCTCTGTATTGTTTTATTGCGTTGAAGAAAAGAGCCTGTGATTGTTTGACTTTAATTTCTACTTAACCTTTATATGTTTCTTTGATGCCGTTTTGTTTCTTTTCTGCTTTGTGTTGATGTTTTTTCCATCTTGAATCTTTTGTGTTAAATAAATAAATAAGTCACTTATTTGAAGTCTCTCGCTCTTTCACTCACACTCACTCTGCTGAACTGGCTGAACAAATGTGTGCCACAGTCTGGCCCTCGGTGAAACTCTGTATGGCCTGAACCCTGAATGTTTTCTCAAGTTATTTATGGGCTGGCAGTGACTTGAATTCAGCAGCTTTGAATACATTTTTCATCTACACGTAATGTCACCTTTGTCCACTGGAGGTCAGGTTTTTGCAGTTCTGTTTTATGATGAATTATTTATGGCCTGGCAGGGTCTTAAACATAAAAAAACTGTTTCCCTCACAAAAGTTACTATTTATTTCACCAGT
Organism: Microchirus variegatus; assembly: GCF_963457635.1. NCBI lineage: Eukaryota > Metazoa > Chordata > Actinopteri > Pleuronectiformes > Soleidae > Microchirus > Microchirus variegatus. Next base: position 1,415,369 of record NW_028154775.1, read on the forward strand.
TTAGCAGCTCTAAATCTCATGTGACCTTACATGTAATGTCAAACGTGTCCACCAGAGGGCAGTTTCAACATGTAAACACATTTCAAGATCCTCTTCACCACCTACAAATCCTTCTTACCTTCAGACCTCCTCCATCGCCCCATTCACTCACACCGAACACGCTACACCGTCAAACATCTGTGTAGCCCCAGTTAAGCCCCTCAAGCATTTTATTTTAGATTTTATAAAATATATAATATAGATATATGTTTTTTTGAAGTTTAACATTTAAAAAGTTCAAGTAGCCATTCTGTTCCAATCCAATCCCTGTGTGTGTGAGTAAGAATGGAATAGGTGAGGGCGGGTCGCTACGGTAACTGTGGAGCTTCGGGCGCTGTCCGTGGTGCTGAAAGGCTGCTTTGTTGGATGAGTGTGTGACTTTGTTTTCTTTTTTTCCCTCTACATGTAAAGTGACTTTTGTGATAGAGGAGGGAAGTGTGATGGAGCCTTGAGGGATTCTGGACTCATCACCAGGCTCGCTTCTCCTCGGCCTCAAATCTCCACGGACCTGAAACACAAGGAAAAGCAGCTGAAGCCACTTTCACTCATGACAATCCATCATTATTGAGTCACTGTGATGAAAGGAAGAAACTGTAGGGATGTTTTTAAGGTAGAACATTAGCTGAAAGGATGTTGTCGATGAATTCGTTCTTCATTGATGAAGCAGAGCATGAGAGAGAATAGATCAAAGCAGGAGAAACATCTTCTACATACGTAGAGTAAGATTAGAAGTAAGAGGAAGATTCTATTGAATAATATCTCAAATATCCAATGCCTTACCTGAACATTACTGGGCTCAGAGATGGAGAAGCTGGTCTCTTGAAAGTTGCTGCCATCTGCTGGTTTACCAGACAACGCCAGATCGGTCCTGCTGGATCTCAGTGCAGCATTTGATACGATAGATCATGAGATCCTGCTACATAGACTAGAACAAGATGTTGTGATTAGAGGATCTGCACTTGTCTGGTTCAAGTCCTATTTATGGGACAGATTTCAGTTTGTTAGTGTTAACGAGGACTACTCCATATTCACTAAGGTCAACTACGGAGTTCCTCAGGGTTCCGTGCTCGGACCTATTCTTTTTACCCTGTACATGCTGCCATTAGGCAACATTATCAGGAAACACAACATAGATTTCCATTGTTATGCAGACGACACCCAGCTATATGTATCTGTACGACCGGATGACCCAAACCCATCTATAAAACTCCAGGATTGTCTCATAGACATACAGACGTGGATGACTCTGAACTTTCTGATGCTTAACACAGAAAAAACTGAGGTCATGGTCCTTGGGCCAAAAGATATAAGAGCAGCACTTTTAAGTGGAGCTCTAAACCGAGGCAGTAACACTTCAGTCCCTTGCACTACAGTAAGGAACCTAGGAGTCCTGTTTGACCAGGATTTATCACTGGATGAACATATTAAGCATATATGTAGAACAGCCTTCTTCCACCTTCGCAACATTAAGACAATTAGAAATATTATATCACGACAAGACTCTGAGAAACTTATCCACGCCTTTATAACCTCTAGGCTGGATTACTGTAACTCCTTACTGTCTGGATGTCCTAGTAAGTCCTTGAGAAGCCTTCAACTTGTCCAGAACGCAGCAGCACGGATATTGACTGGAACCAGACGACGTGATTATACAACTCCTGTCTTGGCTTCTCTTCACTGGCTCCCAGTGAAAAGTAGAATAGATTTTAAAATACTTCTACTCACATACAAGGCCCTGAATAATCAGGCACCTTCTTATATTTGTGACTTAATCACTTTATATCAACCCAATAGACCCTGAACTCAGGTCTACTGGTTATTCCTAAAATAACTAGAAGTAGAATCGGTGGTAGAACATTTATCTACCAGGCTCCTCTCCTGTGGAACCAACTTCTGCTTTCAGTCAGACAGTCTGACTCTGTCTCTGCCTTTAAGGTGAGACTGAAAACCTACCTTTTTAACATAGACTATAGTCGAAGCTAGATCAGGTATGTCCTGATTAGAATAGTCTATCTTATGCTGCCATAGGCTTAGACTGCTGGAGGAATTTCCCATCATGCACTTAGAATGAGCACACAGACTTTGCACGAGCCGCACTTTCTCTACCCCGTCCTCAATTTCTCAACCCTCACCACTTACCCGATGTCCCCCATGACATGTAGACCATAAATCCACATTTAGACCATAAATCCACATGTAGCACATAAATCCACATGTACACCATACATCCACATGTACACCATAAATCCACATGTAGACCATAAATCCACATGTAGCACATAAATCCACATGTAGACCATAAATTCACATGTAGACCTTCTCTAACTGATGTTTAATCTCTTACAGTTCTGCTGACACCAGTGAACGACATGAGGTCAGGACAGGAAAGAGCACTCCGTCATCTTCAAGTCTCTGACCACAACAGCCTTCACGACAGGCTGTGACAGATGATCCTGGCATTTAAAGACTTTTCACTTTTTATTCTTTGTCATTGTGTATTGTATGTTTTTGGTAACATCTACTGCACGTCTGTCCGTCCAGGGAGTGGATCCCTCAACTGTGGTTCTCCTTAAGGTTTCTACCCTTTTCCCTGTTAGAAGAGTTTTTTCGCTGGTAGTTTTTCCTTACCCTGGTCGAAGGTCTAAGGACAGAGGATGTTACCAACCCTGTGAAGTCCCTGAGACAAACTATGTTTTGTAAACTGTGGGCTATACAAAAAATGATTGATTGATTGATTGATTTAACAGAAAAAAACCAAAAGTATCTTGGAATGTCTTGAAATTGTACACAGTCATAGTCAACGACACCCTGAACAAGAATCCGTTGAAAATATTTGCATATCTCTTGAGGAATATTTTTAATGAATTTTTGAAAATTAGGAAAGCGATCCATGCACTTAGGCAGTGACTTAACTTTTGATGTTTTTGGTTTGTTTTTAAAGCATTAAAGCTGCAGGAGTTCATCCATGTCGCCCAGTCGCTGGAAACAAACGTTTGGACACCATGGATCACACAGCAGAAAATAAGGTGAGACGGAGGAAACGATCCATTTGCCCTGATGCACTTAGTGACTTGACTTTTTTTTCAAAAAAGACCCCAAAAGTATCTTGGAATGTCTTGAAATTGTACACAGTCATAGTCAACGACGCCCTGAAGAAGAATCCGTTGAAAATATTTGCATATCTCTTAAGGAATATTTTTAATGAATTTTTGAAAATCAGGAAAGCGATCCATGCACTTAGGTAAGTGACTTAACTTTTTTGTCAAAAAAGACCCCAAAAGTATCTTGGAATGTCTTGAAATTGTACACAGTCATAGTCAAGCATGCCCTGAACAAGAATCCATTGAATATATTTGCATATCGCTTAAGGAATATTTTTAATGAATTTTTGAAAATCAGGAAAGCGATCCATGCACTTAGGCAGTGACTTAACTTTTTCGTCAAAAAAGACCCCAAAAGTATCTTGGAATGTCTTGAAATTGTACACAGTCATAGTCAAGCATGCCCTGAACAAGAATCCGTTGAATATATTTGCATATCTCTTGAAGAATATTTTTAATGAATTTTTGAAAATCCGGAAAGCGATCCATGCACTTGGACATTCCAAGTATGTTGGAATGTCTTGAAATTGTACTCAGTCATAGTCAACGACGCCCTGAACAAGAATCAATTGAAAATATTCGCATATCTCTTAAGGAATATTTTTAATGAATTTTTGAAAATCAGGAAAGCAATCCATGCACTTAGGCAGTGACTTAACTTTTTTGTCAAAAAAGACCCCAAAGGTATCTTGGAATGTCTTGAAATTGTACACAGTCATAGTCAAGCATGCCCTGAACAAGAATCCATTGAAATTTTTGCATATCACTTAAGGAATATTTTTAATGAATTTTTGAAAATCAGGAAAGCGATCCATGCACTTAGGCAGTGACTTAACTTTTTCGTCAAAAAAGACCCCAAAATTTATCTTGGAATGTCTTGAAATTGTACACAGTCATAGTCAAGCATGCCCTGAACAAGAATCCGTTGAATATATTTGCATATCTCTTGAAGAATATTTTTAATGAACTTTTGAAAATCAGGAAAGCGATCCATGCACTTGGACATTCCAAGTATGTTGGAATGTCTTGAAATTGTACTCAGTCATAGTCAACGACGCCCTGAACAAGAATCCGTTGAAAATATTTGCATATCGCTTAAGGAATATTTTTAATGAATTTTTGAAAATCAGGAAAGCGATCCATGCACTTAGGCAGTGACTTAACTTTTTCGTCAAAAAAGACCCCGAAAGTATCTTGGAATGTCTTGAAATTGTACACAGTCATAGTCAAGCATGCCCTGAACAAGAATCCGTTGAATATATTTGCATATCTCTTGAAGAATATTTTTAATGAATTTTTGAAAATCCGGAAAGCGATCCATGCACTTGGACATTCCAAGTATGTTGGAATGTCTTGAAATTGTACTCAGTCATAGTCAACGACGCCCTGAACAAGAATCAATTGAATATATTCGCATATCTCTTAAGGAATATTTTTAATGAATTTTTGAAAATCAGGAAAGCAATCCATGCACTTAGGCAGTGACTTAACTTTTTTGTCAAAAAAGACCCCAAAGGTATCTTGGAATGTCTTGAAATTGTACACAGTCATAGTCAAGCATGCCCTGAACAAGAATCCGTTGAATATATTTGCATATCTCTTGAAGAATATTTTTAATGAACTTTTGAAAATCAGGAAAGCGATCCATGCACTTGGACATTCCAAGTATGTTGGAATGTCTTGAAATTGTACTCAGTCATAGTCAACGACGCCCTGAACAAGAATCTATTGAAAATATTTGCATATCTCTTAAGGAATATTTTTAATGAATTTTTGAAAATGAGGAATTTCTGTGCACTTAGGCAATGACTTAACTTTTTATTCAAAAAAGACCCCAAAAGTATCTTGGAATGTCTTGAAATTGTACACAGTCATAGTCAAGCATGCCCTGAACAAGAAACCGTTGAATATATTTGCATATCTCTTGAAGAATATGTTTAATGAACTTTTGAAAATCCGGAAAGCGATCCATGCACTTGGACATTCCAAGTATGTTGGAATGTCTTGAAATTGTACTCAGTCATAGTCAACGACGCCCTGAACAAGAATCCGTTGAAAATATTTGCATATCGCTTAAGGAATATTTTTAATGAATTTTTTTAAAAATCAGGAAAGCGATCCATGCACTTAGGCAGTGACTTAACTTTTTCGTCAAAAAAGACCCCAAAAGTATCTTGGAATGTCTTGAAATTGTACACAGTCATAGTCAAGCATGCCCTGAACAAGAATCCGTTGAATATATTTGCATATCTCTTGAAGAATATTTTTAATGAATTTTTGAAAATCCGGAAAGCGATCCATGCACTTAGGCAGTGACTTAACTTTTTCGTCAAAAAAGACCCCAAAAGTATCTTGGAATGTCTTGAAATTGTACACAGTCATAGTCAAGCATGCCCTGAACAAGAATCCGTTGAATATATTTGCATATCTCTTAAGGAATATTTTTAATGAATTTTTGAAAATGAGGAATTTCTGTGCACTTAGGCAGTGACTTAACTTTTTATTCAAAAAAGACCCCAAAAGTATCTTGGAATGTCTTGAAATTGTACACAGTCATAGTCAAGCATGCCCTGAACAAGAATCCGTTGAATATATTTGCATATCTCTTGAAGAATATTTTTAATGAACTTTTGAAAATCAGGAAAGCGATCCATGCACTTGGACATTCCAAGTATGTTGGAATGTCTTGAAATTGTACTCAGTCATATTCAACGACGCCCTGAACAAGAATCCGTTGAAAATATTTGCATATCGCTTAAGGAATATTTTTAAAGAATTTCTGAAAATCAGGAAAGCGATCCATGCACTTAGGCAGTGACTTAACTTTTTTGTCAAAAAAGACCCCAAAAGTATCTTGGAATGTCTTGAAATTGTACACAGTCATAGTCAAGCATGCCCTGAACAAGAATCCGTTGAATATATTTGCATATCTCTTGAAGAATATTTTTAATGAATTTTTGAAAATCCGAAAAGTGATCCATGCACTTGGACATTCCAAGTATGTTGGAATGTCTTGAAATTGTACTCAGTCATAGTCAACGACGCCCTGAACAAGAATCAATTGAAAATATTTGCATATCTCTTAAGGAATATTTTTAATGAATTTTTGAAAATGAGGAAAGTCTGTGCACTTAGGCAGTGACTTAACTTTTTATTCAAAAAAGACCCCAAAGGTATCTTGGAATGTCTTGAAATTGTACACAGTCATAGTCAAGCATGCCCTGAACAAGAATCCGTTGAATATATTTGCATATCTCTTGAAGAATATTTTTAATGAACTTTTGAAAATCAGGAAAGCGATCCATGCACTTGGACATTCCAAGTATGTTGGAATGTCTTGAAATTGTACTCAGTCATAGTCAACGACGCCCTGAACAAGAATCCGTTGAAAATATTTGCATATCGCTTAAGGAATATTTTAAATGAATTTTTGAAAATCAGGAAAGCGATCCATGCACTTAGGCAGTGACTTAACTTTTTTGTCAAAAAAGACCCCAAAAGTATCTTGGAATGTCTTGAAATTGTACACAGTCATAGTCAAGCATGCCCTGAACAAGAATCCGTTGAATATATTTGCATATCTCTTGAAGAATATTTTTAATGAATTTTTGAAAATCCGAAAAGTGATCCATGCACTTGGACATTCCAAGTATGTTGGAATGTCTTGAAATTGTACTCAGTCATAGTCAACGACGCCCTGAACAAGAATCAATTGAAAATATTTGCATATCTCTTAAGGAATATTTTTAATGAATTTTTGAAAATGAGGAAAGTCTGTGCACTTAGGCAGTGACTTAACTTTTTATTCAAAAAAGACCCCAAAAGTATCTTGGAATGTCTTGAAATTGTACACAGTCATAGTCAAGCATGCCCTGAACAAGAATCCGTTGAATATATTTGCATATCTCTTGAAGAATATTTTTAATGAACTTTTGAAAATCAGGAAAGCGATCCATGCACTTGGACATTCCAAGTATATTGGAATGTCTTGAAATTGTACTCGGTCATAGTCAACGACGCCCTGAACAAGAATCCATTGAAAATATTTGCATATCTCTTAAGGAATATTTTTAATGAATTTTTGAAAATGATGAAAGTCTGTGCACTTTGGCAGTGACTTAACTTTTTATTCAAAAAAGACCCCAAAGGTATCTTGGAATGTCTTGAAATTGTACACAGTCATAGTCAAGCATGCCCTGAACAAGAATCCGTTGAATATATTTGCATATCTCTTGAAGAATATTTTTAATGAACTTTTGAAAATCAGGAAAGCGATCCATGCACTTGGACATTCCAAGTATGTTGGAATGTCTTGAAATTGTACTCAGTCATAGTCAACGACGCCCTGAACAAGAATCCGTTGAAAATATTTGCATATCGCTTAAGGAATATTTTTAATGAATTTTTGAAAATCAGGAAAGCGATCCATGCACTTAGGCAGTGACTTAACTTTTTTGTCAAAAAAGACCCCAAAAGTATCTTGGAATGTCTTGAAATTGTACACAGTCATAGTCAAGCATGCCCTGAACAAGAATCCGTTGAATATATTTGCATATCTCTTGAAGAATATTTTTAATGAATTTTTGAAAATCCGAAAAGCGATCCATGCACTTGGACATTCCAAGTATGTTGGAATGTCTTGAAATTGTACTCAGTCATAGTCAACGACGCCCTGAACAAGAATCAATTGAAAATATTTGCATATCTCTTAAGGAATATTTTTAATGAATTTTTGAAAATGAGGAAAGTCTGTGCACTTAGGCAGTGACTTAACTTTTTATTCAAAAAAGACCCCAAAAGTATCTTGGAATGTCTTGAAATTGTACACAGTCATAGTCAAGCATGCCCTGAACAAGAATCCGTTGAATATATTTGCATATCTCTTGAAGAATATTTTTAATGAACTTTTGAAAATCAGGAAAGCGATCCATGCACTTGGACATTCCAAGTATGTTGGAATGTCTTGAAATTGTACTCAGTCATAGTCAACAACGCCCTGAACAAGAATCCGTTAAAAATATTTGCATATCGTTTAAGGAATATTTTTAAAGAATTTCTGAAAATCAGGAAAGCGATCCATGCACTTAGGCAGTGACTTAACTTTTTCGTCAAAAAAGACCCCAAAAGTATCTTGGAATGTCTTGAAATTGTACACAGTCATAGTCAAGAATGCCCTGAACAAGAATCCGTTGAATATATTTGCATATCTCTTGAAGAATATTTTTAATGAATTTTTGAAAATCCGGAAAGCGATCCATGCACTTGGGCATTCCAAGTATGTTGGAATGTCTTGAAATTGTACTCGGTCATAGTCAACGACGCCCTGAACAAGAATCCGTTGAAAATATTTGCATATCTCTTTAGGAATATTTTTAATGAATTTTTGAAAATGATGAAAGTCTGTGCACTTAGGCAGTGACTTAACTTTTTATTCAAAAAAGACCCCAAAGGTATCTTGGAATGTCTTGAAATTGTACACAGTCATAGTCAAGCATGCCCTGAACAAGAATCCGTTGAATATATTTGCATATCTCTTGAAGAATATTTTTAATGAACTTTTGAAAATCAGGAAAGCGATCCATGCACTTGGACATTCCAAGTATGTTGGAATGTCTTGAAATTGTACTCAGTCATATTCAACGACGCCCTGAACAAGAATCCGTTGAAAATATTTGCATATCGCTTAAGGAATATTTTTAAAGAATTTCTGAAAATCAGGAAAGCGATCCATGCACTTAGGCAGTGACTTAACTTTTTTGTCAAAAAAGACCCCAAAAGTATCTTGGAATGTCTTGAAATTGTACACAGTCATAGTCAAGCATGCCCTGAACAAGAATCCGTTGAATATATTTGCATATCTCTTGAAGAATATTTTTAATGAATTTTTGAAAATCCGAAAAGTGATCCATGCACTTGGACATTCCAAGTATGTTGGAATGTCTTGAAATTGTACTCGGTCATAGTCAACGACGCCCTGAACAAGAATCCATTGAAAATATTTGCATATCTCTTAAGGAATATTTTTAATGAATTTTTGAAAATGATGAAAGTCTGTGCACTTAGGCAGTGACTTAACTTTTTATTCAAAAAAGACCCCAAAAGTATCTTGGAATGTCTTGAAATTGTACACAGTCATAGTCAAGCATGCCCTGAACAAGAATCCGTTGAATATATTTGCATATCTCTTGAAGAATATTTTTAATGAATTTTTGAAAATCCGAAAAGCGATCCATGCACTTGGACATTCCAAGTATGTTGGAATGTCTTGAAATTGTACTCAGTCATAGTCAACGACGCCCTGAACAAGAATCAATTGAAAATATTTGCATATCTCTTAAGGAATATTTTTAATGAATTTTTGAAAATGAGGAAAGTCTGTGCACTTAGGCAGTGACTTAACTTTTTATTCAAAAAAGACCCCAAAAGTATCGTGGAATGTCTTGAAATTGTACACAGTCATAGTCAAGCATGCCCTGAACAAGAATCCGTTGAATATATTTGCATATCTCTTGAAGAATATTTTTAATGAACTTTTGAAAATCAGGAAAGCGATCCATGCACTTGGACATTCCAAGTATGTTGGAATGTCTTGAAATTGTACTCGGTCATAGTCAACGACGCCCTGAACAAGAATCCATTGAAAATATTTGCATATCTCTTAAGGAATATTTTTAATGAATTTTTGAAAATGATGAAAGTCTGTGCACTTAGGCAGTGACTTAACTTTTTATTCAAAAAAGACCCCAAAGGTATCTTGGAATGTCTTGAAATTGTACACAGTCATAGTCAAGCATGCCCTGAACAAGAATCCGTTGAATATATTTGCATATCTCTTGAAGAATATTTTTAATGAACTTTTGAAAATCAGGAAAGCGATCCATGCACTTGGACATTCCAAGTATGTTGGAATGTCTTGAAATTGTACTCAGTCATAGTCAACGACGCCCTGAACAAGAATCCGTTGAAAATATTTGCATATCGCTTAAGGAATATTTTTAATGAATTTTTGAAAATCAGGAAAGCGATCCATGCACTTAGGCAGTGACTTAACTTTTTCGTCAAAAAAGACCCCAAAAGTATCTTGGAATGTCTTGAAATTGTACACAGTCATAGTCAAGCATGCCCTGAACAAGAATCCGTTGAATATATTTGCATATCTCTTGAAGAATATTTTTAATGAATTTTTGAAAATCCGGAAAGCGATCCATGCACTTGGACATTCCAAGTATGTTGGAATGTCTTGAAATTGTACTCGGTCATAGTCAACGACGCCCTGAACAAGAATCCATTGAAAATATTTGCATATCTCTTAAGGAATATTTTTAATGAATTTTTGAAAATGATGAAAGTCTGTGCACTTCGGCAGTGACTTAACTTTTTATTCAAAAAAGACCCCAAAGGTATCTTGGAATGTCTTGAAATTGTACACAGTCATAGTCAAGCATGCCCTGAACAAGAATCCGTTGAATATATTTGCACATCTCTTGAAGAATATTTTTAATGAATTTTTGAAAATCCGAAAAGCGATCCATGCACTTGGACATTCCAAGTATGTTGGAATGTCTTGAAATTGTACTCAGTCATAGTCAACGACGCCCTGAACAAGAATCAATTGAAAATATTTGCATATCTCTTAAGGAATATTTTTAATGAATTTTTGAAAATGAGGAAAGTCTGTGCACTTCGGCAGTGACTTAACTTTTTATTCAAAAAAGACCCCAAAAGTATCTTGGAATGTCTTGAAATTGTACACAGTCATAGTCAAGCATGCCCTGAACAAGAATCCGTTGAAAATATATGCATATCACTTAAGGAATATTTTTAATGAATTTTTGAAAATCAGGAAAGCGATCCATGCACTTAGGCAGTGACTTAACTTTTTTGTCAAAAAAGACCCCAAAAGTATCTTGGAATGTCTTGAAATTGTACACAGTCATAGTCAAGCATGCCCTGAACAAGAATCCGTTGAATATATTTGCATATCTCTTGAAGAATATTTTTAATGAACTTTTGAAAATCAGGAAAGCGATCCATGCACTTGGACATTCCAAGTATGTTGTAATGTCTTGAAATTGTACTCAGTCATAGTCAACGACGCCCTGAACAAGAATCCGTTGAAAATATTTGCATATCGCTTAAGGAATATTTTTAATGAATTTTTGAAAATCAGGAAAGCGATCCATGCACTTAGGCAGTGACTTAACTTTTTTGTCAAAAAAGACCCCAAAAGTATCTTGGATTGTCTTGAAATTGTACACAGTCATAGTCAAGCATGCCCTGAACAAGAATCCGTTGAATATATTTGCATATCTCTTGAAGAATATTTTTAATGAATTTTTGAAAATCCGAAAAGCGATCCATGCACTTGGACATTCCAAGTATGTTGGAATGTCTTTAAATTGTACTCAGTCATAGTCAACGACCCCCTGAACAAGAATCAATTGAAAATATTTGCATATCTCTTAAGGAATATTTTTAATGAATTTTTGAAAATGAGGAAAGTCTGTGCACTTAGGCAGTGACTTAACTTTTTATTAAAAAAAGACCCCAAAAGTATCTTGGAATGTCTTGAAATTGTACACAGTCATAGTCAAGCATGCCCTGAACAAGAATCCGTTGAATATATTTGCATATCTCTTGAAGAATATTTTTAATGAACTTTTGAAAATCAGGAAAGCGATCCATGCACTTGGACATTCCAAGTATGTTGGAATGTCTTGAAATTGTACTCAGTCATAGTCAACGACGCCCTGAACAAGAATCCGTTGAAAATATTTGCATATCGCTTAAGGAATATTTTTAATGAATTTTTGAAAATCAGGAAAGCGATCCATGCACTTAGGCAGTGACTTAACTTTTTATTCAAAAAAGACCCCAAAAGTATCTTGGAATGTCTTGAAATTGTACACAGTCATAGTCAAGCATGCCCTGAACAAGAATCCGTTGAATATATTTGCATATCTCTTGAATAATATTTTTAATGAACTTTTGAAAATCCGAAAAGCGATCCATGCACTTGGACATTCCAAGTATGTTGGAATGTCTTGAAATTGTACTCAGTCATAGTCAACGACGCCCTGAACAAGAATCAATTGAATATATTTGCATATCTCTTGAAGAATATTTTTAATGAATTTTTGAAAATCAGGAAAGCGATCCATGCACTTAGGCAGTGACTTAACTTTTTTGTCAAAAAAGACCCCAAAAGTATCTTGGAATGTCTTGAAATTGTACACAGTCATAGTCAAGCATGCCCTGAACAAGAATCCGTTGAATATATTTGCATATCTCTTGAAGAATATTTTTAATGAATTTTTGAAAATCCGAAAAGCGATCCATGCACTTGGACATTCCAAGTATGTTGGAATGTCTTTAAATTGTACTCAGTCATAGTCAACGACGCCCTGAACAAGAATCCGTTGAAAATATTTGCATATCGCTTAAGGAATATTTTTAATGAATTTTTGAAAATCAGGAAAGCGATCCATGCACTTAGGCAGTGACTTAACTTTTTATTCAAAAAAGACCCCAAAAGTATCTTGGAATGTCTTGAAATTGTACACAGTCATAGTCAAGCATGCCCTGAACAAGAATCCGTTGAATATATTTGCATATCTCTTGAAGAATATTTTTAATGAATTTTTGAAAATCCGAAAAGCGATCCATGCACTTGGACATTCCAAGTATGTTGGAATGTCTTGAAATTGTACTCAGTCATAGTCAACGACGCCCTGAACAAGAATCAATTGAAAATATTTGCATATCTCTTAAGGAATATTTTTAATGAATTTTTGAAAATTAGGAAAGCGATCCATGCACTTAGGCAGTGACTTAACTTTTTTGTCAAAAAAGACCCCAAAAGTATCTTGGAATGTCTTGAAATTGTACACAGTCATAGTCAAGCATGCCCTGAACAAGAATCCGTTGAATATATTTGCATATCTCTTGAAGAATATTTTTAATGAATTTTTGAAAATCCGAAAAGCGATCCATGCACTTGGACATTCCAAGTATGTTGGAATGTCTTGAAATTGTACTCAGTCATAGTCAACGACGCCCTGAACAAGAATCAATTGAAAATATTTGCATATCTCTTAAGGAATATTTTTAATGAATTTTTGAAAATGAGGAAAGTCTGTGCACTTAGGCAGTGACTTAACTTTTTATTCAAAAAAGACCCCAAAAGTATCCTGGAATGTATTGAAATTGTACACAGTCATAGTCAAGCATGCCCTGAACAAGAATCCGTTGAATATATTTGCATATCTCTTGAAGAATATTTTTAATGAACTTTTGAAAATCAGGAAAGCGATCCATGCACTTGGACATTCCAAGTATGTTGGAATGTTTTGAAATTGTACTCAGTCATAGTCAACGACGCCCTGAACAAGAATCCGTTGAAAATATTTGCATATCGCTTAAGGAATATTTTTAATGAATTTTTGAAAATCAGAAAAGCGATCCATGCACTTAGGCAGTGACTTAACTTTTTTGTCAAAAAAGACCCCAAAAGTATCTTGGAATGTCTTGAAATTGTACACAGTCATAGTCAAGCATGCCCTGAACAAGAATCCGTTGAATATATTTGCATATCTCTTGAAGAATATTTTTAATGAATTTTTGAAAATCCGAAAAGCGATCCATGCACTTGGACATTCCAAGTATGTTGGAATGTCTTGAAATTGTACTCAGTCATAGTCAACGACGCCCTGAACAAGAATCAATTGAAAATATTTGCATATCTCTTAAGGAATATTTTTAATGAATTTTTGAAAATGATGAAAGTCTGTGCACTTAGGCAGTGACTTAACTTTTTATTCAAAAAAGACCCCAAAAGTATCCTGGAATGTCTTGAAATTGTACACAGTCATAGTCAAGCATGCCCTGAACAAGAATCCGTTGAATATATTTGCATATCTCTTGAAGAATATTTTTAATGAACTTTTGAAAATCAGGAAAGTGATCCATGCACTTGGACATTCCAAGTATGTTGGAATGTCTTGAAATTGTACTCAGTCATAGTCAACGACGCCCTGAACAAGAATCAATTGAAAATATTTGCATATCTCTTAAGGAATATTTTTAATGAATTTTTGAAAATGAGGAAAGTCTGTGCACTTAGGCAGTGACTTAACTTTTCATTCAAAAAAGACCCCAAAAGTATCTTGGAATGTCTTGAAATTGTACACAGTCATAGTCAAGCATGCCCTGAACAAGAATCCGTTAAATATATTTGCATATCTCTTGAAGAATATTTTTAATGAACTTTTGAAAATCAGGAAAGCGATCCATGCACTTGGACATTCCAAGTATGTTGGAATGTCTTGAAATTGTACTCAGTCATAGTCAACGACGCCCTGAACAAGAATCCGTTGAAAATATTTGCATATCGTTTAAGGAATATTTTTAAAGAATTTCTGAAAATCAGGAAAGCGATCCATGCACTTAGGCAGTGACTTAACTTTTTCGTCAAAAAAGACCCCAAAAGTATCTTGGAATGTCTTGAAATTGTACACAGTCATAGTCAAGAATGCCCTGAACAAGAATCCGTTGAATATATTTGCATATCTCTTGAAGAATATTTTTAATGAATTTTTGAAAATCCGGAAAGCGATCCATGCACTTGGACATTCCAAGTATGTTGGAATGTCTTGAAATTGTACTCGGTCATAGTCAACGACGCCCTGAACAAAAATCCATTGAAAATATTTGCATATCTCTTAAGGAATATTTTTAATGAATTTTTGAAAATGATGAAAGTCTGTGCACTTAGGCAGTGACTTAACTTTTTATTCAAAAAAGACCCCAAAGGTATCTTGGAATGTCTTGAAATTGTACACAGTCATAGTCAAGCATGCCCTGAACAAGAATCCGTTGAATATATTTGCATATCTCTTGAAGAATATTTTTAATGAACTTTTGAAAATCAGGAAAGCGATCCATGCACTTGGACATTCCAAGTATGTTGGAATGTCTTGAAATTGTACTCAGTCATAGTCAACGACGCCCTGAACAAGAATCCGTTGAAAATATTTGCATATCGTTTAAGGAATATTTTTAAAGAATTTCTGAAAATCAGGAAAGCGATCCATGCACTTAGGTAAGTGACTTAACTTTTTATTCAAAAAAGACCCCAAAAGTATCTTGGAATGTCTTGAAATTGTACACAGTCATAGTCAAGCATGCCCTGAACAAGAATCCGTTGAATATATTTGCATATCTCTTGAAGAATATTTTTAATGAATTTTTGAAAATCCGAAAAGCGATCCATGCACTTGGACATTCCAAGTATGTTGGAATGTCTTGAAATTGTACTCAGTCATAGTCAACGACGCCCTGAACAAGAATCCGTTGAAAATATTTGCATATCGCTTAAGGAATATTTTTAATGAATTTTTGAAAATCAGGAAAGCGATCCATGCACTTAGGAAGTGACTTAACTTTTGATGTTTTTGGTTTGTTTTTAAAGCATTAAAGCTGCAGGAGTTCATCCATGTCGCCCAGTCGCTGGAAACAAACGTTTGGACACCGTGGATCACACAGCAGGATATCAGGTGAGACGAAGGAAACGATCCATTTGCCCTGATGCACTTAGTGACTTGACTTTTTTTTCAAAAAAAACCCCGAAAGTAAATTGGAATGTCTTGAAATTGTACACAGTCATAGTCAAGCATGCCCTGAATAAGAATCCGTTGAATATATTTGCATATCTCTTGAAGAATATTTTTAATGAATTTTTGAAAATCCGGAAAGCGATCCATGCACTTGGACATTCCAAGTATGTTGGAATGTCTTGAAATTGTACTCAGTCATAGTCAACGACGCCCTGAACAAGAATCCGTTGAAAATATTTGCATATCGCTTAAGGAATATTTTTAATGAATTTTTGAAAATCAGGAAAGCGATCCATGCACTTAGGCAGTGACTTAACTTTTTCGTCAAAAAAGACCCCAAAAGTATCTTGGAATGTCTTGAAATTGTACACAGTCATAGTCAAGCATGCCCTGAACAAGAATCCGTTGAATATATTTGCATATCTCTTGAGGAATATTTTTAATGAATTTTTGAAAATCAGGAAAGCGATCCATGCACTTAGGCAGTGACTTAACTTTTGATATTTTTGGGTTGTTTTTAAAGAATTAAAGCTGCAGGAGTTCATCCATGTCGTCCAGTCGCTGGAAACAAACGTTTGGACACCGTGGATCACACAGCAGGATATCAGGTGAGACGAAGGAAACGATCCATTTGCCCTGATGCACTTAGTGACTTGACTTTTTTTTCAAAAAAAACCCCAAAAGTAAATTGGAATGTCTTGAAATTGTACACAGTCATAGTCAAGCATGCCCTGAACAAGAATCCATTGAAAATATTTGCATATCGCTTAAGGAATATTTTTAATGAATTTTTGAAAATCAGGAAAGCGATCCATGCACTTAGGCAGTGACTTAACTTTTTTGTCAAAAAAGACCCCAAAAGTATCTTGGAATGTCTTGAAATTGTACACAGTCATAGTCAAGCATGCCCTGAACAAGAATCCGTTGAATATATTTGCATATCTCTTGAAGAATATTTTTAATGAACTTTTGAAAATCCGGAAAGCGATCCATGCACTTGGACATTCCAAGTATGTTGGAATGTCTTGAAATTGTACTCGGTCATAGTCAACGACGCCCTGAACAAGAATCCATTGAAAATATTTGCATATCTCTTAAGGAATATTTTTAATGAATTTTTGAAAATGATGAAAGTCTGTGCACTTAGGCAGTGACTTAACTTTTTATCCAAAAAAGACCCCAAAGGTATCTTGGAATGTCTTGAAATTGTACACAGTCATAGTCAAGCATGCCCTGAACAAGAATCCGTTGAATATATTTGCATATCTCTTGAAGAATATTTTTAATGAACTTTTGAAAATCAGGAAAGCGATCCATGCACTTGGACATTCCAAGTATGTTGGAATGTCTTGAAATTGTACTCAGTCATAGTCAACGACGCCCTGAACAAGAATCCGTTGAAAATATTTGCATATCGCTTAAGGAATATTTTTAATGAATTTTTGAAAATGAGGAAAGTCTGTGCACTTAGGCAGTGACTTAACTTTTTTGTCAAAAAAGACCCCAAAAGTATCTTGGAATGTCTTGAAATTGTACACAGTCATAGTCAAGCATGCCCTGAACAAGAATCCGTTGAATATATTTGCATATCTCTTGAAGAATATTTTTAATGAATTTTTGAAAATCCGAAAAGCGATCCATGCACTTGGACATTCCAAGTAAGTTGGAATGTCTTGAAATTGTACTCAGTCATAGTCAACGACGCCCTGAACAAGAATCCGTTGAAAATATTTGCATATCGCTTAAGGAATATTTTTAATGAATTTTTGAAAATCAGGAAAGCGATCCATGCACTTAGGCAGTGACTTAACTTTTTTGTCAAAAAAGACCCCAAAAGTATCTTGGAATGTCTTGAAATTGTACACAGTCATAGTCAAGCATGCCCTGAACAAGAATCCGTTGAATATATTTGCATATCTCTTGAAGAATATTTTTAATGAATTTTTGAAAATCCGAAAAGCAATCGATGCACTTGGACATTCCAAGTATGTTGGAATGTCTTGAAATTGTACTCAGTCATAGTCAACGACGCCCTGAACAAGAATCAATTGAAAATATTTGCATATCTCTTAAGGAATATTTTTAATGAATTTTTGAAAATGAGGAAAGTCTGTGCACTTAGGCAGTGACTTAACTTTTTATTCAAAAAAGACCCCAAAAGTATCTTGGAATGTCTTGAAATTGTACACAGTCATAGTCAAGCATGCCCTGAACAAGAATCCGTTGAATATATTTGCATATCTCTTGAAGAATATTTTTAATGAACTTTTGAAAATCAGGAAAGCGATCCATGCACTTGGACATTCCAAGTATGTTGGAATGTCTTGAAATTGTACTCAGTCATAGTCAACGACGCCCTGAACAAGAATCCGTTGAAAATATTTGCATATCGTTTAAGGAATATTTTTAAAGAATTTCTGAAAATCAGGAAAGCGATCCATGCACTTAGGCAGTGACTTAACTTTTTCGTCAAAAAAGACCCCAAAAGTATCTTGGAATGTCTTGAAATTGTACACAGTCATAGTCAAGAATGCCCTGAACAAGAATCCGTTGAATATATTTGCATATCTCTTGAAGAATATTTTTAATGAATTTTTGAAAATCCGGAAAGCGATCCATGCACTTGGACATTCCAAGTATGTTGGAATGTCTTGAAATTGTACTCGGTCATAGTCAACGACGCCCTGAACAAAAATCCATTGAAAATATTTGCATATCTCTTAAGGAATATTTTTAATGAATTTTTGAAAATGATGAAAGTCTGTGCACTTAGGCAGTGACTTAACTTTTTATTCAAAAAAGACCCCAAAGGTATCTTGGAATGTCTTGAAATTGTACACAGTCATAGTCAAGCATGCCCTGAACAAGAATCCGTTGAATATATTTGCATATCTCTTGAAGAATATTTTTAATGAACTTTTGAAAATCAGGAAAGCGATCCATGCACTTGGACATTCCAAGTATGTTGGAATGTCTTGAAATTGTACTCAGTCATAGTCAACGACGCCCTGAACAAGAATCCGTTGAATATATTTGCATATCTCTTGAAGAATATTTTTAATGAATTTTTGAAAATCCGAAAAGCGATCCATGCACTTGGACATTCCAAGTATGTTGGAATGTCTTGAAATTGTACTCAGTCATAGTCAACGACGCCCTGAACAAGAATCCGTTGAAAATATTTGCATATCGCTTAAGGAATATTTTTAATGAATTTTTGAAAATCAGGAAAGCGATCCATGCACTTAGGAAGTGACTTAACTTTTGATGTTTTTGGTTTGTTTTTAAAGCATTAAAGCTGCAGGAGTTCATCCATGTCGCCCAGTCGCTGGAAACAAACGTTTGGACACCGTGGATCACACAGCAGGATATCAGGTGAGACGAAGGAAACGATCCATTTGCCCTGATGCACTTAGTGACTTGACTTTTTTTTCAAAAAAAACCCCGAAAGTAAATTGGAATGTCTTGAAATTGTACACAGTCATAGTCAAGCATGCCCTGAATAAGAATCCGTTGAATATATTTGCATATCTCTTGAAGAATATTTTTAATGAATTTTTGAAAATCCGGAAAGCGATCCATGCACTTGGACATTCCAAGTATGTTGGAATGTCTTGAAATTGTACTCAGTCATAGTCAACGACGCCCTGAACAAGAATCAATTGAAAATATTTGCATATCTCTTAAGGAATATTTTTAATGAATTTTTGAAAATGAGGAAAGTCTGTGCACTTAGGCAGTGACTTAACTTTTTATTCAAAAAAGACCCCAAAAGTATCTTGGAATGTCTTGAAATTGTACATAGTCATAGTCAAGCATGCCCTGAACAAGAATCCGTTGAATATATTTGCATATCTCTTGAAGAATATTTTTAATGAACTTTTGAAAATCAGGAAAGCGATCCATGCACTTGGACATTCCAAGTATGTTGGAATGTCTTGAAATTGTACTCAGTCATAGTCAACGACGCCCTGAACAAGAATCCGTTGAAAATATTTGCATATCGTTTAAGGAATATTTTTAAAGAATTTCTGAAATTCAGGAAAGCGATCCATGCACTTAGGCAGTGACTTAACTTTTTCGTCAAAAAAGACCCCAAAAGTATCTTGGAATGTCTTGAAATTGTACACAGTCATAGTCAAGCATGCCCTGAACAAGAATCCGTTGAATATATTTGCATATCTCTTGAAGAATATTTTAAATGAATTTTTGAAAATCCGGAAAGCGATCCATGCACTTGGACATTCCAAGTATGTTGGAATGTCTTGAAATTGTACTCGGTCATAGTCAACGACGCCCTGAACAAGAATCCATTGAAAATATTTGCATATCTCTTAAGGAATATTTTTAATGAATTTTTGAAAATGAGGAAAGTCTGTGCACTTAGGCAGTGACTTAACTTTTTATTCAAAAAAGACCCCAAAAGTATCTTGGAATGTCTTGAAATTGTACACAGTCATAGTCAAGCATGCCCTGAACAAGAATCCGTTGAATATATTTGCATATCTCTTGAAGAATATTTTTAATGAACTTTTGAAAATCAGGAAAGCGATCCATGCACTTGGACATTCCAAGTATGTTGGAATGTCTTGAAATTGTACTCAGTCATAGTCAACGACGCCCTGAACAAGAATCCGTTGAAAATATTTGCATATCGCTTAAGGAATATTTTTAATGAATTTTTGAAAATCAGGAAAGCGATCCATGCACTTAGGCAGTGACTTAACTTTTTCGTTAAAAAAAAGACCCCAAAAGTATCTTGGAATGTCTTGAAATTGTACACAGTCATAGTCAAGCATGCCCTGAACAAGAATCCGTTGAATATATTTGCATATCTCTTGAAGAATATTTTTAATGAATTTTTGAAAATCCGAAAAGCGATCCATGCACTTGGACATTCCAAGTATGTTGGAATGTCTTGAAATTGTACTCAGTCATAGTCAACGACGCCCTGAACAAGAATCCGTTGAAAATATTTGCATATCGCTTAAGGAATATTTTTAATGAATTTTCGAAAATCAGGAAAGCGATCCATGCACTTAGGCAGTGACTTAACTTTTTTGTCAAAAAAGACCCCAAAAGTATCTTGGAATGTCTTGAAATTGTACACAGTCATAGTCAAGCATGCCCTGAACAAGAATCCGTTGAATATATTTGCATATCTCTTGAAGAATATTTTTAATGAATTTTTGAAAATCCGAAAAGCGATCCATGCACTTGGACATTCCAAGTATGTTGGAATGTCTTGAAATTGTACTCAGTCATAGTCAACGACGCCCTGAACAAGAATCAATTGAAAATATTTGCATATCTCTTAAGGAATATTTTTAATGAATTTTTGAAAATGATGAAAGTCTGTGCACTTAGGCAGTGACTTAACTTTTTATTCAAAAAAGACCCCAAAAGTATCTTGGAATGTCTTGAAATTGTACACAGTCATAGTCAAGCATGCCCTGAACAAGAATCCGTTGAATATATTTGCATATCTCTTGAAGAATATTTTTAATGAACTTTTGAAAATCAGGAAAGCGATCCATGCACTTGGACATTCCAAGTATGTTGGAATGTCTTGAAATTGTACTCAGTCATAGTCAACGACGCCCTGAACAAGAATCCGTTGAAAATATTTGCATATCGCTTAAGGAATATTTTTAATGAATTTTTGAAAATCAGGAAAGCGATCCATGCACTTAGGCAGTGACTTAACTTTTTCGTCAAAAAAGACCCCAAAAGTATCTTGGAATGTCTTGAAATTGTACACAGTCATAGTCAAGCATGCCCTGAACAAGAATCCGTTGAATATATTTGCATATCTCTTGAAGAATATTTTTAATGAATTTTTGAAAATCCGAAAAGCGTTCCATGCACTTGGACATTCCAAGTATGTTGGAATGTCTTGAAATTGTACTCAGTCATAGTCAACGACGCCCTGAACAAGAATCAATTGAAAATATTTGCATATCTCTTAAGGAATATTTTTAATGAATTTTTGAAAATGAGGAAAGTCTGTGCACTTAGGCAGTGACTTAACTTTTTATTCAAAAAAGACCCCAAAAGTATCTTGGAATGTCTTGAAATTGTACACAGTCATAGTCAAGCATGCCCTGAACAAGAATCCGTTGAATATATTTGCATATCTCTTGAAGAATATTTTTAATGAATTTTTGAAAATCCGAAAAGCGATCCATGCACTTGGACATTCCAAGTATGTTGGAATGTCTTGAAATTGTACTCAGTCATAGTCAACGACGCCCTGAACAAGAATCAATTGAAAATATTTGCATATCTCTTAAGGAATATTTTTAATGAATTTTTGAAAATGATGAAAGTCTGTGCACTTAGGCAGTGACTTAACTTTTTATTCAAAAAAGACCCCAAAAGTATCTTGGAATGTCTTGAAATTGTACACAGTCATAGTCAAGCATGCCCTGAACAAGAATCCGTTGAATATATTTGCATATCTCTTGAAGAATATTTTTAATGAACTTTTGAAAATCAGGAAAGCAATCCATGCACTTGGACATTCCAAGTATGTTGGAATGTCTTGAAATTGTACTCAGTCATAGTCAACGACGCCCTGAACAAGAATCCGTTGAAAATATTTGCATATCGCTTAAGGAATATTTTTAATGAATTTTTGAAAATCAGGAAAGCGATCCATGCACTTAGGCAGTGACTTAACTTTTTCGTCAAAAAAGACCCCAAAAGTATCTTGGAATGTCTTGAAATTGTACACAGTCATAGTCAAGCATGCCCTGAACAAGAATCCGTTGAATATATTTGCATATCTCTTGAAGAATATTTTTAATGAATTTTTGAAAATCCGAAAAGCGATCCATGCACTTGGACATTCCAAGTATGTTGGAATGTCTTGAAATTGTACTCAGTCATAGTCAACGACGCCCTGAACAAGAATCAATTGAAAATATTTGCATATCTCTTAAGGAATATTTTTAATGAATTTTTGAAAATGATGAAAGTCTGTGCACTTAGGCAGTGACTTAACTTTTTATTCAAAAAAGACCCCAAAAGTATCTTGGAATGTCTTGAAATTGTACACAGTCATAGTCAAGCATGCCCTGAACAAGAATCCGTTGAATATATTTGCATATCTCTTGAAGAATATTTTTAATGAACTTTTGAAAATCCGAAAAGCGATCCATGCACTTGGACATTCCAAGTATGTTGGAATGTCTTGAAATTGTACTCAGTCATAGTCAACGACGCCCTGAACAAGAATCAATTGAAAATATTTGCATATCTCTTAAGGAATATTTTTAATGAATTTTTGAAAATGAGGAAAGTCTGTGCACTTAGGCAGTGACTTAACTTTTTATTCAAAAAAGACCCCAAAAGTATCTTGGAATGTCTTGAAATTGTACACAGTCATAGTCAAGCATGCCCTGAACAAGAATCCGTTGAATATATTTGCATATCTCTTGAAGAATATTTTTAATGAATTTTTGAAAATCCGAAAAGCGATCCATGCACTTGGACATTCCAAGTATGTTGGAATGTCTTGAAATTGTACTCAGTCATAGTCAACGACGCCCTGAACAAGAATCAATTGAAAATATTTGCATATCTCTTAAGGAATATTTTTAATGAATTTTTGAAAATGATGAAAGTCTGTGCACTTAGGCAGTGACTTAACTTTTTATTCAAAAAAGACCCCAAAAGTATCTTGGAATGTCTTGAAATTGTACACAGTCATAGTCAAGCATGCCCTGAACAAGAATCCGTTGAATATATTTGCATATCTCTTGAAGAATATTTTTAATGAACTTTTGAAAATCAGGAAAGCAATCCATGCACTTGGACATTCCAAGTATGTTGGAATGTCTTGAAATTGTACTCAGTCATAGTCAACGACGCCCTGAACAAGAATCCGTTGAAAATATTTGCATATCGCTTAAGGAATATTTTTAATGAATTTTTGAAAATCAGGAAAGCGATCCATGCACTTAGGCAGTGACTTAACTTTTTCGTCAAAAAAGACCCCAAAAGTATCTTGGAATGTCTTGAAATTGTACACAGTCATAGTCAAGCATGCCCTGAACAAGAATCCGTTGAATATATTTGCATATCTCTTGAAGAATATTTTTAATGAATTTTTGAAAATCCGAAAAGCGATCCATGCACTTGGACATTCCAAGTATGTTGGAATGTCTTGAAATTGTACTCAGTCATAGTCAACGACGCCCTGAACAAGAATCAATTGAAAATATTTGCATATCTCTTAAGGAATATTTTTAATGAATTTTTGAAAATGATGAAAGTCTGTGCACTTCGGCAGTGACTTAACTTTTTATTCAAAAAAGACCCCAAAAGTATCTTGGAATGTCTTGAAATTGTACACAGTCATAGTCAAGCATGCCCTGAACAAGAATCCGTTGAATATATTTGCATATCTCTTGAAGAATATTTTTAATGAACTTTTGAAAATCAGGAAAGCGATCCATGCACTTGGACATTCCAAGTATGTTGGAATGTCTTGAAATTGTACTCAGTCATAGTCAACGACGCCCTGAACAAGAATCCGTTGAAAATATTTGCATATCGTTTAAGGAATATTTTTAAAGAATTTCTGAAAATCAGGAAAGCGATCCATGCACTTAGGCAGTGACTTAACTTTTTCGTCAAAAAAGACCCCAAAAGTATCTTGGAATGTCTTGAAATTGTACACAGTCATAGTCAAGCATGCCCTGAACAAGAATCCGTTGAATATATTTGCATATCTCTTGAAGAATATTTTTAATGAATTTTTGAAAATCCGGAAAGCGATCCATGCACTTGGACATTCCAAGTATGTTGGAATGTCTTGAAATTGTACTCGGTCATAGTCAACGACGCCCTGAACAAGAATCCATTGAAAATATTTGCATATCTCTTAAGGAATATTTTTAATGAATTTTTGAAAATGATGAAAGTCTGTGCACTTAGGCAGTGACTTAACTTTTTATTCAAAAAAGACCCCAAAGGTATCTTGGAATGTCTTGAAATTGTACACAGTCATAGTCAAGCATGCCCTGAACAAGAATCCGTTGAATATATTTGCATATCTCTTGAAGAATATTTTTAATGAATTTTTGAAAATCCGAAAAGCGATCCATGCACTTGGACATTCCAAGTATGTTGGAATGTCTTGAAATTGTACTCGGTCATAGTCAACGACGCCCTGAACAAGAATCCATTGAAAATATTTGCATATCTCTTAAGGAATATTTTTAATGAATTTTTGAAAATGATGAAAGTCTGTGCACTTAGGCAGTGACTTAACTTTTTATTCAAAAAAGACCCCAAAGGTATCTTGGAATGTCTTGAAATTGTACACAGTCATAGTCAAGCATGCCCTGAACAAGAATCCGTTGAATATATTTGCATATCTCTTGAAGAATATTTTTAATGAATTTTTGAAAATCCGAAAAGCGATCCATGCACTTGGACATTCCAAGTATGTTGGAATGTCTTGAAATTGTACTCAGTCATAGTCAACGACGCCCTGAACAAGAATCAATTGAAAATATTTGCATATCTCTTAAGGAATATTTTTAATGAATTTTTGAAAATGAGGAAAGTCTGTGCACTAAGGCAGTGACTTAACTTTTTATTCAAAAAAGACCCCAAAAGTATCTTGGAATGTCTTGAAATTGTACACAGTCATAGTCAAGCATGCCCTGAACAAGAATCCGTTGAATATATTTGCATATCTCTTGAAGAATATTTTTAATGAACTTTTGAAAATCAGGAAAGCGATCCATGCACTTGGACATTCCAAGTATGTTGGAATGTCTTGAAATTGTACTCAGTCATAGTCAACGACGCCCTGAACAAGAATCCGTTGAAAATATTTGCATATCGTTTAAGGAATATTTTTAAAGAATTTCTGAAAATCAGGAAAGCGATCCATGCACTTAGGCAGTGACTTAACTTTTTATTCAAAAAAGACCCCAAAAGTATCTTGGAATGTCTTGAAATTGTACACAGTCATAGTCAAGCATGCCCTGAACAAGAATCCGTTGAATATATTTGCATATCTCTTGAAGAATATTTTTAATGAATTTTTGAAAATCCGAAAAGCGATCCATGCACTTGGACATTCCAAGTATGTTGGAATGTCTTGAAATTGTACTCAGTCATAGTCAACGACGCCCTGAACAAGAATCAATTGAAAATATTTGCATATCGTTTAAGGAATATTTTTAATGAATTTTTGAAAATGAGAAAAGTCTGTGCACTTTGGCAGTGACTTAACTTTTTTTTCAAAAAAGACCCCAAAAGTATCTTGGAATGTCTTGAAATTGTACACAGTCATAGTCAAGCATGCCCTGAACAAGAATCCGTTGAATATATTTGCATATCTCTTGAAGAATATTTTTAATGAACTTTTGAAAATCAGGAAAGCGATCCATGCACTTGGACATTCCAAGTATGTTGGAATGTCTTGAAATTGTACTCAGTCATAGTCAACGACGCCCTGAACAAGAATCCGTTGAAAATATTTGCATATCGTTTAAGGAATATTTTTAAAGAATTTCTGAAAATCAGGAAAGCGATCCATGCACTTAGGCAGTGACTTAACTTTTTCGTCAAAAAAGACCCCAAAAGTATCTTGGAATGTCTTGAAATTGTACACAGTCATAGTCAAGCATGCCCTGAACAAGAATCCGTTGAATATATTTGCATATCTCTTGAAGAATATTTTTAATGAATTTTTGAAAATCCGGAAAGCGATCCATGCACTTGGACATTCCAAGTATGTTGGAATGTCTTGAAATTGTACTTGGTCATAGTCAACGACGCCCTGAACAAGAATCCATTGAAAATATTTTCATATCTCTTAAGGAATATTTTTAACGAATTTTTGAAAATGATGAAAGTCTGTGCACTTAGGCAGTGACTTAACTTTTTATTCAAAAAAGACCCCAAAGGTATCTTGGAATGTCTTGAAATTGTACACAGTCATAGTCAAGCATGCCCTGAACAAGAATCCGTTGAATATATTTGCATATCTCTTGAAGAATATTTTTAATGAATTTTTGAAAATCCGAAAAGCGATCCATGCACTTGGACATTCCAAGTATGTTGGAATGTCTTGAAATTGTACTCAGTCATAGTCAACGACGCCCTGAACAAGAATCAATTGAAAATATTTGCATATCTCTTAAGGAATATTTTTAATGAATTTTTGAAAATGAGGAAAGTCTGTGCACTTAGGCAGTGACTTAACTTTTTATTCAAAAAAGACCCCAAAAGTATCTTGGAATGTCTTGAAATTGTACACAGTCATAGTCAAGCATGCCCTGAACAAGAATCCGTTGAATATATTTGCATATCTCTTGAAGAATATTTTTAATGAACTTTTGAAAATCAGGAAAGCGATCCATGCACTTGGACATTCCAAGTATGTTGGAATGTCTTGAAATTGTACTCAGTCATAGTCAACGACGCCCTGAACAAGAATCCGTTGAAAATATTTGCATATCGTTTAAGGAATATTTTTAAAGAATTTCTGAAAATCAGGAAAGCGATCCATGCACTTAGGCAGTGACTTAACTTTTTCGTCAAAAAAGACCCCAAAAGTATCTTGGAATGTCTTGAAATTGTACACAGTCATAGTCTAGCATGCCCTGAACAAGAATCCGTTGAATATATTTGCATATCTCTTGAAGAATATTTTTAATGAATTTTTGAAAATCCGAAAGCGATCCATGCACTTGGACATTCCAAGTATGTTGGAATGTCTTGAAATTGTACTCGGTCATAGTCAACGACGCCCTGAACAAGAATCCATTGAAAATATTTGCATATCTCTTAAGGAATATTTTTAATGAATTTTTGAAAATGATGAAAGTCTGTGCACTTCGGCAGTGACTTAACTTTTTATTCAAAAAAGACCCCAAAGGTATCTTGGAATGTCTTGAAATTGTACACAGTCATAGTCAAGCATGCCCTGAACAAGAATCCATTGAATATATTTGCATATCTCTTGAAGAATATTTTTAATGAACTTTTGAAAATCAGGAAAGCGATCCATGCACTTGGACATTCCAAGTATGTTGGAATGTCTTGAAATTGTACTCAGTCATAGTCAACGACGCCCTGAACAAGAATCCGTTGAAAATATTTGCATATCGCTTAAGGAATATTTTTAATGAATTTTTGAAAATCAGGAAAGCGATCCATGCACTTAGGCAGTGACTTAACTTTTTTGTCAAAAAAGACCCCAAAAGTATCTTGGAATGTCTTGAAATTGTACACAGTCATAGTCAAGCATGCCCTGAACAAGAATCCGTTGAATATATTTGCATATCTCTTGAAGAATATTTTTTATGAATTTTTGAAAATCCGAAAAGCGATCCATGCACTTGGACATTCCAAGTATGTTGGAATGTCTTGAAATTGTACTCAGTCATAGTCAACGACGCCCTGAACAAGAATCAATTGAAAATATTTGCATATCGTTTAAGGAATATTTTTAATGAATTTTTGAAAATGATGAAAGTCTGTGCACTTAGGCAGTGACTTAACTTTTTATTCAAAAAAGACCCCAAAAGTATCTTGGAATGTCTTGAAATTGTACACAGTCATAGTCAAGCATGCCCTGAACAAGAATCCGTTGAATATATTTGCATATCTCTTGAAGAATATTTTTAATGAACTTTTGAAAATCAGGAAAGCGATCCATGCACTTGGACATTCCAAGTATGTTGGAATGTCTTGAAATTGTACTCAGTCATATTCAACGACGCCCTGAACAAGAATCCGTTGAAAATATTTGCATATCGCTTAAGGAATATTTTTAATGAATTTTTGAAAATCAGGAAAGCGATCCATGCACTTAGGCAGTGACTTAACTTTTTCGTCAAAAAAGACCCCAAAAGTATCTTGGAATGTCTTGAAATTGTACACAGTCATAGTCAAGCATGCCCTGAACAAGAATCCGTTGAATATATTTGCATATCTCTTGAAGAATACTTTTAATGAATTTTTGAAAATCCGAAAAGCGATCCATGCACTTGGACATTCCAAGTATGTTGGAATGTCTTGAAATTGTACTCAGTCATAGTCAACGACGCCCTGAACAAGAATCCGTTGAAAATATTTGCATATCGCTTAAGGAATATTTCTAATGAATTTTTGAAAATCAGGAAAGCGATCCATGCACTTAGGCAGTGACTTAACTTTTTTGTCAAAAAAGACCCCAAAAGTATCTTGGAATGTCTTGAAATTGTACACAGTCATAGTCAAGCATGCCCTGAACAAGAATCCGTTGAATATATTTGCATATCTCTTGAAGAATATTTTTAATGAATTTTTGAAAATCCGAAAAGCGATCCATGCACTTGGACATTCCAAGTATGTTGGAATGTCTTGAAATTGTACTCAGTCATAGTCAACGACGCCCTGAACAAGAATCAATTGAAAATATTTGCATATCTCTTAAGGAATATTTTTAATGAATTTTTGAAAATGAGGAAAGTCTGTGCACTAAGGCAGTGACTTAAATTTTTATTAAAAAAAGACCCCAAAAGTATCTTGGAATGTCTTGAAATTGTACACAGTCATAGTCAAGCATGCCCTGAACAAGAATCCGTTGAATATATTTGCATATCTCTTGAAGAATATTTTAAATGAACTTTTGAAAATCAGGAAAGCGATCCATGCACTTGGACATTCCAAGTATGTTGGAATGTCTTGAAATTGTACTCAGTCATAGTCAACGACGCCCTGAACAAGAATCCGTTGAAAATATTTGCATATCGTTTAAGGAATATTTTTAAAGAATTTCTGAAAATCAGGAAAGCGATCCATGCACTTAGGCAGTGACTTAACTTTTTATTCAAAAAAGACCCCAAAAGTATCTTGGAATGTCTTGAAATTGTACACAGTCATAGTCAAGCATGCCCTGAACAAGAATCCGTTGAATATATTTGCATATCTCTTGAAGAATATTTTTAATGAATTTTTGAAAATCCGAAAAGCGATCCATGCACTTGGACATTCCAAGTATGTTGGAATGTCTTGAAATTGTACTCAGTCATAGTCAACGACGCCCTGAACAAGAATCAATTGAAAATATTTGCATATCTCTTAAGGAATATTTTTAATGAATTTTTGAAAATGAGGAAAGTCTGTGCACTTAGGCAGTGACTTAACTTTTTATTCAAAAAAGACCCCAAAAGTATCTTGGAATGTCTTGAAATTGTACACAGTCATAGTCAAGCATGCCCTGAACAAGAATCCGTTGAAAATATTTGCATATCGTTTAAGGAATATTTTTAAAGAATTTCTGAAAATCAGGAAAGCGATCCATGCACTTAGGCAGTGACTTAACTTTTTATTCAAAAAAGACCCCAAAAGTATCTTGGAATGTCTTGAAATTGTACACAGTCATAGTCAAGCATGCCCTGAACAAGAATCCGTTGAATATATTTGCATATCTCTTGAAGAATATTTTTAATGAATTTTTGAAAATCCGAAAAGCGATCCATGCACTTGGACATTCCAAGTATGTTGGAATGTCTTGAAATTGTACTCAGTCATAGTCAACGACGCCCTGAACAAGAATCAATTGAAAATATTTGCATATCTCTTAAGGAATATTTTTAATGAATTTTTGAAAATGAGGAAAGTCTGTGCACTTAGGCAGTGACTTAACTTTTTATTCAAAAAAGACCCCAAAAGTATCTTGGAATGTCTTGAAATTGTACACAGTCATAGTCAAGCATGCCCTGAACAAGAATCCGTTGAATATATTTGCATATCTCTTGAAGAATATTTTTAATGAACTTTTGAAAATCAGGAAAGCGATCCATGCACTTGGACATTCCAAGTATGTTGGAATGTCTTGAAATTGTACTCAGTCATAGTCAACGACGCCCTGAACAAGAATCCGTTGAAAATATTTGCATATCGCTTAAGGAATATTTTTAATGAATTTCTGAAAATCAGGAAAGCGATCCATGCACTTAGGCAGTGACTTAACTTTTTCGTCAAAAAAGACCCCAAAAGTATCTTGGAATGTCTTGAAATTGTACACAGTCATAGTCAAGTATGCCCTGAACAAGAATCCGTTGAATATATTTGCATATCTCTTGAAGAATATTTTTAATGAATTTTTGAAAATCCGGAAAGCGATCCATGCACTTGGACATTTCAAGTATGTTGGAATGTCTTGAAATTGTACACAGTCATAGTCAAGCATGCCCTGAACAAGAATCCGTTGAATATATTTGCATATCTCTTGAAGAATATTTTTAATGAACTTTTGAAAATCCGGAAAGCGATCCATGCACTTGGACATTCCAAGTATGTTGGAATGTCTTGAAATTGTACTCGGTCATAGTCAACGACGCCCTGAACAAGAATCCATTGAAAATATTTGCATATCTCTTAAGGAATATTTTTAATGAATTTTTGAAAATGATGAAAGTCTGTGCACTTAGGCAGTGACTTAACTTTTTATCCAAAAAAGACCCCAAAGGTATCTTGGAATGTCTTGAAATTGTACACAGTCATAGTCAAGCATGCCCTGAACAAGAATCCGTTGAATATATTTGCATATCTCTTGAAGAATATTTTTAATGATTTTTTGAAAATCAGGAAAGCGATCCATGCACTTGGACATTCCAAGTATGTTGGAATGTCTTGAAATTGTACTCAGTCATAGTCAACGACGCCCTGAACAAGAATCCGTTGAAAATATTTGCATATCGCTTAAGGAATATTTTTAATGAATTTTTGAAAATCAGGAAAGCGATCCATGCACTTAGGCAGTGACTTAACTTTTTATTCAAAAAAGACCCCAAAAGTATCTTGGAATGTCTTGAAATTGTACACAGTCATAGTCAAGCATGCCCTGAACAAGAATCCGTTGAATATATTTGCATATCTCTTAAGGAATATTTTTAATGAATTTTTGAAAATTAGGAAAGCGATCCATGCACTTAGGCAGTGACTTAACTTTTGATGTTTTTGGTTTGTTTTTAAAGCATTAAAGCTGCAGGAGTTCATCCATGTCGCCCAGTCGCTGGAAACAAACGTTTGGACACCGTGGATCACACAGCAGGATATCAGGTGAGACGAAGGAAACGATCCATTTGCCCTGATGCACTTAGTGACTTGACTTTTTTTTCAAAAAAAACCCCAAAAGTAAATTGGAATGTCTTGAAATTGTACACAGTCATAGTCAAGCATGCCCTGAATAAGAATCCGTTGAATATATTTGCATATCTCTTGAAGAATATTTTTAATGAATTTTTGAAAATCCGGAAAGCGATCCATGCACTTGGACATTCCAAGTATGTTGGAATGTCTTGAAATTGTACTCAGTCATAGTCAACGACGCCCTGAACAAGAATCAATTGAAAATATTTGCATATCTCTTAAGGAATATTTTTAATGAATTTTTGAAAATGAGGAAAGTCTGTGCACTTAGGCAGTGACTTAACTTTTCATTCAAAAAAGACCCCAAAAGTATCTTGGAATGTCTTGAAATTGTACACAGTCATAGTCAAGCATGCCCTGAACAAGAATCCGTTGAATATATTTGCATATCTCTTGAAGAATATTTTTAATGAACTTTTGAAAATCAGGAAAGCGATCCATGCACTTGGACATTCCAAGTATGTTGGAATGTCTTGAAATTGTACTCAGTCATAGTCAACGACGCCCTGAACAAGAATCCGTTGAAAATATTTGCATATCGTTTAAGGAATATTTTTAATGAATTTCTGAAAATCAGGAAAGCGATCCATGCACTTAGGCAGTGACTTAACTTTTTCGTCAAAAAAGACCCCAAAAGTATCTTGGAATGTCTTGAAATTGTACACAGTCATAGTCAAGCATGCCCTGAACAAGAATCCGTTGAATATATTTGCATATCTCTTGAAGAATATTTTTAATGAATTTTTGAAAATCCGGAAAGCGATCCATGCACTTGGACATTCCAAGTATGTTGGAATGTCTTGAAATTGTACTCAGTCATAGTCAACAACGCCCTGAACAAGAATCCATTGAAAATATTTGCATATCTCTTAAGGAATATTTTTAATGAATTTTTGAAAATGAGGAAAGTCTGTGCACTTAGGCAGTGACTTAACTTTTCATTCAAAAAAGACCCCAAAAGTATCTTGGAATGTCTTGAAATTGTACACAGTCATAGTCAAGCATGCCCTGAACAAGAATCCGTTAAATATATTTGCATATCTCTTGAAGAATATTTTTAATGAACTTTTGAAAATCAGGAAAGCGATCCATGCACTTGGACATTCCAAGTATGTTGGAATGTCTTGAAATTGTACTCAGTCATAGTCAACGACGCCCTGAACAAGAATCCGTTGAAAATATTTGCATATCGCTTAAGGAATATTTTTAATGAATTTTTGAAAATCAGGAAAGCGATCCATGCACTTAGGCAGTGACTTAACTTTTTATTCAAAAAAGACCCCAAAAGTATCTTGGAATGTCTTGAAATTGTACACAGTCATAGTCAAGCATGCCCTGAACAAGAATCCGTTGAATATATTTGCATATCTCTTGAAGAATATTTTTAATGAATTTTTGAAAATCCGAAAAGCGATCCATGCACTTGGACATTCCAAGTATGTTGGAATGTCTTGAAATTGTACTCAGTCATAGTCAACGACGCCCTGAACAAGAATCAATTGAAAATATTTGCATATCTCTTAAGGAATATTTTTAATGAATTTTTGAAAATGAGGAAAGTCTGTGCACTTAGGCAGTGACTTAACTTTTTATTCAAAAAAGACCCCAAAAGTATCCTGGAATGTCTTGAAATTGTACACAGTCATAGTCAAGCATGCCCTGAACAAGAATCCGTTGAATATATTTGCATATCTCTTGAAGAATATTTTTAATGAACTTTTGAAAATCAGGAAAGCGATCCATGCACTTGGACATTCCAAGTATGTTGGAATGTCTTGAAATTGTACTCAGTCATAGTCAACGACGCCCTGAACAAGAATCCGTTGAAAATATTTGCATATCGTTTAAGGAATATTTTTAAAGAATTTCTGAAAATCAGGAAAGCGATCCATGCACTTAGGCAGTGACTTAACTTTTTCGTCAAAAAAGACCCCAAAAGTATCTTGGAATGTCTTGAAATTGTACACAGTCATAGTCAAGCATGCCCTGAACAAGACTCCGTTGAATACATTTGCATATCTCTTGAAGAATATTTTTAATGAATTTTTGAAAATCCGGAAAGCGATCCATGCACTTGGACATTCCAAGTATGTTGGAATGTCTTGAAATTGTACTCGGTCATAGTCAACGACGCCCTGAACAAGAATCCATTGAAAATATTTGCATATCTCTTAAGGAATATTTTTAATGAATTTTTGAAAATTAGGAAAGCGATCCATGCACTTAGGCAGTGACTTAACTTTTGATGTTTTTGGTTTGTTTTTAAAGCATTAAAGCTGCAGGAGTTCATCCATGTCGCCCAGTCGCTGGAAACAAACGTTTGGACACCGTGGATCACACAGCAGGATATCAGGTGAGACGAAGGAAACGATCCATTTGCCCTGATGCACTTAGTGACTTGACTTTTTTTTCAAAAAAAACCCCAAAAGTAAATTGGAATGTCTTGAAATTGTACACAGTCATAGTCAAGCATGCCCTGAATAAGAATCCGTTGAATATATTTGCATATCTCTTGAAGAATATTTTTAATGAATTTTTGAAAATCCGGAAAGCGATCCATGCACTTGGACATTCCAAGTATGTTGGAATGTCTTGAAATTGTACTCAGTCATAGTCAACGACGCCCTGAACAAGAATCAATTGAAAATATTTGCATATCTCTTAAGGAATATTTTTAATGAATTTTTGAAAATGAGGAAAGTCTGTGCACTTAGGCAGTGACTTAACTTTTCATTCAAAAAAGACCCCAAAAGTATCTTGGAATGTCTTGAAATTGTACACAGTCATAGTCAAGCATGCCCTGAACAAGAATCCGTTAAATATATTTGCATATCTCTTGAAGAATATTTTTAATGAACTTTTGAAAATCAGGAAAGCGATCCATGCACTTGGACATTCCAAGTATGTTGGAATGTCTTGAAATTGTACTCAGTCATAGTCAACGACGCCCTGAACAAGAATCCGTTGAAAATATTTGCATATCCTTTAAGGAATATTTTTAAAGAATTTCTGAAAATCAGGAAAGCGATCCATGCACTTAGGCAGTGACTTAACTTTTTCGTCAAAAAAGACCCCAAAAGTATCTTGGAATGTCTTGAAATTGTACACAGTCATAGTCAAGCATGCCCTGAACAAGAATCCGTTGAATATATTTGCATATCTCTTGAAGAATATTTTTAATGAACTTTTGAAAATCCGGATAGCGATCCATGCACTTGGACATTCCAAGTATGTTGGAATGTCTTGAAATTGTACTCAGTCATAGTCAACGACGCCCTGAACAAGAATCCGTTGAAAATATTTGCATATCGCTTAAGGAATTGTTTTAATGAATTTTTGAAAATCAGGAAAGCGATCCATGCACTTAGGCAGTGACTTAACTTTTTTGTCAAAAAAGACCCCAAAAGTATCTTGGAATGTCTTGAAATTGTACACAGTCATAGTCAAGCATGCCCTGAACAAGAATCCGTTGAATATATTTGCATATCTCTTGAAGAATATTTTTAATGAACTTTTGAAAATCAGGAAAGCGATCCATGCACTTGGACATTCCAAGTATGTTGGAATGTTTTGAAATTGTACTCAGTCATAGTCAACGACGCCCTGAACAAGAATCCGTTGAAAATATTTGCATATCGCTTAAGGAATATTTTTAATGAATTTTTGAAAATCAGAAAAGCGATCCATGCACTTAGGCAGTGACTTAACTTTTTTGTCAAAAAAGACCCCAAAAGTATCTTGGAATGTCTTGAAATTGTACACAGTCATAGTCAAGCATGCCCTGAACAAGAATCCGTTGAATATATTTGCATATCTCTTGAAGAATATTTTTAATGAATTTTTGAAAATCCGAAAAGCGATCCATGCACTTGGACATTCCAAGTATGTTGGAATGTCTTGAAATTGTACTCAGTCATAGTCAAGCATGCCCTGAACAAGAATCCGTTGAATATATTTGCATATCTCTTGAAGAATATTTTTAATGAATTTTTGAAAATGAGGAAAGTCTGTGCACTTAGGCAGTGACTTAACTTTTTATTCAAAAAAGACCCCAAAAGTATCTTGGAATGTCTTGAAATTGTACACAGTCATAGTCAAGCATGCCCTGAACAAGAATCCGTTGAATATATTTGCATATCTCTTGAAGAATATTTTTAATGAACTTTTGAAAATCAGGAAAGCGATCCATGCACTTGGACATTCCAAGTATGTTGGAATGTCTTGAAATTGTACTCAGTCATAGTCAACGACGCCCTGAACAAGAATCCGTTGAAAATATTTGCATATCGTTTAAGGAATATTTTTAAAGAATTTCTGAAAATCAGGAAAGCGATCCATGCACTTAGGCAGTGACTTAACTTTTTCGTCAAAAAAGACCCCAAAAGTATCTTGGAATGTCTTGAAATTGTACACAGTCATAGTCAAGCATGCCCTGAACAAGAATCCGTTGAATATATTTGCATATCTCTTGAAGAATATTTTTAATGAATTTTTGAAAATCCGGAAAGCGATCCATGCACTTGGACATTCCAAGTATGTTGGAATGTCTTGAAATTGTACTCGGTCATAGTCAACGACGCCCTGAACAAGAATCCATTGAAAATATTTGCATATCTCTTAAGGAATATTTTTAATGAATTTTTGAAAATGATGAAAGTCTGTGCACTTAGGCAGTGACTTAACTTTTTATTCAAAAAAGACCCCAAAGGTATCTTGGAATGTCTTGAAATTGTACACAGTCATAGTCAAGCATGCCCTGAACAAGAATCCGTTGAATATATTTGCATATCTCTTGAAGAATATTTTTAATGAATTTTTGAAAATCCGAAAAGCGATCCATGCACTTGGACATTCCAAGTATGT
Source organism: Microchirus variegatus (assembly GCF_963457635.1). Lineage (NCBI taxonomy): Eukaryota > Metazoa > Chordata > Actinopteri > Pleuronectiformes > Soleidae > Microchirus > Microchirus variegatus. The sequence goes on from NW_028154775.1 coordinate 1,452,156, forward strand.
TGGAATGTCTTGAAATTGTACTCAGTCATAGTCAACGACGCCCTGAACAAGAATCAATTGAAAATATTTGCATATCTCTTAAGGAATATTTTTAATGAATTTTTGAAAATGATGAAAGTCTGTGCACTTAGGCAGTGACTTAACTTTTTATTCAAAAAAGACCCCAAAAGTATCTTGGAATGTCTTGAAATTGTACACAGTCATAGTCAAGCATGCCCTGAACAAGAATCCGTTGAATATATTTGCATATCTCTTGAAGAATATTTTTAATGAACTTTTGAAAATCAGGAAAGCGATCCATGCACTTGGACATTCCAAGTATGTTGGAATGTCTTGAAATTGTACTCAGTCATAGTCAACGACGCCCTGAACAAGAATCCGTTGAAAATATTTGCATATCGCTTAAGGAATATTTTTAATGAATTTTTGAAAATCAGGAAAGCGATCCATGCACTTAGGCAGTGACTTAACTTTTGATGTTTTTGGTTTGTTTTTAAAGCATTAAAGCTGCAGGAGTTCATCCATGTCGCCCAGTCGCTGGAAACAAACGTTTGGACACCGTGGATCACACAGCAGGATATCAGGTGAGACGAAGGAAACGATCCATTTGCCCTGATGCACTTAGTGACTTGACTTTTTTTTCAAAAAAAACCCCAAAAGTAAATTGGAATGTCTTGAAATTGTACACAGTCATAGTCAAGCATGCCCTGAATAAGAATCCGTTGAATATATTTGCATATCTCTTGAAGAATATTTTTAATGAATTTTTGAAAATCCGGAAAGCGATCCATGCACTTGGACATTCCAAGTATGTTGGAATGTCTTGAAATTGTACTCAGTCATAGTCAACGACGCCCTGAACAAGAATCCGTTGAAAATATTTGCATATCGCTTAAGGAATATTTTTAATGAATTTTTGAAAATCAGGAAAGCGATCCATGCACTTGGACATTCCAAGTATGTTGGAATGTCTTGAAATTGTACTCAGTCATAGTCAACGACGCCCTGAATAAGAATCCGTTGAAAATATTTGCATATCGCTTAAGGAATATTTTTAATGAATTTTTGAAAATCAGGAAAGCGATCCATGCACTTAGGCAGTGGCTTAACTTTTGATGTTTTTGGTTTGTTTTTAAAGCATTAAAGCTGCAGGAGTTCATCCATGTCGCCCAGTCGCTGGAAACAAACGTTTGGACACCGTGGATCACACAGCAGGATATCAGGTGAGACGAAGGAAACGATCCATTTGCCCTGATGCACTTAGTGACTTGACTTTTTTTTCAAAAAAAACCCCAAAAGTAAATTGGAATGTCTTGAAATTGTACACAGTCATAGTCAAGCATGCCCTGAATAAGAATCCGTTGAATATATTTGCATATCTCTTGAAGAATATTTTTAATGAATTTTTGAAAATCCGGAAAGCGATCCATGCACTTGGACATTCCAAGTATGTTGGAATGTCTTGAAATTGTACTCAGTCATAGTCAACGACGCCCTGAACAAGAATCCGTTGAAAATATTTGCATATCGCTTAAGGAATATTTTTAATGAATTTTTGAAAATCAGGAAAGCGATCCATGCACTTAGGCAGTGACTTAACTTTTTCGTCAAAAAAGACCCCAAAAGTATCTTGGAATGTCTTGAAATTGTACACAGTCATAGTCAAGCATGCCCTGAACAAGAATCCGTTGAATATATTTGCATATCTCTTGAGGAATATTTTTAATGAATTTTTGAAAATCAGGAAAGCGATCCATGCACTTAGGCAGTGACTTAACTTTTGATGTTTTTGGGTTGTTTTTAAAGAATTAAAGCTGCAGGAGTTCATCCATGTCGTCCAGTCGCTGGAAACAAACGTTTGGACACCGTGGATCACACAGCAGGATATCAGGTGAGACGAAGGAAACGATCCATTTGCCCTGATGCACTTAGTGACTTGACTTTTTTTTCAAAAAAAACCCCAAAAGTAAATTGGAATGTCTTGAAATTGTACACAGTCATAGTCAAGCATGCCCTGAATAAGAATCCGTTGAATATATTTGCATATCTCTTGAAGAATATTTTTAATGAATTTTTGAAAATCCGGAAAGCGATCCATGCACTTAGGCAGTGACTTAACTTTTTCGTCAAAAAAGACCCCAAAAGTATCTTGGAATGTCTTGAAATTGTACACAGTCATAGTCAAGCATGCCCTGAACAAGAATCCGTTGAATATATTTGCATATCTCTTGAAGAATATTTTTAATGAATTTTTGAAAATCCGGAAAGCGATCCATGCACTTGGACATTCCAAGTATGTTGGAATGTCTTGAAATTGTACTCGGTCATAGTCAACGACGCCCTGAACAAGAATCCATTGAAAATATTTGCATATCTCTTAAGGAATATTTTTAATGAATTTTTGGAAATGAGGAAAGTCTGTGCACTTAGGCAGTGACTTAACTTTTTATTCAAAAAAGACCCCAAAAGTATCTTGGAATGTCTTGAAATTGTACTCAGTCATAGCCAACGACGCCCTGAACAAGAATCCGTTGAAAATATTTGCATATCGCTTAAGGAATATTTTTAATGAATTTTTGAAAATCAGGAAAGCAATCCATGCACTTAGGCAGTGACTTAACTTTTTTGTCAAAAAAGACCCCAAAAGTATCTTGGAATGTCTTGAAATTGTACACAGTCATAGTCAAGCATGCCCTGAACAAGAAACCGTTGAATATATTTGCATATCTCTTGAAGAATATTTTTAATGAATTTTTGAAAATCCGAAAAGCGATCCATGCACTTGGACATTCCAAGTATGTTGGAATGTCTTGAAATTGTACTCAGTCATAGTCAACGACGCCCTGAACAAGAATCAATTGAAAATATTTGCATATCTCTTAAGGAATATTTTTAATGAATTTTTGAAAATGAGGAAAGTCTGTGCACTTAGGCAGTGACTTAACTTTTTATTCAAAAAAGACCCCAAAAGTATCTTGATATGTCTTGAAATTGTACACAGTCATAGTCAAGCATGCCCTGAACAAGAATCCGTTGAATATATTTGCATATCTCTTGAAGAATATTTTTAATGAACTTTTGAAAATCAGGAAAGCGATCCATGCACTTGGACATTCCAAGTATGTTGGAATGTCTTGAAATTGTACTCAGTCATAGTCAACGACGCCCTGAACAAGAATCCGTTGAAAATATTTGCATATCGTTTAAGGAATATTTTTAAAGAATTTCTGAAAATCAGGAAAGCGATCCATGCACTTAGGCAGTGACTTAACTTTTTCGTCAAAAAAGACCCCAAAAGTATCTTGGAATGTCTTGAAATTGTACACAGTCATAGTCAAGCATGCCCTGAACAAGAATCCGTTGAATATATTTGCATATCTCTTGAAAAATATTTTTAATGAACTTTTGAAAATCAGGAAAGCGATCCATGCACTTGGACATTCCAAGTATGTTGGAATGTCTTGAAATTGTACTCAGTCATAGTCAACGACGCCCTGAACAAGAATCCGTTGAAAATATTTGCATATCGCTTAAGGAATATTTTTAATGAATTTTTGAAAATCAGGAAAGCGATCCATGCACTTAGGCAGTGACTTAACTTTTTCGTCAAAAAAGACCCCAAAAGTATCTTGGAATGTCTTGAAATTGTACACAGTCATAGTCAAGCATGCCCTGAACAAGAATCCGTTGAATATATTTGCATATCTCTTGAAGAATATTTTTAATGAATTTTTGAAAATCCGAAAAGCGATCCATGCACTTGGACATTCCAAGTATGTTGGAATGTCTTGAAATTGTACTCAGTCATAGTCAACGACGCTCTGAACAAGAATCAATTGAAAATATTTGCATATCTCTTAAGGAATATTTTTAATGAATTTTTGAAAATGAGGAAAGTCTGTGCACTAAGCCAGTGACTTAACTTTTCATTCAAAAAAGACCCCAAAAGTATCTTGGAATGTCTTGAAATTGTACACAGTCATAGTCAAGCATGCCCTGAACAAGAATCCGTTTAATATATTTGCATATCTCTTGAAGAATATTTTTAATGAACTTTTGAAAATCAGGAAAGCGATCCATGTACTTGGACATTCAAAGTATGTTGGAATGTCTTGAAATTGTACTCGGTCATAGTCAACGACGCCCTGAACAAGAATCCGTTGAAAATATTTGCATATCGCTTAAGGAATATTTTTAATGAATTTTTGAAAATCAGGAAAGCGATCCATGCACTTAGGCAGTGACTTAACTTTTTTGTCAAAAAAGACCCCAAAAGTATCTTGGAATGTCTTGAAATTGTACACAGTCATAGTCAAGCATGCCCTGAACAAGAATCCGTTGAATATATTTGCATATCTCTTGAAGAATATTTTTAATGAATTTTTGAAAATCCGAAAAGCGATCCATGCACTTGGACATTCCAAGTATGTTGGAATGTCTTGAAATTGTACTCGGTCATAGTCAACGACGCCCTGAACAAGAATCCATTGAAAATATTTGCATATCTCTTAAGGAATATTTTTAATGAATTTTTGAAAATGATGAAAGTCTGTGCACTTAGGCAGTGACTTAACTTTTTATCCAAAAAAGACCCCAAAGGTATCTTGGAATGTCTTGAAATTGTACACAGTCATAGTCAATCATGCCCTGAACAAGAATCCGTTGAATATATTTGCATATCTCTTGAAGAATATTTTTAATGAACTTTTGAAAATCAGGAAAGCGATCCATGCACTTGGACATTCCAAGTATGTTGGAATGTCTTGAAATTGTACTCAGTCATAGTCAACGACGCCCTGAACAAGAATCCGTTGAAAATATTTGCATATCGCTTAAGGAATATTTTTAATGAATTTTTGAAAATCAGGAAAGCGATCCATGCACTTAGGCAGTGACTTAACTTTTTTGTCAAAAAAGACCCCAAAAGTATCTTGGAATGTCTTGAAATTGTACACAGTCATAGTCAAGCATGCCCTGAACAAGAATCCGTTGAATATATTTGCATTTCTCTTGAAGAATATTTTTAATGAACTTTTGAAAATCAGGAAAGCGATCCATGCACTTGGACATTCCAAGTATGTTGGAATGTCTTGAAATTGTACTCAGTCATAGTCAACGACGCCCTGAACAAGAATCCGTTGAAAATATTTGCATATAGCTTAAGGAATATTTTTAATGAATTTTTGAAAATCAGGAAAGCGATCCATGCACTTAGGCAGTGACTTAACTTTTTTGTCAAAAAAGACCCCAAAAGTATCTTGGAATGTCTTGAAATTGTACACAGTCATAGTCAAGCATGCCCTGAACAAGAATCCGTTGAATATATTTGCATATCTCTTGAAGAATATTTTTAATGAATTTTTGAAAATCCGAAAAGCGATCCATGCACTTGGACATTCCAAGTATGTTGGAATGTCTTGAAATTGTACTCAGTCATAGTCAACGACGCCCTGAACAAGAATCAATTGAAAATATTTGCATATCTCTTAAGGAATATTTTTAATGAATTTTTGAAAATGATGAAAGTCTGTGCACTTAGGCAGTGACTTAACTTTTTATTCAAAAAAGACCCCAAAAGTATCTTGGAATGTCTTGAAATTGTACACAGTCATAGTCAAGCATGCCCTGAACAAGAATCCGTTTAATATATTTGCATATCTCTTGAAGAATATTTTTAATGAACTTTTGAAAATCAGGAAAGCGATCCATGCACTTGGACATTCCAAGTATGTTGGAATGTCTTGAAATTGTACTCAGTCATAGTCAACGACGCCCTGAACAAGAATCCGTTGAAAATATTTGCATATCGCTTAAGGAATATTTTTAATGAATTTTTGAAAATCAGGAAAGCGATCCATGCACTTAGGCAGTGACTTAACTTTTTCGTCAAAAAAGACCCCAAAAGTATCTTGGAATGTCTTGAAATTGTACACAGTCATAGTCAAGCATGCCCTGAACAAGAATCCGTTGAATATATTTGCATATCTCTTGAAGAATATTTTTAATGAATTTTTGAAAATCCGAAAAGCGATCCATGCACTTGGACATTCCAAGTATGTTGGAATGTCTTGAAATTGTACTCAGTCATAGTCAACGACGCCCTGAACAAGAATCAATTGAAAATATTTGCATATCTCTTAAGGAATATTTTTAATGAATTTTTGAAAATGAGGAAAGTCTGTGCACTTAGGCAGTGACTTAACTTTTTATTCAAAAAAGACCCCAAAAGTATCTTGGAATGTCTTGAAATTGTACACAGTCATAGTCAAGCATAGCCCTGAACAAGAATCCGTTGAATATATTTGCATATCTCTTGAAGAATATTTTTAATGAACTTTTGAAAATCAGGAAAGCGATCCATGCACTTGGACATTCCAAGTATGTTGGAATGTCTTGAAATTGTACTCAGTCATAGTCAACGACGCCCTGAACAAGAATCCGTTGAAAATATTTGCATATCGTTTAAGGAATATTTTTAAAGAATTTCTGAAAATCAGGAAAGCGATCCATGCACTTAGGCAGTGACTTAACTTTTTCGTCAAAAAAGACCCCAAAAGTATCTTGGAATGTCTTGAAATTGTACACAGTCATAGTCAAGCATGCCCTGAACAAGAATCCGTTGAATATATTTGCATATCTCTTGAAGAATATTTTTAATGAATTTTTGAAAATCCGGAAAGCGATCCATGCACTTGGACATTCCAAGTATGTTGGAATGTCTTGAAATTGTACTCGGTCATAGTCAACGACGCCCTGAACAAGAATCCATTGAAAATATTTGCATATCTCTTAAGGAATATTTTTAATGAATTTTTGAAAATGATGAAAGTCTGTGCACTTAGGCAGTGACTTAACTTTTTATTCAAAAAAGACCCCAAAGGTATCTTGGAATGTCTTGAAATTGTACACAGTCATAGTCAAGCATGCCCTGAACAAGAATCCGTTGAATATATTTGCATATCTCTTGAAGAATATTTTTAATGAACTTTTGAAAATCAGGAAAGCGATCCATGCACTTGGACATTCCAAGTATGTTGGAATGTCTTGAAATTGTACTCAGTCATAGTCAACGACGCCCTGAACAAGAATCCGTTGAAAATATTTGCATATCGCTTAAGGAATATTTTTAATGAATTTTTGAAAATCAGGAAAGCGATCCATGCACTTAGGCAGTGACTTAACTTTTTTGTCAAAAAAGACCCCAAAAGTATCTTGGAATGTCTTGAAATTGTACACAGTCATAGTCAAGCATGCCCTGAACAAGAATCCGTTGAATATATTTGCATATCTCTTGAAGAATATTTTTAATGAATTTTTGAAAATCCGAAAAGCGATCCATGCACTTGGACATTCCAAGTATGTTGGAATGTCTTGAAATTGTACTCAGTCATAGTCAACGACGCCCTGAACAAGAATCAATTGAAAATATTTGCATATCTCTTAAGGAATATTTTTAATGAATTTTTGAAAATGAGGAAAGTCTGTGCACTTAGGCAGTGACTTAACTTTTTATTCAAAAAAGACCCCAAAAGTATCTTGGAATGTCTTGAAATTGTACACAGTCATAGTCAAGCATAGCCCTGAACAAGAATCCGTTGAATATATTTGCATATCTCTTGAAGAATATTTTTAATGAACTTTTGAAAATCAGGAAAGCGATCCATGCACTTGGACATTCCAAGTATGTTGGAATGTCTTGAAATTGTACTCAGTCATAGTCAACGACGCCCTGAACAAGAATCCGTTGAAAATATTTGCATATCGTTTAAGGAATATTTTTAAAGAATTTCTGAAAATCAGGAAAGCGATCCATGCACTTAGGCAGTGACTTAACTTTTTCGTCAAAAAAGACCCCAAAAGTATCTTGGAATGTCTTGAAATTGTACACAGTCATAGTCAAGCATGCCCTGAACAAGAATCCGTTGAATATATTTGCATATCTCTTGAAGAATATTTTTAATGAATTTTTGAAAATCCGGAAAGCGATCCATGCACTTGGACATTCCAAGTATGTTGGAATGTCTTGAAATTGTACTCGGTCATAGTCAACGACGCCCTGAACAAGAATCCATTGAAAATATTTGCATATCTCTTAAGGAATATTTTTAATGAATTTTTGAAAATGATGAAAGTCTGTGCACTTAGGCAGTGACTTAACTTTTTATTCAAAAAAGACCCCAAAGGTATCTTGGAATGTCTTGAAATTGTACACAGTCATAGTCAAGCATGCCCTGAACAAGAATCCGTTGAATATATTTGCATATCTCTTGAAGAATATTTTTAATGAACTTTTGAAAATCAGGAAAGCGATCCATGCACTTGGACATTCCAAGTATGTTGGAATGTCTTGAAATTGTACTCAGTCATAGTCAACAACGTCCTGAACAAGAATCCGTTGAAAATATTTGCATATCGCTTAAGGAATATTTTTAATGAATTTTTGAAAATCAGGAAAGCGATCCATGCACTTAGGCAGTGACTTAACTTTTTTGTCAAAAAAGACCCCAAAAGTATCTTGGAATGTCTTGAAATTGTACACAGTCATAGTCAAGCATGCCCTGAACAAGAATCCGTTGAATATATTTGCATATCTCTTGAAGAATATTTTTAATGAACTTTTGAAAATCAGGAAAGCGATCCATGCACTTGGACATTCCAAGTATGTTGGAATGTCTTGAAATTGTACTCAGTCATAGTCAACGACGCCCTGAACAAGAATCCGTTGAAAATATTTGCATATCGTTTAAGGAATATTTTTAAAGAATTTCTGAAAATCAGGAAAGCGATCCATGCACTTAGGCAGTGACTTAACTTTTTCGTCAAAAAAGACCCCAAAAGTATCTTGGAATGTCTTGAAATTGTACACAGTCATAGTCAAGCATGCCCTGAACAAGAATCCGTTGAATATATTTGCATATCTCTTGAAGAATATTTTTAATGAATTTTTGAAAATCCGGAAAGCGATCCATGCACTTGGACATTCCAAGTATGTTGGAATGTCTTGAAATTGTACTCGGTCATAGTCAACGACGCCCTGAACAAGAATCCATTGAAAATATTTGCATATCTCTTAAGGAATATTTTTAATGAATTTTTGAAAATGATGAAAGTCTGTGCACTTAGGCAGTGACTTAACTTTTTATTCAAAAAAGACCCCAAAGGTATCTTGGAATGTCTTGAAATTGTACACAGTCATAGTCAAGCATGCCCTGAACAAGAATCCGTTGAATATATTTGCATATCTCTTGAAGAATATTTTTAATGAACTTTTGAAAATCAGGAAAGCGATCCATGCACTTGGACATTCCAAGTATGTTGGAATGTCTTGAAATTGTACTCAGTCATAGTCAACGACGCCCTGAACAAGAATCCGTTGAAAATATTTGCATATCGTTTAAGGAATATTTTTAAAGAATTTCTGAAAATCAGGAAAGCGATCCATGCACTTAGGCAGTGACTTAACTTTTTCGTCAAAAAAGACCCCAAAAGTATCTTGGAATGTCTTGAAATTGTACACAGTCATAGTCAAGAATGCCCTGAACAAGAATCCGTTGAATATATTTGCATATCTCTTGAAGAATATTTTTAATGAATTTTTGAAAATCCGGAAAGCGATCCATGCACTTGGACATTCCAAGTATGTTGGAATGTCTTGAAATTGTACTCGGTCATAGTCAACGACGCCCTGAACAAGAATCCATTGAAAATATTTGCATATCTCTTAAGGAATATTTTTAATGAATTTTTGAAAATGATGAAAGTCTGTGCACTTCGGCAGTGACTTAACTTTTTATTCAAAAAAGACCCCAAAGGTATCTTGGAATGTCTTGAAATTGTACACAGTCATAGTCAAGCATGCCCTGAACAAGAATCCGTTGAATATATTTGCATATCTCTTGAAGAATATTTTTAATGAATTTTTGAAAATCAGGAAAGCGATCCATGCACTTGGACATTCCAAGTATGTTGGAATGTCTTGAAATTGTACTCAGTCATAGTCAACGACGCCCTGAACAAGAATCCGTTGAAAATATTTGCATATCGCTTAAGGAATATTTTTAAAGAATTTCTGAAAATCAGGAAAGCGATCCATGCACTTAGGCAGTGACTTAACTTTTTATTCAAAAAAGACCCCAAAAGTATCTTGGAATGTCTTGAAATTGTACACAGTCATAGTCAAGCCTGCCCTGAACAAGAATCAGTTGAATATATTTGCATATCTCTTGAAGAATATTTTTAATGAATTTTTGAAAATCCGAAAGCGATCCATGCACTTGGACATTCCAAGTATGTTGGAATGTCTTGAAATTGTACTCAGTCATAGTCAACGACGCCCTGAACAAGAATCAATTGAAAATATTTGCATATCTCTTAAGGAATATTTTTAATGAATTTTTGAAAATGAGGAAAGTCTGTGCACTTAGGCAGTGACTTAACTTTTTATTCAAAAAAGACCCCAAAAGTATCTTGGAATGTCTTGAAATTGTACACAGTCATAGTCAAGCATGCCCTGAACAAGAATCCGTTGAATATATTTGCATATCTCTTGAAGAATATTTTTAATGAACTTTTGAAAATCAGGAAAGCGATCCATGCACTTGGACATTCCAAGTATGTTGGAATGTCTTGAAATTGTACTCAGTCATAGTCAACGACGCCCTGAACAAGAATCCGTTGAAAATATTTGCATATCGCTTAAGGAATATTTTTAATGAATTTTTGAAAATCAGGAAAGCGATCCATGCACTTAGGCAGTGACTTAACTTTTTCGTCAAAAAAGACCCCAAAAGTATCTTGGAATGTCTTGAAATTGTACACAGTCATAGTCAAGCATGCCCTGAACAAGAATCCGTTGAATATATTTGCATATCTCTTGAAGAATATTTTTAATGAATTTTTGAAAATCCGAAAAGCGATCCATGCACTTGGACATTCCAAGTATGTTGGAATGTCTTGAAATTGTACTCAGTCATAGTCAACGACGCCCTGAACAAGAATCAATTGAAAATATTTGCATATCTCTTAAGGAATATTTTTAATGAATTTTTGAAAATGAGGAAAGTCTGTGCACTTAGGCAGTGACTTAACTTTTTATTCAAAAAAGACCCCAAAAGTATCTTGGAATGTCTTGAAATTGTACACAGTCATAGTCAAGCATAGCCCTGAACAAGAATCCGTTGAATATATTTGCATATCTCTTGAAGAATATTTTTAATGAACTTTTGAAAATCAGGAAAGCGATCCATGCACTTGGACATTCCAAGTATGTTGGAATGTCTTGAAATTGTACTCAGTCATAGTCAACGACGCCCTGAACAAGAATCCGTTGAAAATATTTGCATATCGTTTAAGGAATATTTTTAAAGAATTTCTGAAAATCAGTTAAGCGATCCATGCACTTAGGCAGTGACTTAACTTTTTCGTCAAAAAAGACCCCAAAAGTATCTTGGAATGTCTTGAAATTGTACACAGTCATAGTCAAGCATGCCCTGAACAAGAATCCGTTGAATATATTTGCATATCTCTTGAAGAATATTTTTAATGAATTTTTGAAAATCCGGAAAGCGATCCATGCACTTGGACATTCCAAGTATGTTGGAATGTCTTGAAATTGTACTCGGTCATAGTCAACGACGCCCTGAACAAGAATCCATTGAAAATATTTGCATATCTCTTAAGGAATATTTTTAATGAATTTTTGAAAATGATGAAAGTCTGTGCACTTAGGCAGTGACTTAACTTTTTATTCAAAAAAGACCCCAAAGGTATCTTGGAATGTCTTGAAATTGTACACAGTCATAGTCAAGCATGCCCTGAACAAGAATCCGTTGAATATATTTGCATATCTCTTGAAGAATATTTTTAATGAACTTTTGAAAATCAGGAAAGCGATCCATGCACTTGGACATTCCAAGTATGTTGGAATGTCTTGAAATTGTACTCAGTCATAGTCAACGACGCCCTGAACAAGAATCCGTTGAAAATATTTGCATATCGCTTAAGGAATATTTTTAATGAATTTTTGAAAATCAGGAAAGCGATCCATGCACTTAGGCAGTGACTTAACTTTTTTGTCAAAAAAGACCCCAAAAGTATCTTGGAATGTCTTGAAATTGTACACAGTCATAGTCAAGCATGCCCTGAACAAGAATCCATTGAATATATTTGCATATCTCTTGAAGAATATTTTTAATGAACTTTTGAAAATCAGGAAAGCGATCCATGCACTTGGACATTCCAAGTATGTTGGAATGTCTTGAAATTGTACTCAGTCATAGTCAACGACGCCCTGAACAAGAATCCGTTGAAAATATTTGCATATCGTTTAAGGAATATTTTTAAAGAATTTCTGAAAATCAGGAAAGCGATCCATGCACTTAGGCAGTGACTTAACTTTTTCGTCAAAAAAGACCCCAAAAGTATCTTGGAATGTCTTGAAATTGTACACAGTCATAGTCAAGCATGCCCTGAACAAGAATCCGTTGAATATATTTGCATATCTCTTGAAGAATATTTTTAATGAATTTTTGAAAATCCGGAAAGCGATCCATGCACTTGGACATTCCAAGTATGTTGGAATGTCTTGAAATTGTACTCGGTCATAGTCAACGACGCCCTGAACAAGAATCCATTGAAAATATTTGCATATCTCTTAAGGAATATTTTTAATGAATTTTTGAAAATGATGAAAGTCTGTGCACTTTGGCAGTGACTTAACTTTTTATTCAAAAAAGACCCCAAAGGTATCTTGGAATGTCTTGAAATTGTACACAGTCATAGTCAAGCATGCCCTGAACAAGAATCCGTTGAATATATTTGCATATCTCTTGAAGAATATTTTTAATGAACTTTTGAAAATCAGGAAAGCGATCCATGCACTTGGACATTCCAAGTATGTTGGAATGTCTTGAAATTGTACTCAGTCATAGTCAACGACGCCCTGAACAAGAATCCGTTGAAAATATTTGCATATCGTTTAAGGAATATTTTTAAAGAATTTCTGAAAATCAGGAAAGCGATCCATGCACTTAGGCAGTGACTTAACTTTTTCGTCAAAAAAGACCCCAAAAGTATCTTGGAATGTCTTGAAATTGTACACAGTCATAGTCAAGAATGCCCTGAACAAGAATCCGTTGAATATATTTGCATATCTCTTGAAGAATATTTTTAATGAATTTTTGAAAATCCGGAAAGCGATCCATGCACTTGGACATTCCAAGTATGTTGGAATGTCTTGAAATTGTACTCGGTCATAGTCAACGACGCCCTGAACAAGAATCCATTGAAAATATTTGCATATCTCTTAAGGAATATTTTTAATGAATTTTTGAAAATGATGAAAGTCTGTGCACTTAGGCAGTGACTTAACTTTTTATTCAAAAAAGACCCCAAAGGTATCTTGGAATGTCTTGAAATTGTACACAGTCATAGTCAAGCATGCCCTGAACAAGAATCCGTTGAATATATTTGCATATCTCTTGAAGAATATTTTTAATGAACTTTTGAAAATCAGGAAAGCGATCCATGCACTTGGACATTCCAAGTATGTTGGAATGTCTTGAAATTGTACTCAGTCATAGTCAACGACGCCCTGAACAAGAATCCGTTGAAAATATTTGCATATCGCTTAAGGAATATTTTTAATGAATTTTTGAAAATCAGGAAAGCGATCCATGCACTTAGGCAGTGACTTAACTTTTTTGTCAAAAAAGACCCCAAAAGTATCTTGGAATGTCTTGAAATTGTACACAGTCATAGTCAAGCATGCCCTGAACAAGAATCCGTTGAATATATTTGCATATCTCTTGAAGAATATTTTTAATGAATTTTTGAAAATCCGAAAAGCGATCCATGCACTTGGACATTCCAAGTATGTTGGAATGTCTTGAAATTGTACTCAGTCATAGTCAACGACGCCCTGAACAAGAATCAATTGAAAATATTTGCATATCTCTTAAGGAATATTTTTAATGAATTTTTGAAAATGATGAAAGTCTGTGCACTTTGGCAGTGACTTAACTTTTTATTCAAAAAAGACCCCAAAGGTATCTTGGAATGTCTTGAAATTGTACACAGTCATAGTCAAGCATGCCCTGAACAAGAATCCGTTGAATATATTTGCATATCTCTTGAAGAATATTTTTAATGAACTTTTGAAAATCAGGAAAGCGATCCATGCACTTGGACATTCCAAGTATGTTGGAATGTCTTGAAATTGTACTCAGTCATAGTCAACGACGCCCTGAACAAGAATCCGTTGAAAATATTTGCATATCGTTTAAGGAATATTTTTAAAGAATTTCTGAAAATCAGGAAAGCGATCCATGCACTTAGGCAGTGACTTAACTTTTTCGTCAAAAAAGACCCCAAAAGTATCTTGGAATGTCTTGAAATTGTACACAGTCATAGTCAAGAATGCCCTGAACAAGAATCCGTTGAATATATTTGCATATCTCTTGAAGAATATTTTTAATGAATTTTTGAAAATCCGGAAAGCGATCCATGCACTTGGACATTCCAAGTATGTTGGAATGTCTTGAAATTGTACTCGGTCATAGTCAACGACGCCCTGAACAAGAATCCATTGAAAATATTTGCATATCTCTTAAGGAATATTTTTAATGAATTTTTGAAAATGATGAAAGTCTGTGCACTTAGGCAGTGACTTAACTTTTTATTCAAAAAAGACCCCAAAGGTATCTTGGAATGTCTTGAAATTGTACACAGTCATAGTCAAGCATGCCCTGAACAAGAATCCGTTGAATATATTTGCATATCTCTTGAAGAATATTTTTAATGAACTTTTGAAAATCAGGAAAGCGATCCATGCACTTGGACATTCCAAGTATGTTGGAATGTCTTGAAATTGTACTCAGTCATAGTCAACGACGCCCTGAACAAGAATCCGTTGAAAATATTTGCATATCGCTTAAGGAATATTTTTAATGAATTTTTGAAAATCAGGAAAGCGATCCATGCACTTAGGCAGTGACTTAACTTTTTTGTCAAAAAAGACCCCAAAAGTATCTTGGAATGTCTTGAAATTGTACACAGTCATAGTCAAGCATGCCCTGAACAAGAATCCGTTGAATATATTTGCATATCTCTTGAAGAATATTTTTAATGAATTTTTGAAAATCCGAAAAGCGATCCATGCACTTGGACATTCCAAGTATGTTGGAATGTCTTGAAATTGTACTCAGTCATAGTCAACGACGCCCTGAACAAGAATCAATTGAAAATATTTGCATATCTCTTAAGGAATATTTTTAATGAATTTTTGAAAATGAGGAAAGTCTGTGCACTTAGGCAGTGACTTAACTTTTTATTCAAAAAAGACCCCAAAAGTATCTTGGAATGTCTTGAAATTGTACACAGTCATAGTCAAGCATAGCCCTGAACAAGAATCCGTTGAATATATTTGCATATCTCTTGAAGAATATTTTTAATGAACTTTTGAAAATCAGGAAAGCGATCCATGCACTTGGACATTCCAAGTATGTTGGAATGTCTTGAAATTGTACTCAGTCATAGTCAACGACGCCCTGAACAAGAATCCGTTGAAAATATTTGCATATCGTTTAAGGAATATTTTTAAAGAATTTCTGAAAATCAGGAAAGCGATCCATGCACTTAGGCAGTGACTTAACTTTTTCGTCAAAAAAGACCCCAAAAGTATCTTGGAATGTCTTGAAATTGTACACAGTCATAGTCAAGCATGCCCTGAACAAGAATCCGTTGAATATATTTGCATATCTCTTGAAGAATATTTTTAATGAATTTTTGAAAATCCGGAAAGCGATCCATGCACTTGGACATTCCAAGTATGTTGGAATGTCTTGAAATTGTACTCGGTCATAGTCAACGACGCCCTGAACAAGAATCCATTGAAAATATTTGCATATCTCTTAAGGAATATTTTTAATGAATTTTTGAAAATGATGAAAGTCTGTGCACTTAGGCAGTGACTTAACTTTTTATTCAAAAAAGACCCCAAAGGTATCTTGGAATGTCTTGAAATTGTACACAGTCATAGTCAAGCATGCCCTGAACAAGAATCCGTTGAATATATTTGCATATCTCTTGAAGAATATTTTTAATGAACTTTTGAAAATCAGGAAAGCGATCCATGCACTTGGACATTCCAAGTATGTTGGAATGTCTTGAAATTGTACTCAGTCATAGTCAACAACGCCCTGAACAAGAATCCGTTGAAAATATTTGCATATCGCTTAAGGAATATTTTTAATGAATTTTTGAAAATCAGGAAAGCGATCCATGCACTTAGGCAGTGACTTAACTTTTTTGTCAAAAAAGACCCCAAAAGTATCTTGGAATGTCTTGAAATTGTACACAGTCATAGTCAAGCATGCCCTGAACAAGAATCCGTTGAATATATTTGCATATCTCTTGAAGAATATTTTTAATGAACTTTTGAAAATCAGGAAAGCGATCCATGCACTTGGACATTCCAAGTATGTTGGAATGTCTTGAAATTGTACTCAGTCATAGTCAACGACGCCCTGAACAAGAATCCGTTGAAAATATTTGCATATCGTTTAAGGAATATTTTTAAAGAATTTCTGAAAATCAGGAAAGCGATCCATGCACTTAGGCAGTGACTTAACTTTTTCGTCAAAAAAGACCCCAAAAGTATCTTGGAATGTCTTGAAATTGTACACAGTCATAGTCAAGCATGCCCTGAACAAGAATCCGTTGAATATATTTGCATATCTCTTGAAGAATATTTTTAATGAATTTTTGAAAATCCGGAAAGCGATCCATGCACTTGGACATTCCAAGTATGTTGGAATGTCTTGAAATTGTACTCGGTCATAGTCAACGACGCCCTGAACAAGAATCCATTGAAAATATTTGCATATCTCTTAAGGAATATTTTTAATGAATTTTTGAAAATGATGAAAGTCTGTGCACTTAGGCAGTGACTTAACTTTTTATTCAAAAAAGACCCCAAAGGTATCTTGGAATGTCTTGAAATTGTACACAGTCATAGTCAAGCATGCCCTGAACAAGAATCCGTTGAATATATTTGCATATCTCTTGAAGAATATTTTTAATGAACTTTTGAAAATCAGGAAAGCGATCCATGCACTTGGACATTCCAAGTATGTTGGAATGTCTTGAAATTGTACTCAGTCATAGTCAACGACGCCCTGAACAAGAATCCGTTGAAAATATTTGCATATCGTTTAAGGAATATTTTTAAAGAATTTCTGAAAATCAGGAAAGCGATCCATGCACTTAGGCAGTGACTTAACTTTTTCGTCAAAAAAGACCCCAAAAGTATCTTGGAATGTCTTGAAATTGTACACAGTCATAGTCAAGAATGCCCTGAACAAGAATCCGTTGAATATATTTGCATATCTCTTGAAGAATATTTTTAATGAATTTTTGAAAATCCGGAAAGCGATCCATGCACTTGGACATTCCAAGTATGTTGGAATGTCTTGAAATTGTACTCGGTCATAGTCAACGACGCCCTGAACAAGAATCCATTGAAAATATTTGCATATCTCTTAAGGAATATTTTTAATGAATTTTTGAAAATGATGAAAGTCTGTGCACTTAGGCAGTGACTTAACTTTTTATTCAAAAAAGACCCCAAAAGTATCTTGGAATGTCTTGAAATTGTACACAGTCATAGTCAAGCATAGCCCTGAACAAGAATCCGTTGAATATATTTGCATATCTCTTGAAGAATATTTTTAATGAACTTTTGAAAATCAGGAAAGCGATCCATGCACTTGGACATTCCAAGTATGTTGGAATGTCTTGAAATTGTACTCAGTCATAGTCAACGACGCCCTGAACAAGAATCCGTTGAAAATATTTGCATATCGTTTAAGGAATATTTTTAAAGAATTTCTGAAAATCAGGAAAGCGATCCATGCACTTAGGCAGTGACTTAACTTTTTCGTCAAAAAAGACCCCAAAAGTATCTTGGAATGTCTTGAAATTGTACACAGTCATAGTCAAGCATGCCCTGAACAAGAATCCGTTGAATATATTTGCATATCTCTTGAAGAATATTTTTAATGAATTTTTGAAAATCCGGAAAGCGATCCATGCACTTGGACATTCCAAGTATGTTGGAATGTCTTGAAATTGTACTCGGTCATAGTCAACGACGCCCTGAACAAGAATCCATTGAAAATATTTGCATATCTCTTAAGGAATATTTTTAATGAATTTTTGAAAATGATGAAAGTCTGTGCACTTAGGCAGTGACTTAACTTTTTATTCAAAAAAGACCCCAAAGGTATCTTGGAATGTCTTGAAATTGTACACAGTCATCGTCAAGCATGCCCTGAACAAGAATCCGTTGAATATATTTGCATATCTCTTGAAGAATATTTTTAATGAACTTTTGAAAATCAGGAAAGCGATCCATGCACTTGGACATTCCAAGTATGTTGGAATGTCTTGAAATTGTACTCAGTCATAGTCAACGACGCCCTGAACAAGAATCCGTTGAAAATATTTGCATATCGCTTAAGGAATATTTTTAATGAATTTTTGAAAATCAGGAAAGCGATCCATGCACTTAGGCAGTGACTTAACTTTTTTGTCAAAAAAGACCCCAAAAGTATCTTGGAATGTCTTGAAATTGTACACAGTCATAGTCAAGCATGCCCTGAACAAGAATCCATTGAATATATTTGCATATCTCTTGAAGAATATTTTTAATGAACTTTTGAAAATCAGGAAAGCGATCCATGCACTTGGACATTCCAAGTATGTTGGAATGTCTTGAAATTGTACTCAGTCATAGTCAACGACGCCCTGAACAAGAATCCGTTGAAAATATTTGCATATCGTTTAAGGAATATTTTTAAAGAATTTCTGAAAATCAGGAAAGCGATCCATGCACTTAGGCAGTGACTTAACTTTTTCGTCAAAAAAGACCCCAAAAGTATCTTGGAATGTCTTGAAATTGTACACAATCATAGTCAAGCATGCCCTGAACAAGAATCCGTTGAATATATTTGCATATCTCTTGAAGAATATTTTTAATGAATTTTTGAAAATCCGGAAAGCGATCCATGCACTTGGACATTCCAAGTATGTTGGAATGTCTTGAAATTGTACTCGGTCATAGTCAACGACGCCCTGAACAAGAATCCATTGAAAATATTTGCATATCTCTTAAGGAATATTTTTAATGAATTTTTGAAAATGATGAAAGTCTGTGCACTTAGGCAGTGACTTAACTTTTTATTCAAAAAAGACCCCAAAGGTATCTTGGAATGTCTTGAAATTGTACACAGTCATAGTCAAGCATGCCCTGAACAAGAATCCGTTGAATATATTTGCATATCTCTTGAAGAATATTTTTAATGAACTTTTGAAAATCAGGAAAGCGATCCATGCACTTGGACATTCCAAGTATGTTGGAATGTCTTGAAATTGTACTCAGTCATAGTCAACGACGCCCTGAACAAGAATCCGTTGAAAATATTTGCATATCGTTTAAGGAATATTTTTAAAGAATTTCTGAAAATCAGGAAAGCGATCCATGCACTTAGGCAGTGACTTAACTTTTTCGTCAAAAAAGACCCCAAAAGTATCTTGGAATGTCTTGAAATTGTACACAGTCATAGTCAAGAATGCCCTGAACAAGAATCCGTTGAATATATTTGCATATCTCTTGAAGAATATTTTTAATGAATTTTTGAAAATCCGGAAAGCGATCCATGCACTTGGACATTCCAAGTATGTTGGAATGTCTTGAAATTGTACTCGGTCATAGTCAACGACGCCCTGAACAAGAATCCATTGAAAATATTTGCATATCTCTTAAGGAATATTTTTAATGAATTTTTGAAAATGATGAAAGTCTGTGCACTTAGGCAGTGACTTAACTTTTTATTCAAAAAAGACCCCAAAGGTATCTTGGAATGTCTTGAAATTGTACACAGTCATAGTCAAGCATGCCCTGAACAAGAATCCGTTGAATATATTTGCATATCTCTTGAAGAATATTTTTAATGAACTTTTGAAAATCAGGAAAGCGATCCATGCACTTGGACATTCCAAGTATGTTGGAATGTCTTGAAATTGTACTCAGTCATAGTCAACGACGCCCTGAACAAGAATCCGTTGAAAATATTTGCATATCGCTTAAGGAATATTTTTAATGAATTTTTGAAAATCAGGAAAGCGATCCATGCACTTAGGCAGTGACTTAACTTTTTTGTCAAAAAAGACCCCAAAAGTATCTTGGAATGTCTTGAAATTGTACACAGTCATAGTCAAGCATGCCCTGAAGAAGAATCCGTTGAATATATTTGCATATCTCTTGAAGAATATTTTTAATGAATTTTTGAAAATCCGAAAAGCGATCCATGCACTTGGACATTCCAAGTATGTTGGAATGTCTTGAAATTGTACTCAGTCATAGTCAACGACGCCCTGAACAAGAATCAATTGAAAATATTTGCATATCTCTTAAGGAATATTTTTAATGAATTTTTGAAAATGAGGAAAGTCTGTGCACTTAGGCAGTGACTTAACTTTTTATTCAAAAAAGACCCCAAAAGTATCTTGGAATGTCTTGAAATTGTACACAGTCATAGTCAAGCATGCCCTGAACAAGAATCCGTTGAATATATTTGCATATCTCTTGAAGAATATTTTTAATGAACTTTTGAAAATCAGGAAAGCGATCCATGCACTTGGACATTCCAAGTATGTTGGAATGTCTTGAAATTGTACTCAGTCATAGTCAACGACGCCCTGAACAAGAATCCGTTGAAAATATTTGCATATCGTTTAAGGAATATTTTTAAAGAATTTCTGAAAATCAGGAAAGCGATCCATGCACTTAGGCAGTGACTTAACTTTTTCGTCAAAAAAGACCCCAAAAGTATCTTGGAATGTCTTGAAATTGTACACAGTCATAGTCAAGCATGCCCTGAACAAGAATCCGTTGAATATATTTGCATATCTCTTGAAGAATATTTTTAATGAATTTTTGAAAATCCGAAAGCGATCCATGCACTTGGACATTCCAAGTATGTTGGAATGTCTTGAAATTGTACTCAGTCATAGTCAACGACGCCCTGAACAAGAATCAATTGAAAATATTTGCATATCTCTTAAGGAATATTTTTAATGAATTTTTGAAAATGAGGAAAGTCTGTGCACTTAGGCAGTGACTTAACTTTTTATTCAAAAAAGACCCCAAAAGTATCTTGGAATGTCTTGAAATTGTACACAGTCATAGTCAAGCATGCCCTGAACAAGAATCCGTTGAATATATTTGCATATCTCTTGAAGAATATTTTTAATGAACTTTTGAAAATCAGGAAAGCGATCCATGCACTTGGACATTCCAAGTATGTTGGAATGTCTTGAAATTGTACTCGGTCATAGTCAACGACGCCCTGAACAAGAATCCATTGAAAATATTTGCATATCGTTTAAGGAATATTTTTAAAGAATTTCTGAAAATCAGGAAAGCGATCCATGCACTTAGGCAGTGACTTAACTTTTTCGTCAAAAAAGACCCCAAAAGTATCTTGGAATGTCTTGAAATTGTACACAGTCATAGTCAAGCATGCCCTGAACAAGAATCCGTTGAATATATTTGCATATCTCTTGAAGAATATTTTTAATGAACTTTTGAAAATCAGGAAAGCGATCCATGCACTTGGACATTCCAAGTATGTTGGAATGTCTTGAAATTGTTCTCGGTCATAGTCAACGACGCCCTGAACAAGAATCCATTGAAAATATTTGCATATCTCTTAAGGAATATTTTTAATGAATTTTTGAAAATGATGAAAGTCTGTGCACTTAGGCAGTGACTTAACTTTTTATTCAAAAAAGACCCCAAAGGTATCTTGGAATGTCTTGAAATTGTACACAGTCATAGTCAAGCATGCCCTGAACAAGAATCCGTTGAATATATTTGCATATCTCTTGAAGAATATTTTTAATGAACTTTTGAAAATCAGGAAAGCGATCCATGCACTTGGACATTCCAAGTATGTTGGAATGTCTTGAAATTGTACTCAGTCATAGTCAACGACGCCCTGAACAAGAATCCGTTGAAAATATTTGCATATCGCTTAAGGAATATTTTTAATGAATTTTTGAAAATCAGGAAAGCGATCCATGCACTTAGGCAGTGACTTAACTTTTTTGTCAAAAAAGACCCCAAAAGTATCTTGGAATGTCTTGAAATTGTACACAGTCATAGTCAAGCATGCCCTGAACAAGAATCCGTTGAATATATTTGCATATCTCTTGAAGAATATTTTTAATGAATTTTTGAAAATCCGAAAAGCGATCCATGCACTTGGACATTCCAAGTATGTTGGAATGTCTTGAAATTGTACTCAGTCATAGTCAACGACGCCCTGAACAAGAATCAATTGAAAATATTTGCATATCTCTTAAGGAATATTTTTAATGAATTTTTGAAAATGAGGAAAGTCTGTGCACTTAGGCAGTGACTTAACTTTTTATTCAAAAAAGACCCCAAAGGTATCTTGGAATGTCTTGAAATTGTACACAGTCATAGTCAAGCATGCCCTGAACAAGAATCCGTTGAATATATTTGCATATCTCTTGAAGAATATTTTTAATGAACTTTTGAAAATCAGGAAAGCGATCCATGCACTTGGACATTCCAAGTATGTTGGAATGTCTTGAAATTGTACTCAGTCATAGTCAACGACGCCCTGAACAAGAATCCGTTGAAAATATTTGCATATCGTTTAAGGAATATTTTTAAAGAATTTCTGAAAATCAGGAAAGCGATCCATGCACTTAGGCAGTGACTTAACTTTTTCGTCAAAAAAGACCCCAAAAGTATCTTGGAATGTCTTGAAATTGTACACAGTCATAGTCAAGCATGCCCTGAACAAGAATCCGTTGAATATATTTGCATATCTCTTGAAGAATATTTTTA
Source organism: Microchirus variegatus (assembly GCF_963457635.1). Lineage (NCBI taxonomy): Eukaryota > Metazoa > Chordata > Actinopteri > Pleuronectiformes > Soleidae > Microchirus > Microchirus variegatus. Next base: position 1,475,095 of record NW_028154775.1, read on the forward strand.
ATGAATTTTTGAAAATCCGGAAAGCGATCCATGCACTTGGACATTCCAAGTATGTTGGAATGTCTTGAAATTGTACTCAGTCATAGTCAACAACGCCCTGAACAAGAATCCATTGAAAATATTTGCATATCTCTTAAGGAATATTTTTAATGAATTTTTGAAAATGAGGAAAGTCTGTGCACTTAGGCAGTGACTTAACTTTTTATTCAAAAAAGACCCCAAAAGTATCTTGGAATGTCTTGAAATTGTACACAGTCATAGTCAAGCATGCCCTGAACAAGAATCCGTTGAATATATTTGCATATCTCTTGAAGAATATTTTTAATGAACTTTTGAAAATCAGGAAAGCGATCCATGCACTTGGACATTCCAAGTATGTTGGAATGTCTTGAAATTGTACTCAGTCATAGTCAACGACGCCCTGAACAAGAATCCGTTGAAAATATTTGCATATCGTTTAAGGAATATTTTTAAAGAATTTCTGAAAATCAGGAAAGCGATCCATGCACTTAGGCAGTGACTTAACTTTTTCGTCAAAAAAGACCCCAAAAGTATCTTGGAATGTCTTGAAATTGTACACAGTCATAGTCAAGCATGCCCTGAACAAGAATCCGTTGAATATATTTGCATATCTCTTGAAGAATATTTTTAATGAATTTTTGAAAATCCGGAAAGCGATCCATGCACTTGGACATTCCAAGTATGTTGGAATGTCTTGAAATTGTACTCAGTCATAGTCAACAACGCCCTGAACAAGAATCCATTGAAAATATTTGCATATCTCTTAAGGAATATTTTTAATGAATTTTTGAAAATGAGGAAAGTCTGTGCACTTAGGCAGTGACTTAACTTTTTATTCAAAAAAGACCCCAAAAGTATCTTGGAATGTCTTGAAATTGTACACAGTCATAGTCAAGCATGCCCTGAACAAGAATCCGTTGAATATATTTGCATATCTCTTGAAGAATATTTTTAATGAACTTTTGAAAATCAGGAAAGCGATCCATGCACTTGGACATTCCAAGTATGTTGGAATGTTTTGAAATTGTACTCAGTCATAGTCAACGACGCCCTGAACAAGAATCCGTTGAAAATATTTGCATATCGCTTAAGGAATATTTTTAATGAATTTTTGAAAATCAGAAAAGCGATCCATGCACTTAGGCAGTGACTTAACTTTTTTGTCAAAAAAGACCCCAAAAGTATCTTGGAATGTCTTGAAATTGTACACAGTCATAGTCAAGCATGCCCTGAACAAGAATCCGTTGAATATATTTGCATATCTCTTGAAGAATATTTTTAATGAATTTTTGAAAATCCGAAAAGCAATCCATGCACTTGGACATTCCAAGTATGTTGGAATGTCTTGAAATTGTACTCGGTCATAGTCAACGACGCCCTGAACAAGAATCCATTGAAAATATTTGCATATCTCTTAAGGAATATTTTTAATGAATTTTTGAAAATGTTGAAAGTCTGTGCACTTAGGCAGTGACTTAACTTTTTATCCAAAAAAGACCCCAAAGGTATCTCGGAATGTCTTGAAATTGTACACAGTCATAGTCAAGCATGCCCTGAACAAGAATCCGTTGAATATATTTGCATATCTCTTGAAGAATATTTTTAATGAATTTTTGAAAATCCGAAAAGCGATCCATGCACTTGGACATTCCAAGTATGTTGGAATGTCTTGAAATTGTACTCAGTCATAGTCAACGACGCCCTGAACAAGAATCAATTGAAAATATTTGCATATCTCTTAAGGAATATTTTTAATGAATTTTTGAAAATTAGGAAAGCGATCCATGCACTTAGGCAGTGACTTAACTTTTGATGTTTTTGGTTTGTTTTTAAAGCATTAAAGCTGCAGGAGTTCTTCCATGTCGCCCAGTCGCTGGAAACAAACGTTTGGACACCGTGGATCACACAGCAGGATATCAGGTGAGACGAAGGAAACGATCCATTTGCCCTGATGCACTTAGTGACTTGACTTTTTTTTCAAAAAAAACCCCAAAAGTAAATTGGAATGTCTTGAAATTGTACACAGTCATAGTCAAGCATGCCCTGAATAAGAATCCGTTGAATATATTTGCATATCTCTTGAAGAATATTTTTAATGAATTTTTGAAAATCCGGAAAGCGATCCATGCACTTGGACATTCCAAGTATGTTGGAATGTCTTGAAATTGTACTCAGTCATAGTCAACGACGCCCTGAACAAGAATCCGTTGAAAATATTTGCATATCGCTTAAGGAATATTTTTAATGAATTTTTGAAAATCAGGAAAGCGATCCATGCACTTAGGCAGTGACTTAACTTTTTCGTCAAAAAAGACCCCAAAAGTATCTTGGAATGTCTTGAAATTGTACACAGTCATAGTCAAGCATGCCCTGAACAAGAATCCGTTGAATATATTTGCATATCTCTTGAGGAATATTTTTAATGAATTTTTGAAAATCAGGAAAGCGATCCATGCACTTAGGCAGTGACTTAACTTTTGATGTTTTTGGGTTGTTTTTAAAGAATTAAAGCTGCAGGAGTTCATCCATGTCGTCCAGTCGCTGGAAACAAACGTTTGGACACCGTGGATCACACAGCAGGATATCAGGTGAGACGAAGGAAACGATCCATTTGCCCTGATGTACTTAGTGACTTGACTTTTTTTCAAAAAAAACCCCAAAAGTAAATTGGAATGTCTTGAAATTGTACACAGTCATAGTCAAGCATGCCCTGAACAAGAATCCGTTGAATATATTTGCATATCTCTTGAAGAATATTTTTAATGAATTTTTGAAAATCCGAAAAGCGATCCATGCACTTGGACATTCCAAGTATGTTGGAATGTCTTGAAATTGTACTCAGTCATAGTCAACGACGCCCTGAACAAGAATCAATTGAAAATATTTGCATATCTCTTAAGGAATATTTTTAATGAATTTTTGAAAATGAGGAAAGTCTGTGCACTTAGGCAGTGACTTAACTTTTTATTCAAAAAAGACCCCAAAAGTATCTTGGAATGTCTTGAAATTGTACACAGTCATAGTCAAGCATGCCCTGAACAAGAATCCGTTGAATATATTTGCATATCTCTTGAAGAATATTTTTAATGAACTTTTGAAAATCAGGAAAGCGATCCATGCACTTGGACATTCCAAGTATGTTGGAATGTCTTGAAATTGTACTCAGTCATAGTCAACGACGCCCTGAACAAGAATCCGTTGAAAATATTTGCATATAGCTTAAGGAATATTTTTTTAATGAATTTTTGAAAATCAGGAAAGCGATCCATGCACTTAGGCAGTGACTTAACTTTTTTGTCAAAAAAGACCCCAAAAGTATCTTGGAATGTCTTGAAATTGTACACAGTCATAGTCAAGCATGCCCTGAACAAGAATCCGTTGAATATATTTGCATATCTCTTGAAGATTATTTTTAATGAATTTTTGAAAATCCGAAAAGCGATCCATGCACTTGGACATTCCAAGTATGTTGGAATGTCTTGAAATTGTACACAGTCATAGTCAAGCATGCCCTGAACAAGAATCTGTTGAATATATTTGCATATCTCTTGAAGAATATTTTTAATGAACTTTTGAAAATCAGGAAAGCGATCCATGCACTTGGACATTCCAAGTATGTTGGAATGTCTTGAAATTGTACTCAGTCATAGTCAACGACGCCCTGAACAAGAATCCGTTGAAAATATTTGCATATCGTTTAAGGAATATTTTTAAAGAATTTCTGAAAATCAGGAAAGCGATCCATGCACTTAGGCAGTGACTTAACTTTTTCGTCAAAAAAGACCCCAAAAGTATCTTGGAATGTCTTGAAATTGTACACAGTCATAGTCAAGAATGCCCTGAACAAGAATCCGTTGAATATATTTGCATATCTCTTGAAGAATATTTTTAATGAATTTTTGAAAATCCGGAAAGCGATCCATGCACTTGGACATTCCAAGTATGTTGGAATGTCTTGAAATTGTACTCGGTCATAGTCAACGACGCCCTGAACGAGAATCCATTGAAAATATTTGCATATCTCTTAAGGAATATTTTTAATGAATTTTTGAAAATGATGAAAGTCTGTGCACTTAGGCAGTGACTTAACTTTTTATTCAAAAAAGACCCCAAAGGTATCTTGGAATGTCTTGAAATTGTACACAGTCATAGTCAAGCATGCCCTGAACAAGAATCCGTTGAATATATTTGCATATCTCTTGAAGAATATTTTTAATGAACTTTTGAAAATCAGGAAAGCGATCCATGCACTTGGACATTCCAAGTATGTTGGAATGTCTTGAAATTGTACTCAGTCATAGTCAACGACGCCCTGAACAAGAATCCGTTGAAAATATTTGCATATCGCTTAAGGAATATTTTTTATGAATTTTTGAAAATCAGGAAAGCGATCCATGCACTTAGGCAGTGACTTAACTTTTTTGTCAAAAAAGACCCCAAAAGTATCTTGGAATGTCTTGAAATTGTACACAGTCATAGTCAAGCATGCCCTGAACAAGAATCCGTTGAATATATTTGCATATCTCTTGAAGAATATTTTTAATGAATTTTTGAAAATCCGAAAAGCGATCCATGCACTTGGACATTCCAAGTATGTTGGAATGTCTTGAAATTGTACTCAGTCATAGTCAACGACGCCCTGAACAAGAATCAATTGAAAATATTTGCATATCTCTTAAGGAATATTTTTAATGAATTTTTGAAAATGATGAAAGTCTGTGCACTTAGGCAGTGACTTAACTTTTTATTCAAAAAAGACCCCAAAAGTATCTTGGAATGTCTTGAAATTGTACACAGTCATAGTCAAGCATGCCCTGAACAAGAATCTGTTGAATATATTTGCATATCTCTTGAAGAATATTTTTAATGAACTTTTGAAAATCAGGAAAGCGATCCATGCACTTGGACATTCCAAGTATGTTGGAATGTCTTGAAATTGTACTCAGTCATAGTCAACGACGCCCTGAACAAGAATCCGTTGAAAATATTTGCATATCGTTTAAGGAATATTTTTAAAGAATTTCTGAAAATCAGGAAAGCGATCCATGCACTTAGGCAGTGACTTAACTTTTTCGTCAAAAAAGACCCCAAAAGTATCTTGGAATGTCTTGAAATTGTACACAGTCATAGTCAAGAATGCCCTGAACAAGAATCCGTTGAATATATTTGCATATCTCTTGAAGAATATTTTTAATGAATTTTTGAAAATCCGGAAAGCGATCCATGCACTTGGACATTCCAAGTATGTTGGAATGTCTTGAAATTGTACTCGGTCATAGTCAACGACGCCCTGAACAAGAATCCATTGAAAATATTTGCATATCTCTTAAGGAATATTTTTAATGAATTTTTGAAAATGAGGAAAGTCTGTGCACTTAGGCAGTGACTTAACTTTTTATTCAAAAAAGACCCCAAAAGTATCTTGGAATGTCTTGAAATTGTACACAGTCATAGTCAAGCATGCCCTGAACAAGAATCCGTTGAATATATTTGCATATCTCTTGAAGAATATTTTTAATGAACTTTTGAAAATCAGGAAAGCGATCCATGCACTTGGACATTCCAAGTATCTTGGAATGTCTTGAAATTGTACTCAGTCATAGTCAACAACGCCCTGAACAAGAATCCGTTGAAAATATTTGCATATCGTTTAAGGAATATTTTTAAAGAATTTCTGAAAATCAGGAAAGCGATCCATGCACTTAGGCAGTGACTTAACTTTTTTGTCAAAAAAGACCCCAAAAGTATCTTGGAATGTCTTGAAATTGTACACAGTCATAGTCAAGCATGCCCTGAACAAGAATCCGTTGAATATATTTGCATATCTCTTGAAGAATATTTTTAATGAATTTTTGAAAATCCGAAAAGCGATCCATGCACTTGGACATTCCAAGTATGTTGGAATGTCTTGAAATTGTACTCAGTCATAGTCAACGACGCCCTGAACAAGAATCAATTGAAAATATTTGCATATCTCTTAAGGAATATTTTAAATGAATTTTTGAAAATGAGGAAAGTCTGTGCACTTAGGCAGTGACTTAACTTTTTATTCAAAAAAGACCCCAAAAGTATCTTGGAATGTCTTGAAATTGTACACAGTCATAGTCAAGCATGCCCTGAACAAGAATCCGTTGAATATATTTGCATATCTCTTGAAGAATATTTTTAATGAACTTTTGAAAATCAGGAAAGCGATCCATGCACTTGGACATTCCAAGTATGTTGGAATGTCTTGAAATTGTACTCAGTCATAGTCAACGACGCCCTGAACAAGAATCCGTTGAAAATATTTGCATATCGTTTAAGGAATATTTTTAAAGAATTTCTGAAAATCAGGAAAGCGATCCATGCACTTAGGCAGTGACTTAACTTTTTCGTCAAAAAAGACCCCAAAAGTATCTTGGAATGTCTTGAAATTGTACACAGTCATAGTCAAGCATGCCCTGAACAAGAATCCGTTGAATATATTTGCATATCTCTTGAAGAATATTTTTAATGAATTTTTGAAAATCCGGAAAGCGATCCATGCACTTGGACATTCCAAGTATGTTGGAATGTCTTGAAATTGTACTCGGTCATAGTCAACGACGCCCTGAACAAGAATCCATTGAAAATATTTGCATATCTCTTAAGGAATATTTTTAATGAATTTTTGAAAATGATGAAAGTCTGTGCACTTAGGCAGTGACTTAACTTTTTATTCAAAAAAGACCCCAAAGGTATCTTGGAATGTCTTGAAATTTTACACAGTCATAGTCAAGCATGCCCTGAACAAGAATCCGTTGAATATATTTGCATATCTCTTGAAGAATATTTTTAATGAACTTTTGAAAATCAGGAAAGCGATCCATGCACTTGGACATTCCAAGTATGTTGGAATGTCTTGAAATTGTACTCAGTCATAGTCAACGACGCCCTGAACAAGAATCCGTTGAAAATATTTGCATATCGTTTAAGGAATATTTTTAAAGAATTTCTGAAAATCAGGAAAGCGATCCATGCACTTAGGCAGTGACTTAACTTTTTCGTCAAAAAAGACCCCAAAAGTATCTTGGAATGTCTTGAAATTGTACACAGTCATAGTCAAGCTTGCCCTGAACAAGAATCCGTTGAATATATTTGCATATCTCTTGAAGAATATTTTTAATGAATTTTTGAAAATCCGGAAAGCGATCCATGCACTTGGACATTCCAAGTATGTTGGAATGTCTTGAAATTGTACTCGGTCATAGTCAACGACGCCCTGAACAAGAATCCATTGAAAATATTTGCATATCTCTTAAGGAATATTTTTAATGAATTTTTGAAAATGATGAAAGTCTGTGCACTTAGGCAGTGACTTAACTTTTTATTCAAAAAAGACCCCAAAGGTATCTTGGAATGTCTTGAAATTGTACACAGTCATAGTCAAGCATGCCCTGAACAAGAATCCGTTGAATATATTTGCATATCTCTTGAAGAATATTTTTAATGAATTTTTGAAAATCCGAAAAGCGAACCATGCACTTGGACATTCCAAGTATGTTGGAATGTCTTGAAATTGTACTCAGTCATAGTCAACGACGCCCTGAACAAGAATCAATTGAAAATATTTGCATATCTCTTAAGGAATATTTTTAATGAATTTTTGAAAATGAGGAAAGTCTGTGCACTTAGGCAGTGACTTAACTTTTTATTCAAAAAAGACCCCAAAAGTATCTTGGAATGTCTTGAAATTGTACACAGTCATAGTCAAGCATGCCCTGAACAAGAATCCGTTGAATATATTTGCATATCTCTTGAAGAATATTTTTAATGAACTTTTGAAAATCAGGAAAGCGATCCATGCACTTGGACATTCCAAGTATGTTGGAATGTCTTGAAATTGTACTCAGTCATAGTCAACGACGCCCTGAACAAGAATCCGTTGAAAATATTTGCATATCGTTTAAGGAATATTTTTAAAGAATTTCTGAAAATCAGGAAAGCGATCCATGCACTTAGGCAGTGACTTAACTTTTTCGTCAAAAAAGACCCCAAAAGTATCTTGGAATGTCTTGAAATTGTACACAGTCATAGTCAAGCATGCCCTGAACAAGAATCCGTTGAATATATTTGCATATCTCTTGAAGAATATTTTTTATGAATTTTTGAAAATCCGAAAAGCGATCCATGCACTTGGACATTCCAAGTATGTTGGAATGTCTTGAAATTGTACTCAGTCATAGTCAACGACGCCCTGAACAAGAATCAATTGAAAATATTTGCATATCTCTTAAGGAATATTTTTAATGAATTTTTGAAAATGAGGAAAGTCTGTGCACTTAGGCAGTGACTTAACTTTTTATTCAAAAAAGACCCCAAAAGTATCTTGGAATGTCTTGAAATTGTACACAGTCATAGTCAAGCATGCCCTGAACAAGAATCCGTTGAATATATTTGCATATCTCTTGAAGAATATTTTTAATGAACTTTTGAAAATCAGGAAAGCGATCCATGCACTTGGACATTCCAAGTATGTTGGAATGTCTTGAAATTGTACTCAGTCATAGTCAACGACGCCCTGAACAAGAATCCGTTGAAAATATTTGCATATCGTTTAAGGAATATTTTTAATGAATTTCTGAAAATCAGGAAAGCGATCCATGCACTTAGGCAGTGACTTCACTTTTTCGTCAAAAAAGACCCCAAAAGTATCTTGGAATGTCTTGAAATTGTACACAGTCATAGTCAAGCATGCCCTGAACAAGAATCCGTTGAATATATTTGCATATCTCTTGAAGAATATTTTTAATGAATTTTTGAAAATCCGGAAAGCGATCCATGCACTTGGACATTTCAAGTATGTTGGAATGTCTTGAAATTGTACACAGTCATAGTCAAGCATGCCCTGAACAAGAATCCGTTGAATATATTTGCATATCTCTTGAAGAATATTTTTAATGAACTTTTGAAAATCCGGAAAGCGATCCATGCACTTGGACATTCCAAGTATGTTGGAATGTCTTGAAATTGTACTCGGTCATAGTCAACGACGCCCTGAACAAGAATCCATTGAAAATATTTGCATATCTCTTAAGGAATATTTTTAATGAATTTTTGAAAATGATGAAAGTCTGTGCACTTAGGCAGTGACTTAACTTTTTATCCAAAAAAGACCCCAAAGGTATCTTGGAATGTCTTGAAATTGTACACAGTCATAGTCAAGCATGCCCTGAACAAGAATCCGTTGAATATATTTGCATATCTCTTGAAGAATATTTTTAATGAACTTTTGAAAATCAGGAAAGCGATCCATGCACTTGGACATTCCAAGTATGTTGGAATGTCTTGAAATTGTACTCAGTCATAGTCAACGACGCCCTGAACAAGAATCCGTTGAAAATATTTGCATATCGCTTAAGGAATATTTTTAATGAATTTTTGAAAATCAGGAAAGCGATCCATGCACTTAGGCAGTGACTTAACTTTTTATTCAAAAAAGACCCCAAAAGTATCTTGGAATGTCTTGAAATTGTACACAGTCATAGTCAAGCATGCCCTGAACAAGAATCCGTTGAATATATTTGCATATCTCTTGAAGAATATTTTTAATGAATTTTTGAAAATCCGAAAAGCGATCCATGCACTTGGACATTCCAAGTATGTTGGAATGTCTTGAAATTGTACTCAGTCATAGTCAACGACGCCCTGAACAAGAATCAATTGAAAATATTTGCATATCTCTTAAGGAATATTTTTAATGAATTTTTGAAAATTAGGAAAGCGATCCATGCACTTAGGCAGTGACTTAACTTTTGATGTTTTTGGTTTGTTTTTAAAGCATTAAAGCTGCAGGAGTTCATCCATGTCGCCCAGTCGCTGGAAACAAACGTTTGGACACCGTGGATCACACAGCAGGATATCAGGTGAGACGAAGGAAACGATCCATTTGCCCTGATGCACTTAGTGACTTGACTTTTTTTTCAAAAAAAAACCCAAAAGTAAATTGGAATGTCTTGAAATTGTACACAGTCATAGTCAAGCATGCCCTGAATAAGAATCCGTTGAATATATTTGCATATCTCTTGAAGAATATTTTTAATGAATTTTTGAAAATCCGGAAAGCGATCCATGCACTTGGACATTCCAAGTATGTTGGAATGTCTTGAAATTGTACTCAGTCATAGTCAACGACGCCCTGAACAAGAATCAATTGAAAATATTTGCATATCTCTTAAGGAATATTTTTAATGAATTTTTGAAAATGAGGAAAGTCTGTGCACTTAGGCAGTGACTTAACTTTTCATTCAAAAAAGACCCCAAAAGTATCTTGGAATGTCTTGAAATTGTACACAGTCATAGTCAAGCATGCCCTGAACAAGAATCCGTTAAATATATTTGCATATCTCTTGAAGAATATTTTTAATGAACTTTTGAAAATCAGGAAAGCGATCCATGCACTTGGACATTCCAAGTATGTTGGAATGTCTTGAAATTGTACTCAGTCATAGTCAACGACGCCCTGAACAAGAATCCGTTGAAAATATTTGCATATCGTTTAAGGAATATTTTTAAAGAATTTCTGAAAATCAGGAAAGCGATCCATGCACTTAGGCAGTGACTTAACTTTTTCGTCAAAAAAGACCCCAAAAGTATCTTGGAATGTCTTGAAATTGTACACAGTCATAGTCAAGCATGCCCTGAACAAGAATCCGTTGAATATATTTGCATATCTCTTGAAGAATATTTTTAATGAATTTTTGAAAATCCGGAAAGCGATCCATGCACTTGGACATTCCAAGTATGTTGGAATGTCTTGAAATTGTACTCAGTCATAGTCAACAACGCCCTGAACAAGAATCCATTGAAAATATTTGCATATCTCTTAAGGAATATTTTTAATGAATTTTTGAAAATGAGGAAAGTCTGTGCACTTAGGCAGTGACTTAACTTTTTATTCAAAAAAGACCCCAAAAGTATCTTGGAATGTCTTGAAATTGTACACAGTCATAGTCAAGCATGCCCTGAACAAGAATCCGTTGAATATATTTGCATATCTCTTGAAGAATATTTTTAATGAACTTTTGAAAATCAGGAAAGCGATCCATGCACTTGGACATTCCAAGTATGTTGGAATGTTTTGAAATTGTACTCAGTCATAGTCAACGACGCCCTGAACAAGAATCCGTTGAAAATATTTGCATATCGCTTAAGGAATATTTTTAATGAATTTTTGAAAATCAGAAAAGCGATCCATGCACTTAGGCAGTGACTTAACTTTTTTGTCAAAAAAGACCCCAAAAGTATCTTGGAATGTCTTGAAATTGTACACAGTCATAGTCAAGCATGCCCTGAACAAGAATCCGTTGAATATATTTGCATATCTCTTGAAGAATATTTTTAATGAATTTTTGAAAATCCGAAAAGCGATCCATGCACTTGGACATTCCAAGTATGTTGGAATGTCTTGAAATTGTACTCAGTCATAGTCAACGACGCCCTGAACAAGAATCAATTGAAAATATTTGCATATCTCTTAAGGAATATTTTTAATGAATTTTTGAAAATGAGGAAAGTCTGTGCACTTAGGCAGTGACTTAACTTTTTATTCAAAAAAGACCCCAAAAGTATCCTGGAATGTCTTGAAATTGTACACAGTCATAGTCAAGCATGCCCTGAACAAGAATCCGTTGAATATATTTGCATATCTCTTGAAGAATATTTTTAATGAACTTTTGAAAATCAGGAAAGCGATCCATGCACTTGGACATTCCAAGTATGTTGGAATGTCTTGAAATTGTACTCAGTCATAGTCAACGACGCCCTGAACAAGAATCCGTTGAAAATATTTGCATATCGTTTAAGGAATATTTTTAAAGAATTTCTGAAAATCAGGAAAGCGATCCATGCACTTAGGCAGTGACTTAACTTTTTCGTCAAAAAAGACCCCAAAAGTATCTTGGAATGTCTTGAAATTGTACACAGTCATAGTCAAGCATGCCCTGAACAAGAATCCGTTGAATATATTTGCATATCTCTTGAAGAATATTTTTAATGAATTTTTGAAAATCCGGAAAGCGATCCATGCACTTGGACATTCCAAGTATGTTGGAATGTCTTGAAATTGTACTCGGTCATAGTCAACGACGCCCTGAACAAGAATCCATTGAAAATATTTGCATATCTCTTAAGGAATATTTTTAATGAATTTTTGAAAATTAGGAAAGCGATCCATGCACTTAGGCAGTGACTTAACTTTTGATGTTTTTGGTTTGTTTTTAAAGCATTAAAGCTGCAGGAGTTCATCCATGTCGCCCAGTCGCTGGAAACAAACGTTTGGACACCGTGGATCACACAGCAGGATATCAGGTGAGACGAAGGAAACGATCCATTTGCCCTGATGCACTTAGTGACTTGACTTTTTTTTCAAAAAAAACCCCAAAAGTAAATTGGAATGTCTTGAAATTGTACACAGTCATAGTCAAGCATGCCCTGAATAAGAATCCTTTGAATATATTTGCATATCTCTTGAAGAATATTTTTAATGAATTTTTGAAAATCCGGAAAGCGATCCATGCACTTGGACATTCCAAGTATGTTGGAATGTCTTGAAATTGTACTCAGTCATAGTCAACGACGCCCTGAACAAGAATCAATTGAAAATATTTGCATATCTCTTAAGGAATATTTTTAATGAATTTTTGAAAATGAGGAAAGTCTGTGCACTTAGGCAGTGACTTAACTTTTCATTCAAAAAAGACCCCAAAAGTATCTTGGAATGTCTTGAAATTGTACACAGTCATAGTCAAGCATGCCCTGAACAAGAATCCGTTAAATATATTTGCATATCTCTTGAAGAATATTTTTAATGAACTTTTGAAAATCAGGAAAGCGATCCATGCACTTGGACATTCCAAGTATGTTGGAATGTCTTGAAATTGTACTCAGTCATAGTCAACGACGCCCTGAACAAGAATCCGTTGAAAATATTTGCATATCGCTTAAGGAATATTTTTAATGAATTTTTGAAAATCAGGAAAGCGATCCATGCACTTAGGCAGTGACTTAACTTTTTATTCAAAAAAGACCCCAAAAGTATCTTGGAATGTCTTGAAATTGTACACAGTCATAGTCAAGCATGCCCTGAACAAGAATCCGTTGAATATATTTGCATATCTCTTGAAGAATATTTTTAATGAATTTTTGAAAATCCGAAAAGCGATCCATGCACTTGGACATTCCAAGTATGTTGGAATGTCTTGAAATTGTACTCAGTCATAGTCAACGACGCCCTGAACAAGAATCAATTGAAAATATTTGCATATCTCTTAAGGAATATTTTTAATGAATTTTTGAAAATTAGGAAAGCGATCCATGCACTTAGGCAGTGACTTAACTTTTGATGTTTTTGGTTTGTTTTTAAAGCATTAAAGCTGCAGGAGTTCATCCATGTCGCCCAGTCGCTGGAAACAAACGTTTGGACACCGTGGATCACACAGCAGGATATCAGGTGAGACGAAGGAAACGATCCATTTGCCCTGATGCACTTAGTGACTTGACTTTTTTTTCAAAAAAAACCCCAAAAGTAAATTGGAATGTCTTGAAATTGTACACAGTCATAGTCAAGCATGCCCTGAATAAGAATCCGTTGAATATATTTGCATATCTCTTGAAGAATATTTTTAATGAATTTTTGAAAATCCGGAAAGCGATCCATGCACTTGGACATTCCAAGTATGTTGGAATGTCTTGAAATTGTACTCAGTCATAGTCAACGACGCCCTGAACAAGAATCAATTGAAAATATTTGCATATCTCTTAAGGAATATTTTTAATGAATTTTTGAAAATGAGGAAAGTCTGTGCACTTAGGCAGTGACTTAACTTTTCATTCAAAAAAGACCCCAAAAGTATCTTGGAATGTCTTGAAATTGTACACAGTCATAGTCAAGCATGCCCTGAACAAGAATCCGTTAAATATATTTGCATATCTCTTGAAGAATATTTTTAATGAACTTTTGAAAATCAGGAAAGCGATCCATGCACTTGGACATTCCAAGTATGTTGGAATGTCTTGAAATTGTACTCAGTCATAGTCAACGACGCCCTGAACAAGAATCCGTTGAAAATATTTGCATATCGTTTAAGGAATATTTTTAAAGAATTTCTGAAAATCAGGAAAGCGATCCATGCACTTAGGCAGTGACTTAACTTTTTCGTCAAAAAAGACCCCAAAAGTATCTTGGAATGTCTTGAAATTGTACACAGTCATAGTCAAGCATGCCCTGAACAAGAATCCGTTGAATATATTTGCATATCTCTTGAAGAATATTTTTAATGAATTTTTGAAAATCCGGAAAGCGATCCATGCACTTGGACATTCCAAGTATGTTGGAATGTCTTGAAATTGTACTCAGTCATAGTCAACAACGCCCTGAACAAGAATCCATTGAAAATATTTGCATATCTCTTAAGGAATATTTTTAATGAATTTTTGAAAATGAGGAAAGTCTGTGCACTTAGGCAGTGACTTAACTTTTTATTCAAAAAAGACCCCAAAAGTATCTTGGAATGTCTTGAAATTGTACACAGTCATAGTCAAGCATGCCCTGAACAAGAATCCGTTGAATATATTTGCATATCTCTTGAAGAATATTTTTAATGAACTTTTGAAAATCAGGAAAGCGATCCATGCACTTGGACATTCCAAGTATGTTGGAATGTTTTGAAATTGTACTCAGTCATAGTCAACGACGCCCTGAACAAGAATCCGTTGAAAATATTTGCATATCGCTTAAGGAATATTTTTAATGAATTTTTGAAAATCAGAAAAGCGATCCATGCACTTAGGCAGTGACTTAACTTTTTTGTCAAAAAAGACCCCAAAAGTATCTTGGAATGTCTTGAAATTGTACACAGTCATAGTCAAGCATGCCCTGAACAAGAATCCGTTGAATATATTTGCATATCTCTTGAAGAATATTTTTAATGAATTTTTGAAAATCCGAAAAGCGATCCATGCACTTGGACATTCCAAGTATGTTGGAATGTCTTGAAATTGTACTCAGTCATAGTCAAGCATGCCCTGAACAAGAATCCGTTGAATATATTTGCATATCTCTTGAAGAATATTTTTAATGAATTTTTGAAAATGAGGAAAGTCTGTGCACTTAGGCAGTGACTTAACTTTTTATTCAAAAAAGACCCCAAAAGTATCTTGGAATGTCTTGAAATTGTACACAGTCATAGTCAAGCATGCCCTGAACAAGAATCCGTTGAATATATTTGCATATCTCTTGAAGAATATTTTTAATGAACTTTTGAAAATCAGGAAAGCGATCCATGCACTTGGACATTCCAAGTATGTTGGAATGTCTTGAAATTGTACTCAGTCATAGTCAACGACGCCCTGAACAAGAATCCGTTGAAAATATTTGCATATCGTTTAAGGAATATTTTTAAAGAATTTCTGAAAATCAGGAAAGCGATCCATGCACTTAGGCAGTGACTTAACTTTTTCGTCAAAAAAGACCCCAAAAGTATCTTGGAATGTCTTGAAATTGTACACAGTCATAGTCAAGCATGCCCTGAACAAGAATCCGTTGAATATATTTGCATATCTCTTGAAGAATATTTTTAATGAATTTTTGAAAATCCGGAAAGCGATCCATGCACTTGGACATTCCAAGTATGTTGGAATGTCTTGAAATTGTACTCGGTCATAGTCAACGACGCCCTGAACAAGAATCCATTGAAAATATTTGCATATCTCTTAAGGAATATTTTTAATGAATTTTTGAAAATGATGAAAGTCTGTGCACTTAGGCAGTGACTTAACTTTTTATTCAAAAAAGACCCCAAAGGTATCTTGGAATGTCTTGAAATTGTACACAGTCATAGTCAAGCATGCCCTGAACAAGAATCCGTTGAATATATTTGCATATCTCTTGAAGAATATTTTTAATGAATTTTTGAAAATCCGAAAAGCGATCCATGCACTTGGACATTCCAAGTATGTTGGAATGTCTTGAAATTGTACTCAGTCATAGTCAACGACGCCCTGAACAAGAATCAATTGAAAATATTTGCATATCTCTTAAGGAATATTTTTAATGAATTTTTGAAAATGATGAAAGTCTGTGCACTTAGGCAGTGACTTAACTTTTTATTCAAAAAAGACCCCAAAAGTATCTTGGAATGTCTTGAAATTGTACACAGTCATAGTCAAGCATGCCCTGAACAAGAATCCGTTGAATATATTTGCATATCTCTTGAAGAATATTTTTAATGAACTTTTGAAAATCAGGAAAGCGATCCATGCACTTGGACATTCCAAGTATGTTGGAATGTCTTGAAATTGTACTCAGTCATAGTCAACGACGCCCTGAACAAGAATCCGTTGAAAATATTTGCATATCGCTTAAGGAATATTTTTAATGAATTTTTGAAAATCAGGAAAGCGATCCATGCACTTAGGCAGTGACTTAACTTATTCGTCAAAAAAGACCCCAAAAGTATCTTGGAATGTCTTGAAATTGTACACAGTCATAGTCAAGCATGCCCTGAACAAGAATCCGTTGAATATATTTGCATATCTCTTGAAGAATATTTTTAATGAATTTTTGAAAATCCGAAAAGCGATCCATGCACTTGGACATTCCAAGTATGTTGGAATGTCTTGAAATTGTACTCAGTCATAGTCAACGACGCCCTGAACAAGAATCCGTTGAAAATATTTGCATATCGCTTAAGGAATATTTTTAATGAATTTTTGAAAATCAGGAAAGCGATCCATGCACTTAGGCAGTGACTTAACTTTTTTGTCAAAAAAGACCCCAAAAGTATCTTGGAATGTCTTGAAATTGTACACAGTCATAGTCAAGCATGCCCTGAACAAGAATCCGTTGAATATATTTGCATATCTCTTGAAGAATATTTTTAATGAATTTTTGAAAATCCGAAAAGCGATCCATGCACTTGGACATTCCAAGTATGTTGGAATGTCTTGAAATTGTACTCAGTCATAGTCAACGACGCCCTGAACAAGAATCAATTGAAAATATTTGCATATCTCTTAAGGAATATTTTTAATGAATTTTTGAAAATGAGGAAAGTCTGTGCACTAAGGCAGTGACTTAACTTTTTATTCAAAAAAGACCCCAAAAGTATCTTGGAATGTCTTGAAATTGTACACAGTCATAGTCAAGCATGCCCTGAACAAGAATCCGTTGAATATATTTGCATATCTCTTGAAGAATATTTTTAATGAACTTTTGAAAATCAGGAAAGCGATCCATGCACTTGGACATTCCAAGTATGTTGGAATGTCTTGAAATTGTACTCAGTCATAGTCAACGACGCCCTGAACAAGAATCCGTTGAAAATATTTGCATATCATTTAAGGAATATTTTTAAAGAATTTCTGAAAATCAGGAAAGCGATCCATGCACTTAGGCAGTGACTCAACTTTTTATTCAAAAAAGACCCCAAAAGTATCTTGGAATGTCTTGAAATTGTACACAGTCATAGTCAAGCATGCCCTGAACAAGAATCCGTTGAATATATTTGCATATCTCTTGAAGAATATTTTTAATGAATTTTTGAAAATCCGAAAAGCGATCCATGCACTTGGACATTCCAAGTATGTTGGAATGTCTTGAAATTGTACTCAGTCATAGTCAACGACGCCCTGAACAAGAATCAATTGAAAATATTTGCATATCTCTTAAGGAATATTTTTAATGAATTTTTGAAAATGAGGAAAGTCTGTGCACTTAGGCAGTGACTTAACTTTTTATTCAAAAAAGACCCCAAAAGTATCTTGGAATGTCTTGAAATTGTACACAGTCATAGTCAAGCATGCCCTGAACAAGAATCCGTTGAATATATTTGCATATCTCTTGAAGAATATTTTTAATGAACTTTTGAAAATCAGGAAAGCGATCCATGCACTTGGACATTCCAAGTATGTTGGAATGTCTTGAAATTGTACTCAGTCATAGTCAACGACGCCCTGAACAAGAATCCGTTGAAAATATTTGCATATCGTTTAAGGAATATTTTTAAAGAATTTCTGAAAATCAGGAAAGCGATCCATGCACTTAGGCAGTGACTTAACTTTTTCGTCAAAAAAGACCCCAAAAGTATCTTGGAATGTCTTGAAATTGTACACAGTCATAGTCAAGCATGCCCTGAACAAGAATCCGTTGAATATATTTGCATATCTCTTGAAGAATATTTTTAATGAACTTTTGAAAATCAGGAAAGCGATCCATGCACTTGGACATTCCAAGTATGTTGGAATGTTTTGAAATTGTACTCAGTCGTAGTCAACGACGCCCTGAACAAGAATCCGTTGAAAATATTTGCATATCGCTTTAGGAATATTTTTAATGAATTTTTGAAAATCAGGAAAGCGATCCATGCACTTAGGCAGTGACTTAACTTTTTTGTCAAAAAAGACCCCAAAAGTATCTTGGAATGTCTTGAAATTGTACACAGTCATAGTCAAGCATGCCCTGAACAAGAATCCGTTGAATATATTTGCATATCTCTTAAGGAATATTTTTAATGAATTTTTGAAAATGATGAAAGTCTGTGCACTTAGGCAGTGACTTAACTTTTTATCCAAAAAAGACCCCAAAGGTATCTTGGAATGTCTTGAAATTGTACACAGTCATAGTCAAGCATGCCCTGAACAAGAATCCGTTGAATATATTTGCATATCTCTTGAAGAATATTTTTAATGAACTTTTGAAAATCAGGAAAGCGATCCATGCACTTGGACATTCCAAGTATGTTGGAATGTCTTGAAATTGTACTCAGTCATAGTCAACGACGCCCTGAACAAGAATCCGTTGAAAATATTTGCATATCGCTTAAGGAATATTTTTAATGAATTTTTGAAAATCAGGAAAGCGATCCATGCACTTAGGCAGTGACTTAACTTTTGATGTTTTTGGTTTGTTTTTAAAGCATTAAAGCTGCAGGAGTTCATCCATGTCGCCCAGTCGCTGGAAACAAACGTTTGGACACCGTGGATCACACAGCAGGATATCAGGTGAGACGAAGGAAACGATCCATTTGCCCTGATGCACTTAGTGACTTGACTTTTTTTTCAAAAAAAAACCCAAAAGTAAATTGGAATGTCTTGAAATTGTACACAGTCATAGTCAAGCATGCCCTGAATAAGAATCCGTTGAATATATTTGCATATCTCTTGAAGAATATTTTTAATGAATTTTTGAAAATCCGGAAAGCGATCCATGCACTTGGACATTCCAAGTATGTTGGAATGTCTTGAAATTGTACTCAGTCATAGTCAACGACGCCCTGAACAAGAATCCGTTGAAAATATTTGCATATCGCTTAAGGAATATTTCTAATGAATTTTTGAAAATCAGGAAAGCGATCCATGCACTTAGGCAGTGACTTAACTTTTTCGTCAAAAAAGACCCCAAAAGTATCTTGGAATGTCTTGAAATTGTACACAGTCATAGTCAAGCATGCCCTGAACAAGAATCCGTTGAATATATTTGCATATCTCTTGAAGAATATTTTTAATGAATTTTTGAAAATCTGGAAAGCGATCCATGCACTTGGACATTCCAAGTATGTTGGAATGTCTTGAAATTGTACTCGGTCATAGTCAACGACGCCCTGAACAAGAATCCATTGAAAATATTTGCATATCTCTTAAGGAATATTTTTAATGAATTTTTGGAAATGAGGAAAGTCTGTGCACTTAGGCAGTGACTTAACTTTTTATTCAAAAAAGACCCCAAAAGTATCTTGGAATGTCTTGAAATTGTACTCAGTCATAGCCAACGACGCCCTGAACAAGAATCCGTTGAAAATATTTGCATATCGCTTAAGGAATATTTTTAATGAATTTTTGAAAATCAGGAAAGCAATCCATGCACTTAGGCAGTGACTTAACTTTTTTGTCAAAAAAGACCCCAGAAGTATCTTGGAATGTCTTGAAATTGTACACAGTCATAGTCAAGCATGCCCTGAACAAGAAACCGTTGAATATATTTGCATATCTCTTGAAGAATATTTTTAATGAATTTTTGAAAATCCGAAAAGCGATCCATGCACTTGGACATTCCAAGTATGTTGGAATGTCTTGAAATTGTACTCAGTCATAGTCAACGACGCCCTGAACAAGAATCCGTTGAAAATATTTGCATATCGCTTAAGGAATATTTTTAATGAATTTTTGAAAATCAGGAAAGCGATCCATGCACTTAGGCAGTGACTTAACTTTTGATGTTTTTGGTTTGTTTTTAAAGCATTAAAGCTGCAGGAGTTCATCCATGTCGCCCAGTCGCTGGAAACAAACGTTTGGACACCGTGGATCACACAGCAGGATATCAGGTGAGACGAAGGAAACGATCCATTTGCCCTGATGCACTTAGTGACTTGACTTTTTTTTCAAAAAAAACCCCAAAAGTAAATTGGAATGTCTTGAAATTGTACACAGTCATAGTCAAGCATGCCCTGAATAAGAATCCGTTGAATATATTTGCATATCTCTTGAAGAATATTTTTAATGAATTTTTGAAAATCCGGAAAGCGATCCATGCACTTGGACATTCCAAGTATGTTGGAATGTCTTGAAATTGTACTCAGTCATAGTCAACGACGCCCTGAACAAGAATCCGTTGAAAATATTTGCATATCGCTTAAGGAATATTTTTAATGAATTTTTGAAAATCAGGAAAGCGATCCATGCACTTAGGCAGTGACTTAACTTTTTCGTCAAAAAAGACCCCAAAAGTATCTTGGAATGTCTTGAAATTGTACACAGTCATAGTCAAGCATGCCCTGAACAAGAATCCGTTGAATATATTTGCATATCTCTTGAAGAATATTTTTAATGAATTTTTGAAAATCCTGAAAGTGATCCATGCACTTGGACATTCCAAGTATGTTGGAATGTCTTGAAATTGTACTCGGTCATAGTCAACGACGCCCTGAACAAGAATCCATTGAAAATATTTGCATATCTCTTAAGGAATATTTTTAATGAATTTTTGGAAATGAGGAAAGTCTGTGCACTTAGGCAGTGACTTAACTTTTTATTCAAAAAAGACCCCAAAAGTATCTTGATATGTCTTGAAATTGTACACAGTCATAGTCAAGCATGCCCTGAACAAGAATCCGTTGAATATATTTGCATATCTCTTGAAGAATATTTTTAATGAACTTTTGAAAATCAGGAAAGCGATCCATGCACTTGGACATTCCAAGTATGTTGGAATGTCTTGAAATTGTACTCGGTCATAGTCAACGACGCCCTGAACAAGAATCCATTGAAAATATTTGCATATCTCTTAAGGAATATTTTTAATGAATTTTTGAAAATGATGAAAGTCTGTGCACTTAGGCAGTGACTTAACTTTTTATTCAAAAAAGACCCCAAAGGTATCTTGGAATGTCTTGAAATTGTACACAGTCATAGTCAAGCATGCCCTGAACAAGAATCCATTGAATATATTTGCATATCTCTTGAAGAATATTTTTAATGAACTTTTGAAAATCAGGAAAGCGATCCATGCACTTGGACATTCCAAGTATGTTGGAATGTCTTGAAATTGTACTCAGTCATAGTCAACGACGCCCTGAACAAGAATCCGTTGAAAATATTTGCATATCGCTTAAGGAATATTTTTAATGAATTTTTGAAAATCAGAAAAGCGATCCATGCACTTAGGCAGTGACTTAACTTTTTTGTCAAAAAAGACCCCAAAAGTATCTTGGAATGTCTTGAAATTGTACACAGTCATAGTCAAGCATGCCCTGAACAAGAATCCGTTGAATATATTTGCATATCTCTTGAAGAATATTTTTAATGAATTTTTGAAAATCCGAAAAGCGATCCATGCACTTGGACATTCCAAGTATGTTGGAATGTCTTGAAATTGTACTCGGTCATAGTCAACGACGCCCTGAACAAGAATCCATTGAAAATATTTGCATATCTCTTAAGGAATATTTTTAATGAATTTTTGAAAATGATGAAAGTCTGTGCACTTAGGCAGTGACTTAACTTTTTATCCAAAAAAGACCCCAAAGGTATCTCGGAATGTCTTGAAATTGTACACAGTCATAGTCACGCATGCCCTGAACAAGAATCCGTTGAATATATTTGCATATCTCTTGAAGAATATTTTTAATGAACTTTTGAAAATCAGGAAAGCGATCCATGCACTTGGACATTCCAAGTATGTTGGAATGTCTTGAAATTGTACTCAGTCATAGTCAACGACGCCCTGAACAAGAATCCGTTGAAAATATTTGCATATCGCTTAAGGAATATTTTTAATGAATTTTTGAAAATCAGGAAAGCGATCCATGCACTTAGGCAGTGACTTAACTTTTTTGTCAAAAAAGACCCCAAAAGTATCTTGGAATGTCTTGAAATTGTACACAGTCATAGTCAAGCATGCCCTGAACAAGAATCCGTTGAATATATTTGCATATCTCTTGAAGAATATTTTTAATGAATTTTTGAAAATCCGAAAAGCGATCCATGCACTTGGACATTCCAAGTATGTTGGAATGTCTTTAAATTGTACTCAGTCATAGTCAACGACGCCCTGAACAAGAATCAATTGAAAATATTTGCATATCTCTTAAGGAATATTTTTAATGAATTTTTGAAAATGAGGAAAGTCTGTGCACTTAGGCAGTGACTTAACTTTTTATTCAAAAAAGACCCCAAAAGTATCTTGGAATGTCTTGAAATTGTACACAGTCATAGTCAAGCATGCCCTGAACAAGAATCCGTTGAATATATTTGCATATCTCTTGAAGAATATTTTTAATGAACTTTTGAAAATCAGGAAAGCGATCCATGCACTTGGACATTCCAAGTATGTTGGAATGTTTTGAAATTGTACTCAGTCATAGTCAACGACGCCCTGAACAAGAATCCGTTGAAAATATTTGCATATCGCTTAAGGAATATTTTTAATGAATTTTTGAAAATCAGGAAAGCGATCCATGCACTTAGGCAGTGACTTAACTTTTTATTCAAAAAAGACCCCAAAAGTATCCTGGAATGTCTTGAAATTGTACACAGTCATAGTCAAGCATGCCCTGAACAAGAATCCGTTGAATATATTTGCATATCTCTTGAAGAATATTTTTAATGAATTTTTGAAAATCCGAAAAGCGATCCATGCACTTGGACATTCCAAGTATGTTGGAATGTCTTGAAATTGTACTCAGTCATAGTCAACGACGCCCTGAACAAGAATCAATTGAAAATATTTGCATATCTCTTAAGGAATATTTTTAATGAATTTTTGAAAATTAGGAAAGCGATCCATGCACTTAGGCAGTGACTTAACTTTTGATGTTTTTGGTTTGTTTTTAAAGCATTAAAGCTGCAGGAGTTCTTCCATGTCGCCCAGTCGCTGGAAACAAACGTTTGGACACCGTGGATCACACAGCAGGATATCAGGTGAGACGAAGGAAACGATCCATTTGCCCTGATGCACTTAGTGACTTGACTTTTTTTTCAAAAAAAACCCCAAAAGTAAATTGGAATGTCTTGAAATTGTACACAGTCATAGTCAAGCATGCCCTGAATAAGAATCCGTTGAATATATTTGCATATCTCTTGAAGAATATTTTTAATGAATTTTTGAAAATCCGGAAAGCGATCCATGCACTTGGACATTCCAAGTATGTTGGAATGTCTTGAAATTGTACTCAGTCATAGTCAACGACGCCCTGAACAAGAATCCGTTGAAAATATTTGCATATCGCTTAAGGAATATTTTTAATGAATTTTTGAAAATCAGGAAAGCGATCCATGCACTTAGGCAGTGACTTAACTTTTTCGTCAAAAAAGACCCCAAAAGTATCTTGGAATGTCTTGAAATTGTACACAGTCATAGTCAAGCATGCCCTGAACAAGAATCCGTTGAATATATTTGCATATCTCTTGAGGAATATTTTTAATGAATTTTTGAAAATCAGGAAAGCGATCCATGCACTTAGGCAGTGACTTAACTTTTGATGTTTTTGGGTTGTTTTTAAAGAATTAAAGCTGCAGGAGTTCATCCATGTCGTCCAGTCGCTGGAAACAAACGTTTGGACACCGTGGATCACACAGCAGGATATCAGGTGAGACGAAGGAAACGATCCATTTGCCCTGATGCACTTAGTGACTTGACTTTTTTTTCAAAAAAAACCCCAAAAGTAAATTGGAATGTCTTGAAATTGTACACAGTCATAGTCAAGCATGCCCTGAACAAGAATCCGTTGAATATATTTGCATATCTCTTGAAGAATATTTTTAATGAATTTTTGAAAATCCGAAAAGCGATCCATGCACTTGGACATTCCAAGTATGTTGGAATGTCTTGAAATTGTACTCAGTCATAGTCAACGACGCCCTGAACAGGAATCCGTTGAAAATATTTGCATATAGCTTAACGAATATTTTTAATGAATTTTTGAAAATGAGGAAAGTCTGTGCACTTAGGCAGTGACTTAACTTTTTATTCAAAAAAGACCCCAAAAGTATCTTGGAATGTCTTGAAATTGTACACAGTCATAGTCAAGCATGCCCTGAACAAGAATCCGTTGAATATATTTGCATATCTCTTGAAGAATATTTTTAATGAACTTTTGAAAATCAGGAAAGCGATCCATGCACTTGGACATTCCAAGTATGTTGGAATGTCTTGAAATTGTACTCAGTCATAGTCAACGACGCCCTGAACAAGAATCCGTTGAAAATATTTGCATATAGCTTAAGGAATATTTTTAATGAATTTTTGAAAATGAGGAAAGTCTGTGCACTTAGGCAGTGACTTAACTTTTTATTCAAAAAAGACCCCAAAAGTATCCTGGAATGTCTTGAAATTGTACACAGTCATAGTCAAGCATGCCCTGAACAAGAATCCGTTGAATATATTTGCATATCTCTTGAAGAATATTTTTAATGAATTTTTGAAAATCCGAAAAGCGATCCATGCACTTGGACATTCCAAGTATGTTGGAATGTCTTGAAATTGTACTCAGTCATAGTCAACGACGCCCTGAACAAGAATCAATTGAAAATATTTGCATATCTCTTAAGGAATATTTTTAATGAATTTTTGAAAATTAGGAAAGCGATCCATGCACTTAGGCAGTGACTTAACTTTTGATGTTTTTGGTTTGTTTTTAAAGCATTAAAGCTGCAGGAGTTCATCCATGTCGCCCAGTCGCTGGAAACAAACGTTTGGACACCGTGGATCACACAGCAGGATATCAGGTGAGACGAAGGAAACGATCCATTTGCCCTGATGCACTTAGTGACTTGACTTTTTTTTCAAAAAAAACCCCAAAAGTAAATTGGAATGTCTTGAAATTGTACACAGTCATAGTCAAGCATGCCCTGAATAAGAATCCGTTGAATATATTTGCATATCTCTTGAAGAATATTTTTAATGAATTTTTGAAAATCCGGAAAGCGATCCATGCACTTGGACATTCCAAGTATGTTGGAATGTCTTGAAATTGTACTCAGTCATAGTCAACGACGCCCTGAACAAGAATCCGTTGAAAATATTTGCATATCGCTTAAGGAATATTTTTAATGAATTTTTGAAAATCAGGAAAGCGATCCATGCACTTAGGCAGTGACTTAACTTTTTCGTCAAAAAAGACCCCAAAAGTATCTTGGAATGTCTTGAAATTGTACACAGTCATAGTCAAGCATGCCCTGAACAAGAATCCGTTGAATATATTTGCATATCTCTTGAGGAATATTTTTAATGAATTTTTGAAAATCAGGAAAGCGATCCATGCACTTAGGCAGTGACTTAACTTTTGATGTTTTTGGTTTGTTTTTAAAGCATTAAAGCTGCAGGAGTTCATCCATGTCGCCCAGTCGCTGGAAACAAACGTTTGGACACCGTGGATCACACAGCAGGATATCAGGTGAGACGAAGGAAACGATCCATTTGCCCTGATGCACTTAGTGACTTGACTTTTTTTTCAAAAAAAACCCCAAAAGTAAATTGGAATGTCTTGAAATTGTACACAGTCATAGTCAAGCATGCCCTGAATAAGAATCCGTTGAATATATTTGCATATCTCTTGAAGAATATTTTTAATGAATTTTTGAAAATCCGGAAAGCGATCCATGCACTTGGACATTCCAAGTATGTTGGAATGTCTTGAAATTGTACTCAGTCATAGTCAACGACGCCCTGAACAAGAATCCGTTGAAAATATTTGCATATCGCTTAAGGAATATTTTTAATGAATTTTTGAAAATCAGGAAAGCGATCCATGCACTTAGGCAGTGACTTAACTTTTTCGTCAAAAAAGACCCCAAAAGTATCTTGGAATGTCTTGAAATTGTACACAGTCATAGTCAAGCATGCCCTGAACAAGAATCCGTTGAATATATTTGCATATCTCTTGAGGAATATTTTTAATGAATTTTTGAAAATCAGGAAAGCGATCCATGCACTTAGGCAGTGACTTAACTTTTGATGTTTTTGGGTTGTTTTTAAAGAATTAAAGCTGCAGGAGTTCATCCATGTCGTCCAGTCGCTGGAAACAAACGTTTGGACACCGTGGATCACACAGCAGG
The DNA here is from genome assembly GCF_963457635.1 of Microchirus variegatus. Classification (NCBI taxonomy): domain Eukaryota; kingdom Metazoa; phylum Chordata; class Actinopteri; order Pleuronectiformes; family Soleidae; genus Microchirus; species Microchirus variegatus. The sequence continues at coordinate 1,501,684 of NW_028154775.1, forward strand.
ATATCAGGTGAGACGAAGGAAACGATCCATTTGCCCTGATGCACTTAGTGACTTGACTTTTTTTTCAAAAAAAACCCCAAAAGTAAATTGGAATGTCTTGAAATTGTACACAGTCATAGTCAAGCATGCCCTGAACAAGAATCCGTTGAATATATTTGCATATCTCTTGAAGAATATTTTTAATGAATTTTTGAAAATCCGAAAAGCGATCCATGCACTTGGACATTCCAAGTATGTTGGAATGTCTTGAAATTGTACTCAGTCATAGTCAACGACGCCCTGAACAGGAATCCGTTGAAAATATTTGCATATAGCTTAAGGAATATTTTTAATGAATTTTTGAAAATGAGGAAAGTCTGTGCACTTAGGCAGTGACTTAACTTTTTATTCAAAAAAGACCCCAAAAGTATCTTGGAATGTCTTGAAATTGTACACAGTCATAGTCAAGCATGCCCTGAACAAGAATCCGTTGAATATATTTGCATATCTCTTGAAGAATATTTTTAATGAACTTTTGAAAATCAGGAAAGCGATCCATGCACTTGGACATTCCAAGTATGTTGGAATGTCTTGAAATTGTACTCAGTCATAGTCAACGACGCCCTGAACAAGAATCCGTTGAAAATATTTGCATATAGCTTAAGGAATATTTTTAATGAATTTTTGAAAATGAGGAAAGTCTGTGCACTTAGGCAGTGACTTAACTTTTTATTCAAAAAAGACCCCAAAAGTATCCTGGAATGTCTTGAAATTGTACACAGTCATAGTCAAGCATGCCCTGAACAAGAATCCGTTGAATATATTTGCATATCTCTTGAAGAATATTTTTAATGAATTTTTGAAAATCCGAAAAGCGATCCATGCACTTGGACATTCCAAGTATGTTGGAATGTCTTGAAATTGTACTCAGTCATAGTCAACGACGCCCTGAACAAGAATCAATTGAAAATATTTGCATATCTCTTAAGGAATATTTTTAATGAATTTTTGAAAATTAGGAAAGCGATCCATGCACTTAGGCAGTGACTTAACTTTTGATGTTTTTGGTTTGTTTTTAAAGCATTAAAGCTGCAGGAGTTCATCCATGTCGCCCAGTCGCTGGAAACAAACGTTTGGACACCGTGGATCACACAGCAGGATATCAGGTGAGACGAAGGAAACGATCCATTTGCCCTGATGCACTTAGTGACTTGACTTTTTTTTCAAAAAAAACCCCAAAAGTAAATTGGAATGTCTTGAAATTGTACACAGTCATAGTCAAGCATGCCCTGAATAAGAATCCGTTGAATATATTTGCATATCTCTTGAAGAATATTTTTAATGAATTTTTGAAAATCCGGAAAGCGATCCATGCACTTGGACATTCCAAGTATGTTGGAATGTCTTGAAATTGTACTCAGTCATAGTCAACGACGCCCTGAACAAGAATCCGTTGAAAATATTTGCATATCGCTTAAGGAATATTTTTAATGAATTTTTGAAAATCAGGAAAGCGATCCATGCACTTAGGCAGTGACTTAACTTTTTCGTCAAAAAAGACCCCAAAAGTATCTTGGAATGTCTTGAAATTGTACACAGTCATAGTCAAGCATGCCCTGAACAAGAATCCGTTGAATATATTTGCATATCTCTTGAGGAATATTTTTAATGAATTTTTGAAAATCAGGAAAGCGATCCATGCACTTAGGCAGTGACTTAACTTTTGATGTTTTTGGTTTGTTTTTAAAGCATTAAAGCTGCAGGAGTTCATCCATGTCGCCCAGTCGCTGGAAACAAACGTTTGGACACCGTGGATCACACAGCAGGATATCAGGTGAGACGAAGGAAACGATCCATTTGCCCTGATGCACTTAGTGACTTGACTTTTTTTTCAAAAAAAACCCCAAAAGTAAATTGGAATGTCTTGAAATTGTACACAGTCATAGTCAAGCATGCCCTGAATAAGAATCCGTTGAATATATTTGCATATCTCTTGAAGAATATTTTTAATGAATTTTTGAAAATCCGGAAAGCGATCCATGCACTTGGACATTCCAAGTATGTTGGAATGTCTTGAAATTGTACTCAGTCATAGTCAACGACGCCCTGAACAAGAATCCGTTGAAAATATTTGCATATCGCTTAAGGAATATTTTTAATGAATTTTTGAAAATCAGGAAAGCGATCCATGCACTTAGGCAGTGACTTAACTTTTTCGTCAAAAAAGACCCCAAAAGTATCTTGGAATGTCTTGAAATTGTACACAGTCATAGTCAAGCATGCCCTGAACAAGAATCCGTTGAATATATTTGCATATCTCTTGAGGAATATTTTTAATGAATTTTTGAAAATCAGGAAAGCGATCCATGCACTTAGGCAGTGACTTAACTTTTGATGTTTTTGGGTTGTTTTTAAAGAATTAAAGCTGCAGGAGTTCATCCATGTCGTCCAGTCGCTGGAAACAAACGTTTGGACACCGTGGATCACACAGCAGGATATCAGGTGAGACGAAGGAAACGATCCATTTGCCCTGATGCACTTAGTGACTTGACTTTTTTTTCAAAAAAAACCCCAAAAGTAAATTGGAATGTCTTGAAATTGTACACAGTCATAGTCAAGCATGCCCTGAACAAGAATCCGTTGAATATATTTGCATATCTCTTGAAGAATATTTTTAATGAATTTTTGAAAATCCGAAAAGCGATCCATGCACTTGGACATTCCAAGTATGTTGGAATGTCTTGAAATTGTACTCAGTCATAGTCAACGACGCCCTGAACAAGAATCAATAGAAAATATTTGCATATCTCTTAAGGAATATTTTTAATGAATTTTTGAAAATGAGGAAAGTCTGTGCACTTAGGCAGTGACTTAACTTTTTATTCAAAAAAGACCCCAAAAGTATCTTGGAATGTCTTGAAATTGTACACAGTCATAGTCAAGCATGCCCTGAACAAGAATCCGTTGAATATATTTGCATATCTCTTGAAGAATATTTTTAATGAACTTTTGAAAATCAGGAAAGCGATCCATGCACTTGGACATTCCAAGTATGTTGGAATGTCTTGAAATTGTACTCAGTCATAGTCAACGACGCCCTGAACAAGAATCCGTTGAAAATATTTGCATATCGCTTAAGGAATATTTTTAATGAATTTTTGAAAATCAGGAAAGCGATCCATGCACTTAGGCAGTGACTTAACTTTTTTGTCAAAAAAGACCCCAAAAGTATCTTGGAATGTCTTGAAATTGTACACAGTCATAGTCAAGCATGCCCTGAACAAGAATCCGTTGAATATATTTGCATTTCTCTTGAAGATTATTTTTAATGAACTTTTGAAAATCCGAAAAGCGATCCATGCACTTGGACATTCCAAGTATGTTGGAATGTCTTGAAATTGTACTCAGTCATAGTCAACGACGCCCTGAACAAGAATCAATTGAAAATATTTGCATATCTCTTAAGGAATATTTTTAATGAATTTTTGAAAATGAGGAAAGTCTGTGCACTTAGGCAGTGACTTAACTTTTTATTCAAAAAAGACCCCAAAAGTATCCTGGAATGTCTTGAAATTGTACACAGTCATAGTCAAGCATGCCCTGAACAAGAATCCGTTGAATATATTTGCATATCTCTTGAAGAATATTTTTAATGAACTTTTGAAAATCAGGAAAGCGATCCATGCACTTGGACATTCCAAGTATGTTGGAATGTCTTGAAATTGTACTCAGTCATAGTCAACGACGCCCTGAACAAGAATCCGTTGAAAATATTTGCATATCGTTTAAGGAATATTTTTAAAGAATTTCTGAAAATCAGGAAAGCGATCCATGCACTTAGGCAGTGACTTAACTTTTTCGTCAAAAAAGACCCCAAAAGTATCTTGGAATGTCTTGAAATTGTACACAGTCATAGTCAAGCATGCCCTGAACAAGAATCCGTTGAATATATTTGCATATCTCTTGAAGAATATTTTTAATGAATTTTTGAAAATCCTGAAAGCGATCCATGCACTTGGACATTCCAAGTATGTTGGAATGTCTTGAAATTGTACTCGGTCATAGTCAACGACGCCCTGAACAAGAATCCATTGAAAATATTTGCATATCTCTTAAGGAATATTTTTAATGAATTTTTGAAAATGATGAAAGTCTGTGCACTTAGGCAGTGAATTAACTTTTTATTCAAAAAAGACCCCAAAGGTATCTTGGAATGTCTTGAAATTGTACACAGTCATAGTCAAGCATGCCCTGAACAAGAATCCGTTGAATATATTTGCATATCTCTTGAAGAATATTTTTAATGAACTTTTGAAAATCAGGAAAGCGATCCATGCACTTGGACATTCCAAGTATGTTGGAATGTCTTGAAATTGTACTCAGTCATAGTCAACGACGCCCTGAACAAGAATCCGTTGAAAATATTTGCATATCGCTTAAGGAATATTTTTAATGAATTTTTGAAAATCAGGAAAGCGATCCATGCACTTAGGCAGTGACTTAACTTTTTTGTCAAAAAAGACCCCAAAAGTATCTTGGAATGTCTTGAAATTGTACACAGTCATAGTCAAGCATGCCCTGAACAAGAATCCGTTGAATATATTTGCATATCTCTTGAAGAATATTTTTAATGAACTTTTGAAAATCAGGAAAGCGATCCATGCACTTAGGCAGTGACTTAACTTTTTATTCAAAAAAGACCCCAAAAGTATCTTGGAATGTCTTGAAATTGTACACAGTCATAGTCAAGCATGCCCTGAACAAGAATCCGTTGAATATATTTGCATATCTCTTGAAGAATATTTTTAATGAACTTTTGAAAATCAGGAAAGCGATCCATGCACTTGGACATTCCAAGTATGTTGGAATGTCTTGAAATTGTACTCAGTCATAGTCAACGACGCCCTGAACAAGAATCCGTTGAAAATATTTGCATATCGCTTAAGGAATATTTTTAATGAATTTTTGAAAATCAGGAAAGCGATCCATGCACTTAGGCAGTGACTTAACTTTTTCGTCAAAAAAGACCCCAAAAGTATCTTGGAATGTCTTGAAATTGTACACAGTCATAGTCAAGCATGCCCTGAACAAGAATCCGTTGAATATATTTGCATATCTCTTGAAGAATATTTTTAATGAATTTTTGAAAATCCGAAAAGCGATCCATGCACTTGGACATTCCAAGTATGTTGGAATGTCTTGAAATTGTACTCAGTCATAGTCAACGACGCCCTGAACAAGAATCAATTGAAAATATTTGCATATCTCTTAAGGAATATTTTTAATGAATTTTTGAAAATGATGAAAGTCTGTGCACTTAGGCAGTGACTTAACTTTTTATTCAAAAAAGACCCCAAAAGTATCTTGGAATGTCTTGAAATTGTACACAGTCATAGTCAAGCATGCCCTGAACAAGAATCCGTTGAATATATTTGCATATCTCTTGAAGAATATTTTTAATGAACTTTTGAAAATCAGGAAAGCGATCCATGCACTTGGACATTCCAAGTATGTTGGAATGTCTTGAAATTGTACTCAGTCATAGTCAACGACGCCCTGAACAAGAATCCGTTGAAAATATTTGCATATCGCTTAAGGAATATTTTTAATGAATTTCTGAAAATGAGGAAAGCGATCCATGCACTTAGGCAGTGACTTAACTTTTTTGTCAAAAAAGACCCCAAAAGTATCTTGGAATGTCTTGAAATTGTACACAGTCATAGTCAAGCATGCCCTGAACAAGAATCCGTTGAATATATTTGCATATCTATTGAAGAATATTTTTAATGAATTTTTGAAAATCCGGAAAGCGATCCATGCACTTGGACATTCCAAGTATGTTGGAATGTCTTGAAATTTTACTCGGTCATAGTCAACGACGCCCTGAACAAGAATCCATTGAAAATATTTGCATATCTCTTAAGGAATATTTTTAATGAATTTTTGAAAATGATGAAAGTCTGTGCACTTAGGCAGTGACTTAACTTTTTATTCAAAAAAGACCCCAAAGGTATCTTGGAATGTCTTGAAATTGTACACAGTCATAGTCAAGCATGCCCTGAACAAGAATCCGTTGAATATATTTGCATATCTCTTGAAGAATATTTTTAATGAATTTTTGATAATCAGGAAAGCGATCCATGCACTTGGACATTCCAAGTATGTTGGAATGTCTTGAAATTGTACTCAGTCATAGTCAACGACGCCCTGAACAAGAATCCGTTGAAAATATTTGCATATCGCTTAAGGAATATTTTTAAAGAATTTCTGAAAATCAGGAAAGCGATCCATGCACTTAGGCAGTGACTTAACTTTTTCGTCAAAAAAGACCCCAAAAGTATCTTGGAATGTCTTGAAATTGTACACAGTCATAGTCAAGCCTGCCCTGAACAAGAATCCGTTGAATATATTTGCATATCTCTTGAAGAATATTTTTAATGAATTTTTGAAAATCCGAAAAGCGATCCATGCACTTGGACATTCCAAGTATGTTGGAATGTCTTGAAATTGTACTCAGTCATAGTCAACGACGCCCTGAACAAGAATCAATTGAAAATATTTGCATATCTCTTAAGGAATATTTTTAATGAATTTTTGAAAATGAGGAAAGTCTGTGCACTTAGGCAGTGACTTAACTTTTTATTCAAAAAAGACCCCAAAAGTATCTTGGAATGTCTTGAAATTGTACACAGTCATAGTCAAGCATGCCCTGAACAAGAATCCGTTGAATATATTTGCATATCTCTTGAAGAATATTTTTAATGAACTTTTGAAAATCAGGAAAGCGATCCATGCACTTGGACATTCCAAGTATGTTGGAATGTCTTGAAATTGTACTCAGTCATAGTCAACGACGCCCTGAACAAGAATCCGTTGAAAATATTTGCATATCGTTTAAGGAATATTTTTAAAGAATTTCTGAAAATCAGGAAAGCGATCCATGCACTTAGGCAGTGACTTAACTTTTTCGTCAAAAAAGACCCCAAAAGTATCTTGGAATGTCTTGAAATTGTACACAGTCATAGTCAAGCATGCCCTGAACAAGAATCCGTTGAATATATTTGCATATCTCTTGAAGAATATTTTTAATGAATTTTTGAAAATCCGGAAAGCGATCCATGCACTTGGACATTCCAAGTATGTTGGAATGTCTTGAAATTGTACTCGGTCATAGTCAACGACGCCCTGAACAAGAATCCATTGAAAATATTTGCATATCTCTTAAGGAATATTTTTAATGAATTTTGAAAATGATGAAAGTCTGTGCACTTAGGCAGTGACTTAACTTTTTATTCAAAAAAGACCCCAAAGGTATCTTGGAATGTCTTGAAATTGTACACAGTCATAGTCAAGCATGCCCTGAACAAGAATCCGTTGAATATATTTGCATATCTCTTGAAGAATATTTTTAATGAACTTTTGAAAATCAGGAAAGCGATCCATGCACTTGGACATTCCAAGTATGTTGGAATGTCTTGAAATTGTACTCAGTCATAGTCAACGACGCCCTGAACATGAATCCGTTGAAAATATTTGCATATCGCTTAAGGAATATTTTTAATGAATTTTTGAAAATCAGGAAAGCGATCCATGCACTTAGGCAGTGACTTAACTTTTTTGTCAAAAAAGACCCCAAAAGTATCTTGGAATGTCTTGAAATTGTACACAGTCATAGTCAAGCATGCCCTGAACAAGAATCCGTTGAATATATTTGCATATCTCTTGAAGAATATTTTTAATGAATTTTTGAAAATCCGAAAAGCGATCCATGCACTTGGACATTCCAAGTATGTTGGAATGTCTTGAAATTGTACTCAGTCATAGTCAACGACGCCCTGAACAAGAATCAATTGAAAATATTTGCATATCTCTTAAGGAATATTTTTAATGAATTTTTGAAAATGAGGAAAGTCTGTGCACTTAGGCAGTGACTTAACTTTTTATTCAAAAAAGACCCCAAAAGTATCTTGGAATGTCTTGAAATTGTACACAGTCATAGTCAAGCATGCCCTGAACAAGAATCCGTTGAATATATTTGCATATCTCTTGAAGAATATTTTTAATGAACTTTTGAAAATCAGGAAAGCGATCCATGCACTTGGACATTCCAAGTATGTTGGAATGTCTTGAAATTGTACTCAGTCATAGTCAACGACGCCCTGAACAAGAATCCGTTGAAAATATTTGCATATCGTTTAAGGAATATTTTTAAAGAATTTCTGAAAATCAGGAAAGCGATCCATGCACTTAGGCAGTGACTTAACTTTTTCGTCAAAAAAGACCCCAAAAGTATCTTGGAATGTCTTGAAATTGTACACAGTCATAGTCAAGCATGCCCTGAACAAGAATCCGTTGAATATATTTGCATATCTCTTGAAGAATATTTTTAATGAATTTTTGAAAATCCGGAAAGCGATCCATGCACTTGGACATTCCAAGTATGTTGGAATGTCTTGAAATTGTACTCGGTCATAGTCAACGACGCCCTGAACAAGAATCCATTGAAAATATTTGCATATCTCTTAAGGAATATTTTTAATGAATTTTTGAAAATGATGAAAGTCTGTGCACTTAGGCAGTGACTTAACTTTTTATTCAAAAAAGACCCCAAAGGTATCTTGGAATGTCTTGAAATTGTACACAGTCATAGTCAAGCATGCCCTGAACAAGAATCCGTTGAATATATTTGCATATCTCTTGAAGAATATTTTTAATGAACTTTTGAAAATCAGGAAAGCGATCCATGCACTTGGACATTCCAAGTATGTTGGAATGTCTTGAAATTGTACTCAGTCATAGTCAACGACGCCCTGAACAAGAATCAATTGAAAATTTTTGCATATCTCTTAAGGAATATTTTTAATGAATTTTTGAAAATGAGGAAAGTCTGTGCACTTAGGCAGTGACTTAACTTTTTATTCAAAAAAGACCCCAAAAGTATCTTGATATGTCTTGAAATTGTACACAGTCATAGTCAAGCATGCCCTGAACAAGAATCCGTTGAATATATTTGCATATCTCTTGAAGAATATTTTTAATGAACTTTTGAAAATCAAGAAAGCAATCCATGCACTTGGACATTCCAAGTATGTTGGAATGTCTTGAAATTGTACTCAGTCATAGTCAAGCATGCCCTGAACAAGAATCCGTTGAATATATTTGCATATCTCTTGAAGAATATTTTTAATGAATTTTTGAAAATCCGGAAAGCGATCCATGCACTTGGACATTCCAAGTATGTTGGAATGTCTTGAAATTGTACTCGGTCATAGTCAACGACGCCCTGAACAAGAATCCATTGAAAATATTTGCATATCTCTTAAGGAATATTTTTAATGAATTTTTGAAAATGATGAAAGTCTGTGCACTTAGGCAGTGACTTAACTTTTTATTCAAAAAAGACCCCAAAGGTATCTTGGAATGTCTTGAAATTGTACACAGTCATAGTCAAGCATGCCCTGAACAAGAATCCGTTGAATATATTTGCATATCTCTTGAAGAATATTTTTAATGAACTTTTGAAAATCAGGAAAGCGATCCATGCACTTGGACATTCCAAGTATGTTGGAATGTCTTGAAATTGTACTCAGTCATAGTCAACGACGCCCTGAACAAGAATCAATTGAAAATATTTGCATATCTCTTAAGGAATATTTTTAATGAATTTTTGAAAATGAGGAAAGTATGTGCACTTAGGCAGTGACTTAACTTTTTATTCAAAAAAGACCCCAAAAGTATCTTGATATGTCTTGAAATTGTACACAGTCATAGTCAAGCATGCCCTGAACAAGAATCCGTTGAATATATTTGCATATCTCTTGAAGAATATTTTTAATGAACTTTTGAAAATCAGGAAAGCGATCCATGCACTTGGACATTCCAAGTATGTTGGAATGTCTTGAAATTGTACTCAGTCATAGTCAACGACGCCCTGAACAAGAATCCGTTGAAAATATTTGCATATCGTTTAAGGAATATTTTTAAAGAATTTCTGAAAATCAGGAAAGCGATCCATGCACTTAGGCAGTGACTTAACTTTTTCGTCAAAAAAGACCCCAAAAGTATCTTGGAATGTCTTGAAATTGTACACAGTCATAGTCAAGCATGCCCTGAACAAGAATCCGTTGAATATATTTGCATATCTCTTGAAGAATATTTTTAATGAACTTTTGAAAATCAGGAAAGCGATCCATGCACTTGGACATTCCAAGTATGTTGGAATGTCTTGAAATTGTACTCAGTCATAGTCAACGACGCCCTGAACAAGAATCCGTTGAAAATATTTGCATATCGCTTAAGGAATATTTTTAATGAATTTTTGAAAATCAGGAAAGCGATCCATGCACTTAGGCAGTGACTTAACTTTTTCGTCAAAAAAGACCCCAAAAGTATCTTGGAATGTCTTGAAATTGTACACAGTCATAGTCAAGCATGCCCTGAACAAGAATCCGTTGAATATATTTGCATATCTCTTGAAGAATATTTTTAATGAATTTTTGAAAATCCAAAAAGCGATCCATGCACTTGGACATTCCAAGTATGTTGGAATGTCTTGAAATTGTACTCAGTCATAGTCAACGACGCTCTGAACAAGAATCAATTGAAAATATTTGCATATCTCTTAAGGAATATTTTTAATGAATTTTTGAAAATGAGGAAAGTCTGTCCACTAAGCCAGTGACTTAACTTTTCATTCAAAAAAGACCCCAAAAGTATCTTGGAATGTCTTGAAATTGTACACAGTCATAGTCAAGCATGCCCTGAACAAGAATCCGTTGAATATATTTGCATATCTCTTGAAGAATATTTTTAATGAATTTTTGAAAATCCGGAAAGCGATCCATGCACTTGGACATTCCAAGTATGTTGGAATGTCTTGAAATTGTACTCGGTCATAGTCAACGACGCCCTGAACAAGAATCCATTGAAAATATTTGCATATCTCTTAAGGAATATTTTTAATGAATTTTTGAAAATGAGGAAAGTCTGTGCACTTAGGCAGTGACTTAACTTTTTATTCAAAAAAGACCCCAAAAGTATCTTGATATGTCTTGAAATTGTACACAGTCATAGTCAAGCATGCCCTGAACAAGAATCCGTTGAATATATTTGCATATCTCTTGAAGAATATTTTTAATGAACTTTTGAAAATCAAGAAAGCAATCCATGCACTTGGACATTCCAAGTATGTTGGAATGTCTTGAAATTGTACTCAGTCATAGTCAAGCATGCCCTGAACAAGAATCCGTTGAATATATTTGCATATCTCTTGAAGAATATTTTTAATGAATTTTTGAAAATCCGGAAAGCGATCCATGCACTTGGACATTCCAAGTATGTTGGAATGTCTTGAAATTGTACTCGGTCATAGTCAACGACGCCCTGAACAAGAATCCATTGAAAATATTTGCATATCTCTTAAGGAATATTTTTAATGAATTTTTGAAAATGATGAAAGTCTGTGCACTTAGGCAGTGACTTAACTTTTTATTCAAAAAAGACCCCAAAGGTATCTTGGAATGTCTTGAAATTGTACACAGTCATAGTCAAGCATGCCCTGAACAAGAATCCGTTGAATATATTTGCATATCTCTTGAAGAATATTTTTAATGAACTTTTGAAAATCAGGAAAGCGATCCATGCACTTGGACATTCCAAGTATGTTGGAATGTCTTGAAATTGTACTCAGTCATAGTCAACGACGCCCTGAACAAGAATCAATTGAAAATATTTGCATATCTCTTAAGGAATATTTTTAATGAATTTTTGAAAATGAGGAAAGTCTGTGCACTTAGGCAGTGACTTAACTTTTTATTCAAAAAAGACCCCAAAAGTATCTTGATATGTCTTGAAATTGTACACAGTCATAGTCAAGCATGCCCTGAACAAGAATCCGTTGAATATATTTGCATATCTCTTGAAGAATATTTTTAATGAACTTTTGAAAATCAGGAAAGCGATCCATGCACTTGGACATTCCAAGTATGTTGGAATGTCTTGAAATTGTACTCAGTCATAGTCAACGACGCCCTGAACAAGAATCCGTTGAAAATATTTGCATATCGTTTAAGGAATATTTTTAAAGAATTTCTGAAAATCAGGAAAGCGATCCATGCACTTAGGCAGTGACTTAACTTTTTCGTCAAAAAAGACCCCAAAAGTATCTTGGAATGTCTTGAAATTGTACACAGTCATAGTCAAGCATGCCCTGAACAAGAATCCGTTGAATATATTTGCATATCTCTTGAAGAATATTTTTAATGAACTTTTGAAAATCAGGAAAGCGATCCATGCACTTGGACATTCCAAGTATGTTGGAATGTCTTGAAATTGTACTCAGTCATAGTCAACGACGCCCTGAACAAGAATCCGTTGAAAATATTTGCATATCGCTTAAGGAATATTTTTAATGAATTTTTGAAAATCAGGAAAGCGATCCATGCACTTAGGCAGTGACTTAACTTTTTCGTCAAAAAAGACCCCAAAAGTATCTTGGAATGTCTTGAAATTGTACACAGTCATAGTCAAGCATGCCCTGAACAAGAATCCGTTGAATATATTTGCATATCTCTTGAAGAATATTTTTAATGAATTTTTGAAAATCCGGAAAGCGATCCATGCACTTGGACATTCCAAGTATGTTGGAATGTCTTGAAATTGTACACAGTCATAGTCAACGACGCCCTGAACAAGAATCCGTTGAAAATATTTGCATATCGCTTAAGGAATATTTTTAATGAATTTTTGAAAATCAGGAAAGCGATCCATGCACTTGGACATTCCAAGTATGTTGGAATGTCTTGAAATTGTACTCAGTCATAGTCAACGACGCCCTGAACAAGAATCCGTTGAAAATATTTGCATATCGCTTAAGGAATATTTTTAATGAATTTTTGAAAATCAGGAAAGCGATCCATGCACTTAGGCAGTGACTTAACTTTTTTGTCAAAAAAGACCCCAGAAGTATCTTGGAATGTCTTGAAATTGTACACAGTCATAGTCAAGCATGCCCTGAACAAGAATCCGTTGAATATATTTGCATATCTCTTGAAGAATATTTTTAATGAATTTTTGAAAATCCGAAAAGCGATCCATGCACTTGGACATTCCAAGTATGTTGGAATGTCTTGAAATTGTACTCAGTCATAGTCAACGACGCCCTGAACAAGAATCAATTGAATATATTTGCATATCTCTTGAAGAATATTTTTAATGAACTTTTGAAAATCAGGAAAGCGATCCATGCACTTGGACATTCCAAGTATGTTGGAATGTCTTGAAATTGTACTCAGTCATAGTCAACGACGCCCTGAACAAGAATCCGTTGAAAATATTTGCATATCGTTTAAGGAATATTTTTAAAGAATTTCTGAAAATCAGGAAAGCGATCCATGCACTTAGGCAGTGACTTAACTTTTTCGTCAAAAAAGACCCCAAAAGTATCTTGGAATGTCTTGAAATTGTACACAGTCATAGTCAAGAATGCCCTGAACAAGAATCCGTTGAATATATTTGCATATCTCTTGAAGAATATTTTTAATGAATTTTTGAAAATCCGGAAAGCGATCCATGCACTTGGACATTCCAAGTATGTTGGAATGTCTTGAAATTGTACTCGGTCATAGTCAACGACGCCCTGAACAAGAATCTATTGAAAATATTTGCATATCTCTTAAGGAATATTTTTAATGAATTTTTGAAAATGATGAAAGTCTGTGCACTTAGGCAGTGACTTAACTTTTTATTCAAAAAAGACCCCAAAGGTATCTTGGAATGTCTTGAAATTGTACACAGTCATAGTCAAGCATGCCCTGAACAAGAATCCGTTGAATATATTTGCATATCTCTTGAAGAATATTTTTAATGAACTTTTGAAAATCAGGAAAGCGATCCATGCACTTGGACATTCCAAGTATGTTGGAATGTCTTGAAATTGTACTCAGTCATAGTCAACGACGCCCTGAACAAGAATCCGTTGAAAATATTTGCATATCGCTTAAGGAATATTTTTAATGAATTTTTGAAAATCAGGAAAGCGATCCATGCACTTAGGCAGTGACTTAACTTTTTATTCAAAAAGACCCCAAAAGTATCTTGGAATGTCTTGAAATTGTACACAGTCATAGTCAAGCATGCCCTGAACAAGAATCCGTTGAATATATTTGCATATCTCTTGAAGAATATTTTTAATGAATTTTTGAAAATCCGAAAAGCGATCCATGCACTTGGACATTCCAAGTATGTTGGAATGTCTTGAAATTGTACTCAGTCATAGTCAACGACGCCCTGAACAAGAATCAATTGAAAATATTTGCATATCTCTTAAGGAATATTTTTAATGAATTTTTGAAAATGAGGAAAGTCTGTGCACTTAGGCAGTGACTTAACTTTTTATTCAAAAAAGACCCCAAAAGTATCTTGGAATGTCTTGAAATTGTACACAGTCATAGTCAAGCATGCCCTGAACAAGAATCCGTTGAATATATTTGCATATCTCTTGAAGAATATTTTTAATGAACTTTTGAAAATCAGGAAAGCGATCCATGCACTTGGACATTCCAAGTATGTTGGAATGTTTTGAAATTGTACTCAGTCATAGTCAACGACGCCCTGAACAAGAATCCGTTGAAAATATTTGCATATCGCTTAAGGAATATTTTTAATGAATTTTTGAAAATCAGGAAAGCGATCCATGCACTTAGGCAGTGACTTAACTTTTTATTCAAAAAAGACCCCAAAAGTATCTTGGAATGTCTTGAAATTGTACACAGTCATAGTCAAGCATGCCCTGAACAAGAATCAATTGAAAATATTTGCATATCTCTTAAGGAATATTTTTAATGAATTTTTGAAAATGAGGAAAGTCTGTGCACTTAGGCAGTGACTTAACTTTTTATTCAAAAAAGACCCCAAAAGTATCTTGGAATGTCTTGAAATTATACACAGTCATAGTCAAGCATGCCCTGAACAAGAATCCGTTGAATATATTTGCATATCTCTTGAAGAATATTTTTAATGAACTTTTGAAAATCAGGAAAGCGATCCATGCACTTGGACATTCCAAGTATGTTGGAATGTCTTGAAATTGTACTCAGTCATAGTCAACGACGCCCTGAACAAGAATCCGTTGAAAATATTTGCATATCGCTTAAGGAATATTTTTAATGAATTTTTGAAAATCAGGAAAGCGATCAATGCACTTAGGCAGTGACTTAACTTTTTCGTCAAAAAAGACCCCAAAAGTATCTTGGAATATCTTGAAATTGTACACAGTCATAGTCAAGCATGCCCTGATCAAGAATCCGTTGAATATATTTGCATATCTCTTGAAGAATATTTTTAATGAATTTTTGAAAATCCGGAAAGCGATCCATGCACTTGGTCATTCCAAGTATGTTGGAATGTCTTGAAATTGTACTCAGTCATAGTCAACGACGCCCTGAACAAGAATCCGTTGAAAATATTTGCATATCGCTTAAGGAATATTTTTAATGAATTTTTGAAAATCAGGAAAGCGATCCATGCACTTGGACATTCCAAGTATGTTGGAATGTCTTGAAATTGTACTCAGTCATAGTCAACGACGCCCTGAACAAGAATCCGTTGAAAATATTTGCATATCGCTTAAGGAATATTTTTAATGAATTTTTGAAAATCAGGAAAGCGATCCATGCACTTAGGCAGTGACTTAACTTTTTTGTCAAAAAAGACCCCAAAAGTATCTTGGAATGTCTTGAAATTGTACACAGTCATAGTCAAGCATGCCCTGAACAAGAATCCGTTGAATATATTTGCATATCTCTTGAAGAATATTTTTAATGAATTTTTGAAAATCCGAAAAGCGATCCATGCACTTGGACATTCCAAGTATGTTGGAATGTCTTTAAATTGTACTCAGTCATAGTCAACGACGCCCTGAACAAGAATCAATTGAAAATATTTGCATATCTCTTAAGGAATATTTTTAATGAATTTTTGAAAATGAGGAAAGTCTGTGCACTTAGGCAGTGACTTAACTTTTTATTCAAAAAAGACCCCAAAAGTATCTTGGAATGTCTTGAAATTGTACACAGTCATAGTCAAGCATGCCCTGAACAAGAATCCGTTGAATATATTTGCATATCTCTTGAAGAATATTTTTAATGAACTTTTGAAAATCAGGAAAGCGATCCATGCACTTGGACATTCCAAGTATGTTGGAATGTTTTGAAATTGTACTCAGTCATAGTCAACGACGCCCTGAACAAGAATCCGTTGAAAATATTTGCATATCGCTTAAGGAATATTTTTAATGAATTTTTGAAAATCAGGAAAGCGATCCATGCACTTAGGCAGTGACTTAACTTTTTATTCAAAAAAGACCCCAAAAGTATCTTGGAATGTCTTGAAATTGTACACAGTCATAGTCAAGCATGCCCTGAACAAGAATCCGTTGAATATATTTGCATATCTCTTGAAGAATATTTTTAATGAATTTTTGAAAATCCGAAAAGCGATCCATGCACTTGGACATTCCAAGTATGTTGGAATGTCTTGAAATTGTACTCAGTCATAGTCAACGACGCCCTGAACAAGAATCAATTGAAAATATTTGCATATCTCTTAAGGAATATTTTTAATGAATTTTTGAAAATGAGGAAAGTCTGTGCACTTAGGCAGTGACTTAACTTTTTATTCAAAAAAGACCCCAAAAGTATCTTGGAATGTCTTGAAATTGTAAACAGTCATAGTCAAGCATGCCCTGAACAAGAATCCGTTGAATATATTTGCATATCTCTTGAAGAATATTTTTAATGAACTTTTGAAAATCAGGAAAGCGATCCATGCACTTGGACATTCCAAGTATGTTGGAATGTCTTGAAATTGTACTCAGTCATAGTCAACGACGCCCTGAACAAGAATCCGTTGAAAATATTTGCATATCGCTTAAGGAATATTTTTAATGAATTTTTGAAAATCAGGAAAGCGATCCATGCACTTAGGCAGTGACTTAACTTTTTCGTCAAAAAAGACCCCAAAAGTATCTTGGAATGTCTTGAAATTGTACACAGTCATAGTCAAGCATGCCCTGAACAAGAATCCGTTGAATATATTTGCATATCTCTTGAAGAATATTTTTAATGAACTTTTGAAAATCAGGAAAGCGATCCATGCACTTGGACATTCCAAGTATGTTGGAATGTCTTGAAATTGTACACAGTCATAGTCAACGACGCCCTGAACAAGAATCCGTTGAAAATATTTGCATATCGCTTAAGGAATATTTTTAATGAATTTTTGAAAATCAGGAAAGCGATCCATGCACTTGGACATTCCAAGTATGTTGGAATGTCTTGAAATTGTACTCAGTCATAGTCAACGACGCCCTGAACAAGAATCCGTTGAAAATATTTGCATATCGCTTAAGGAATATTTTTAATGAATTTTTGAAAATCAGGAAAGCGATCCATGCACTTAGGCAGTGACTTAACTTTTTTGTCAAAAAAGACCCCAGAAGTATCTTGGAATGTCTTGAAATTGTACACAGTCATAGTCAAGCATGCCCTGAACAAGAATCCGTTGAATATATTTGCATATCTCTTGAAGAATATTTTTAATGAATTTTTGAAAATCCGAAAAGCGATCCATGCACTTGGACATTCCAAGTATGTTGGAATGTCTTGAAATTGTACTCAGTCATAGTCAACGACGCCCTGAACAAGAATCAATTGAATATATTTGCATATCTCTTGAAGAATATTTTTAATGAACTTTTGAAAATCAGGAAAGCGATCCATGCACTTGGACATTCCAAGTATGTTGGAATGTCTTGAAATTGTACTCAGTCATAGTCAACGACGCCCTGAACAAGAATCCGTTGAAAATATTTGCATATCGTTTAAGGAATATTTTTAAAGAATTTCTGAAAATCAGGAAGCGATCCATGCACTTAGGCAGTGACTTAACTTTTTCGTCAAAAAAGACCCCAAAAGTATCTTGGAATGTCTTGAAATTGTACACAGTCATAGTCAAGAATGCCCTGAACAAGAATCCGTTGAATATATTTGCATATCTCTTGAAGAATATTTTTAATGAATTTTTGAAAATCCGGAAAGCGATCCATGCACTTGGACATTCCAAGTATGTTGGAATGTCTTGAAATTGTACTCGGTCATAGTCAACGACGCCCTGAACAAGAATCCATTGAAAATATTTGCATATCTCTTAAGGAATATTTTTAATGAATTTTTGAAAATGATGAAAGTCTGTGCACTTAGGCAGTGACTTAACTTTTTATTCAAAAAAGACCCCAAAGGTATCTTGGAATGTCTTGAAATTGTACACAGTCATAGTCAAGCATGCCCTGAACAAGAATCCGTTGAATATATTTGCATATCTCTTGAAGAATATTTTTAATGAACTTTTGAAAATCAGGAAAGCGATCCATGCACTTGGACATTCCAAGTATGTTGGAATGTCTTGAAATTGTACTCAGTCATAGTCAACGACGCCCTGAACAAGAATCCGTTGAAAATATTTGCATATCGCTTAAGGAATATTTTTAATGAATTTTTGAAAATCAGGAAAGCGATCCATGCACTTAGGCAGTGACTTAACTTTTTATTCAAAAAGACCCCAAAAGTATCTTGGAATGTCTTGAAATTGTACACAGTCATAGTCAAGCATGCCCTGAACAAGAATCCGTTGAATATATTTGCATATCTCTTGAAGAATATTTTTAATGAATTTTTGAAAATCCGAAAAGCGATCCATGCACTTGGACATTCCAAGTATGTTGGAATGTCTTGAAATTGTACTCAGTCATAGTCAACGACGCCCTGAACAAGAATCAATTGAAAATATTTGCATATCTCTTAAGGAATATTTTTAATGAATTTTTGAAAATGAGGAAAGTCTGTGCACTTAGGCAGTGACTTAACTTTTTATTCAAAAAAGACCCCAAAAGTATCTTGGAATGTCTTGAAATTGTACACAGTCATAGTCAAGCATGCCCTGAACAAGAATCCGTTGAATATATTTGCATATCTCTTGAAGAATATTTTTAATGAACTTTTGAAAATCAGGAAAGCGATCCATGCACTTGGACATTCCAAGTATGTTGGAATGTTTTGAAATTGTACTCAGTCATAGTCAACGACGCCCTGAACAAGAATCCGTTGAAAATATTTGCATATCGCTTAAGGAATATTTTTAATGAATTTTTGAAAATCAGGAAAGCGATCCATGCACTTAGGCAGTGACTTAACTTTTTATTCAAAAAAGACCCCAAAAGTATCTTGGAATGTCTTGAAATTGTACACAGTCATAGTCAAGCATGCCCTGAACAAGAATCCGTTGAATATATTTGCATATGTCTTGAAGAATATTTTTAATGAATTTTTGAAAATCCGAAAAGCGATCCATGCACTTGGACATTCCAAGTATGTTGGAATGTCTTGAAATTGTACTCAGTCATAGTCAACGACGCCCTGAACAAGAATCAATTGAAAATATTTGCATATCTCTTAAGGAATATTTTTAATGAATTTTTGAAAATGAGGAAAGTCTGTACACTTAGGCAGTGACTTAACTTTTTATTCAAAAAAGACCCCAAAAGTATCTTGGAATGTCTTGAAATTGTACACAGTCATAGTCAAGCATGCCCTGAACAAGAATCCGTTGAATATATTTGCATATCTCTTGAAGAATATTTTTAATGAACTTTTGAAAATCAGGAAAGCGATCCATGCACTTGGACATTCCAAGTATGTTGGAATGTCTTGAAATTGTACTCAGTCATAGTCAACGACGCCCTGAACAAGAATCCGTTGAAAATATTTGCATATCGCTTAAGGAATATTTTTAATGAATTTTTGAAAATCAGGAAAGCGATCCATGCACTTAGGCAGTGACTTAACTTTTTATTCAAAAAAGACCCCAAAAGTATCTTGGAATGTCTTGAAATTGTACACAGTCATAGTCAAGAATGCCCTGAACAAGAATCCGTTGAATATATTTGCATATCTCTTGAAGAATATTTTTAATGAATTTTTGAAAATCCGAAAAGCGATCCATGCACTTGGACATTCCAAGTATGTTGGAATGTCTTGAAATTGTACTCAGTCATAGTCAACGACGCCCTGAACAAGAATCAATTGAAAATATTTGCATATCTCTTAAGGAATATTTTTAATGAATTTTTGAAAATGAGGAAAGTCTGTACACTTAGGCAGTGACTTAACTTTTTATTCAAAAAAGACCCCAAAAGTATCTTGGAATGTCTTGAAATTGTACACAGTCATAGTCAAGCATGCCCTGAACAAGAATCCGTTGAATATATTTGCATATCTCTTGAAGAATATTTTTAATGAATTTTTGAAAATCCGGAAAGCGATCCATGCACTTGGACATTCCAAGTATGTTGGAATGTCTTGAAATTGTACTCAGTCATAGTCAACGACGCCCTGAACAAGAATCCGTTGAAAATATTTGCATATCGCTTAAGGAATATTTTTAATGAATTTTTGAAAATCAGGAAAGCGATCCATGCACTTAGGCAGTGACTTAACTTTTTCGTCAAAAAAGACCCCAAAAGTATCTTGGAATATCTTGAAATTGTACACAGTCATAGTCAAGCATGCCCTGATCAAGAATCCGTTGAATATATTTGCATATCTCTTGAAGAATATTTTTAATGAATTTTTGAAAATCCGGAAAGCGATCCATGCACTTGGTCATTCCAAGTATGTTGGAATGTCTTGAAATTGTACTCAGTCATAGTCAACGACGCCCTGAACAAGAATCCGTTGAAAATATTTGCATATCGCTTAAGGAATATTTTTAATGAATTTTTGAAAATCAGGAAAGCGATCCATGCACTTGGACATTCCAAGTATGTTGGAATGTCTTGAAATTGTACTCAGTCATAGTCAACGACGCCCTGAACAAGAATCCGTTGAAAATATTTGCATATCGCTTAAGGAATATTTTTAATGAATTTTTGAAAATCAGGAAAGCGATCCATGCACTTAGGCAGTGACTTAACTTTTTTGTCAAAAAAGACCCCAAAAGTATCTTGGAATGTCTTGAAATTGTACACAGTCATAGTCAAGCATGCCCTGAACAAGAATCCGTTGAATATATTTGCATATCTCTTGAAGAATATTTTTAATGAATTTTTGAAAATCCGGAAAGCGATCCATGCACTTGGACATTCCAAGTATGTTGGAATGTCTTGAAATTGTACTCAGTCAAAGTCAACAACGCCCTGAACAAGAATCCATTGAAAATATTTGCATATCTCTTAAGGAATATTTTTAAAGAATTTCTGAAAATCAGGAAAGCCTATGCACTTAGGCAGTGACTTAACTTTTTATTCAAAAAAGACCCCAAAAGTATCTTGGAATGTCTTGAAATTGTACACAGTCATAGTCAAGCATGCCCTGAACAAGAATCCGTTGAATATATTTGCATATCTCTTGAAGAATATTTTTAATGAACTTTTGAAAATCAGGAAAGCGATCCATGCACTTGGACATTCCAAGTATGTTGGAATGTTTTGAAATTGTACTCAGTCATAGTCAACGACGCCCTGAACAAGAATCCGTTGAAAATATTTGCATATCGCTTAAGGAATATTTTTAATGAATTTTTGAAAATCAGGAAAGCGATCCATGCACTTAGGCAGTGACTTAACTTTTTATTCAAAAAAGACCCCAAAAGTATCTTGGAATGTCTTGAAATTGTACACAGTCATAGTCAAGCATGCCCTGAACAAGAATCCGTTGAATATATTTGCATATCTCTTGAAGAATATTTTTAATGAATTTTTGAAAATCCGGAAAGCGATCCATGCACTTGGACATTCCAAGTATGTTGGAATGTCTTGAAATTGTACTCAGTCATAGTCAACGACGCCCTGAACAAGAATCCGTTGAAAATATTTGCATATCGCTTAAGGAATATTTTTAATGAATTTTTGAAAATCAGGAAAGCGGTCCATGCACTTAGGCAGTGACTTAACTTTTTTGTCAAAAAAGACCCCAAAAGTATCTTGGAATGTCTTGAAATTGTACACAGTCATAGTCAAGCATGCCCTGAACAAGAATCCGTTGAATATATTTGCATATCTCTTGAAGAATATTTTTAATGAACTTTTGAAAATCAGGAAAGCGATCCATGCACTTGGACATTCCAAGTATGTTGGAATGTCTTGAAATTGTACTCAGTCATAGTCAAAGATGCCCTGAACAAGAATCCGTTGAAAATATTTGCATATCGTTTAAGGAATATTTTTAAAGAATTTCTGAAAATCAGGAAAGCGATCCATGCACTTAGGCAGTGACTTAACTTTTTCGTCAAAAAAGACCCCAAAAGTATCTTTGAATGTCTTGAAATTGTACACAGTCATAGTCAAGCATGCCCTGAACAAGAATCCGTTGAATATATTTGCATATCTCTGGAAGAATATTTTTAATGAATTTTTGAAAATCCGGAAAGCGATCCATGCACTTGGACATTCCAAGTATGTTGGAATGTCTTGAAATTGTACTCAGTCATAGTCAACGACGCCCTGAACAAGAATCCGTTGAAAATATTTGCATATCGCTTAAGGAATATTTTTAATGAATTTTTGAAAATCAGGAAAGCGATCCATGCACTTAGGCAGTGACTTAACTTTTTATTCAAAAAAGACCCCAAAAGTATCTTGGAATGTCTTGAAATTGTACACAGTCATAGTCAAGCATGCCCTGAACAAGAATCCGTTGAATATATTTGCATATCTCTTGAAGAATATTTTTAATGAATTTTTGAAAATCCGGAAAGCGATCCATGCACTTGGACATTCCAAGTATGTTGGAATGTCTTGAAATTGTACTCAGTCATAGTCAACGACGCCCTGAACAAGAATCCGTTGAAAATATTTGCATATCGCTTAAGGAATATTTTTAATGAATTTTTGAAAATCAGGAAAGCGGTCCATGCACTTAGGCAGTGACTTAACTTTTTTGTCAAAAAAGACCCCAAAAGTATCTTGGAATGTCTTGAAATTGTACACAGTCATAGTCAAGCATGCCCTGAACAAGAATCCGTTGAATATATTTGCATATCTCTTGAAGAATATTTTTAATGAACTTTTGAAAATCAGGAAAGCGATCCATGCACTTGGACATTCCAAGTATGTTGGAATGTCTTGAAATTGTACTCAGTCATAGTCAAAGATGCCCTGAACAAGAATCCGTTGAAAATGTTTGCATATCGTTTAAGGAATATTTTTAAAGAATTTCTGAAAATCAGGAAAGCGATCCATGCACTTAGGCAGTGACTTAACTTTTTCGTCAAAAAAAACCCCAAAAGTATCTTTGAATGTCTTGAAATTGTACACAGTCATAGTCAAGCATGCCCTGAACAAGAATCCGTTGAATATATTTGCATATCTCTGGAAGAATATTTTTAATGAATTTTTGAAAATCCGGAAAGCGATCCATGCACTTGGACATTCCAAGTATGTTGGAATGTCTTGAAATTGTACTCAGTCATAGTCAACGACGCCCTGAACAAGAATCCGTTGAAAATATTTGCATATCGCTTAAGGAATATTTTTAATGAATTTTTTAAAAAATCAGGAAAGCGATCCATGCACTTAGACAGTGACTTAACTTTTTCGTCAAAAAAGACCCCAAAAGTATCTTGGAATGTCTTGAAATTGTACACAGTCATAGTCAAGCATGCCCTGAACAAGAAACCGTTGAATATATTTGCATATCTCTTGAAGAATATTTTTAATGAATTTTTGAAAATCCAGAAAGCGATCCATGCACTTGGACATTCCAAGTATGTTGGAATGTCTTGAAATTGTACTCAGTCATAGTCAACGACGCCCTGAACAAGAATCCGTTGAAAATATTTGCATATCGCTTAAGGAATATTTTTAATGAATTTTTGAAAATCAGGAAAGCGGTCCATGCACTTAGGCAGTGACTTAACTTTTTTGTCAAAAAAGACCCCAAAAGTATCTTGGAATGTCTTGAAATTGTACACAGTCATAGTCAAGCATGCCCTGAACAAGAATCTGTTGAATATATTTGCATATCTCTTGAAGAATATTTTTAATGAATTTTTGAAAATCCAAAAAGCGATCCATGCACTTGGACATTCCAAGTATGTTGGAATGTCTTGAAATTGTACTCAGTCATAGCCAACGACGCCCTGAACAAGAATCAATTGAAAATATTTGCATATCTCTTAAGGAATATTTTTAATGAATTTTTGAAAATGAGGAAAGTCTGTGCACTTAGGCAGTGACTTAACTTTTTATTCAAAAAAGACCCCAAAAGTATCTTGGAATGTCTTGAAATTGTACACAGTCATAGTCAAGCATGCCCTGAACAAGAATCCGTTGAATATATTTGCATATCTCTTGAAGAATATTTTTAATGAACTTTTGAAAATCAGGAAAGCGATCCATGCACTTGGACATTCCAAGTATGTTGGAATGTCTTGAAATTGTACTCAGTCATAGTCAACGACGCCCTGAACAAGAATCCGTTGAAAATATTTGCATATCGTTTAAGGAATATTTTTAAAGAATTTCTGAAAATCAGGAAAGCGATCCATGCACTTAGGCAGTGACTTAACTTTTTCGTCAAAAAAGACCCCAAAAGTATCTTGGAATGTCTTGAAATTGTACACAGTCATAGTCAAGCATGCCCTGAACAAGAATCCGTTGAATATATTTGCATATCTCTTGAAGAATATTTTTAATGAATTTTTGAAAATCCGGAAAGCGATCCATGCACTTAGGCAGTGACTTAACTTTTTCGTCAAAAAAGACCCCAAAAGTATCTTGGAATGTCTTGAAATTGTACACAGTCATAGTCAAGCATGCCCTGAACAAGAAACCGTTGAATATATTTGCATATCTCTGGAAGAATATTTTTAATGAATTTTTGAAAATCCGGAAAGCGATCCATGCACTTGGACATTCCAAGTATGTTGGAATGTCTTGAAATTGTACTCAGTCATAGTCAACAACGCCCTGAACAAGAATCCATTGAAAATATTAGCATATCTCTTAAGGAATATTTTTAATGAATTTTTGAAAATGAGGAAAGTCTGTGCACTTAGGCAGTGACTTAACTTTTTATTCAAAAAAGACCCCAAAAGTATCTTGGAATGTCTTGAAATTGTACACAGTCATAGTCAAGCATGCCCTGAACAAGAATCCGTTGAATATATTTGCATATCTCTTGAAGAATATTTTTAATGAACTTTTGAAAATCAGGAAAGCGATCCATGCACTTGGACATTCCAAGTATGTTGGAATGTCTTGAAATTGTACTCAGTCATAGTCAACGATGCCCTGAACAAGAATCCGTTGAAAATATTTGCATATCGTTTAAGGAATATTTTTAAAGAATTTCTGAAAATCAGGAAAGCGATCCATGCACTTAAGCCCAATTTATACTCCTGCGTAAAGTGCTCTGCTTAGCTACGCAGAGTCCTCTGCGTCGATGCAGAACCTGTCGAAGAGCCTCTGCGTCGTCTCCGGGTGCACGGAATATTTTTTAAGTGTCCGTCACTCCGTCAAGGGACTACGGAGACGGCAAGAGCTGCGATTGGTCCTCAGGACAGGCCGAGCTAAGCTGCTCTGTGCCGGCTCTCAGTGCGCTCCGGGCGTCCTGACAGAGGCGGAGCTGATCCCCGCCGATAACGCCGCTGCCGAACTATAAATACGTCATATCTTAACACACACAGCACATGTTTAGACTCTAAATGGCCAATTTCTCGCCTCAAATTATCTTAAAACTGCGTTCCGTGACACAGAAAAGTGAGAAACGGCCACTTTTTCAACAACAGCAGTCTTTCTCTCTCTTTCTTTCTCGGACGCCATTGCTCACTGTAGCCAGAAGCACAACAACCTTGCACAGCGACCCCTACTGATCGGGCGGGAAATTGCAGCGAGTGTCCGTCACCACGACGCAGAAGTATAAATGCTCGAGGCGTCTCCGTGGTGACGCAGACGGATAACGCATACGCAGTCGGAGAAGTATAATGTGGCCTTTAGGCAGTGACTTAACTTTTTCGTCAAAAAAGACCCCAAAAGTATCTTTGAATGTCTTGAAGTTGTACACAGTCATAGTCAAGCATGCCCTGAACAAGAATCCGTTGAATATATTTGCATATCTCTGGAAGAATATTTTTTATGAATTTTTGAAAATCCGGAAAGCGATCCATGCACTTGGACATTCCAAGTATGTTGGAATGTCTTGAAATTGTACTCAGTCATAGTCAACAACGCCCTGAACAAGAATCCATTGAAAATATTTGCATATCTCTTAAGGAATATTTTTAATGAATTTTTGAAAATGAGGAAAGTCTGTGCACTTAGGCAGTGACTTAACTTTTTATTCAAAAAAGACCCCAAAAGTATCTTGGAATGTCTTGAAATTGTACACAGTCATAGTCAAGCATGCCCTGAACAAGAATCCGTTGAATATTTTTGCATATCTCTTGAAGAATATTTTTAATGAATTTTTGAAAATCCGGAAAGCGATCCATGCACTTGGACATTCCAAGTATGTTGGAATGTCTTGAAATTGTACTCAGTCATAGTCAACAACGCCCTGAACAAGAATCCATTAAAAATATTTGCATATCTCTTAAGGAATATTTTTAATGAATTTTTGAAAATGAGGAAAGTCTGTGCACTAAGGCAGTGACTTAACTTTTTATTCAAAAAAGACCCCAAAAGTATCTTGGAATGTCTTGAAATTGTACACAGTCATAGTCAAGCATGCCCTGAACAAGAATCCGTTGAATATATTTGCATATCTCTTGAAGAATATTTTTAATGAACTTTTGAAAATCAGGAAAGCGATCCATGCACTTGGACATTCCAAGTATGTTGGAATGTTTTGAAATTGTACTCAGTCATAGTCAACGACGCCCTGAACAAGAATCCGTTGAAAATATTTGCATATCGCTTAAGGAATATTTTTAATGAATTTTTGAAAATCAGGAAAGCGATCCATGCACTTAGGCAGTGACTTAACTTTTTATTCAAAAAAGACCCCAAAAGTATCTTGGAATGTCTTGAAATTGTACACAGTCATAGTCAAGCATGCCCTGAACAAGAATCCGTTGAATATATTTGCATATCTCTTGAAGAATATTTTTAATGAATTTTTGAAAATCCGAAAAGCGATCCATGCACTTGGACATTCCAAGTATGTTGGAATGTCTTGAAATTTTACTCAGTCATAGTCAACGACGCCCTGAACAAGAATCAATTGAAAATATTTGCACATCTCTTAAGGAATATTTTTAATGAATTTTTGAAAATGAGGAAAGTCTGTGCACTTCGGCAGTGACTTAACTTTTTATTCAAAAAAAGACCCCAAAAGTATCTTGGAATGTCTTGAAATTGTACACAGTCATAGTCAAGCATGCCCTGAACAAGAATCCGTTGAATATATTTGCATATCTCTTGAAGAATATTTTTAATGAACTTTTGAAAATCAGGAAAGCGATCCATGCACTTGGACATTCCAAGTATATTGGAATGTCTTGAAATTGTACTCAGTCATAGTCAACGACGCCCTGAACAAGAATCCGTTGAAAATATTTGCATATCGCTTCAGGAATATTTTAAATGAATTTTTGAAAATCAGGAAAGCGATCCATGCACTTAGGCAGTGACTTAACTTTTTTGTCAAAAAAGACCCCAAAAGTATCTTGGAATGTCTTGAAATTGTACACAGTCATAGTCAAGCATGCCCTGAACAAGAATCCGTTGAATATATTTGCATATCTCTTGAAGAATATTTTTAATGAACTTTTGAAAATCAGGAAAGCGATCCATGTACTTGGACATTCAAAGTATGTTGGAATGTCTTGAAATTGTACTCGGTCATAGTCAACGACGCCCTGAACAAGAATCCGTTGAAAATATTTGCATATCGCTTAAGGAATATTTTTAATGAATTTTTGAAAATCAGGAAAGCGATCCATGCACTTAGGCAGTGACTTAACTTTTTCGTCAAAAAAGACCCCAAAAGTATCTTGGAATGTCTTGAAATTGTACACAGTCATAGTCAAGCATGCCCTGAACAAGAATCCGTTGAATATATTTGCATATCTCTTGAAGAATATTTTTAATGAACTTTTGAAAATCAGGAAAGCGATCCATGCACTTGGACATTCCAAGTATGTTGGAATGTCTTGAAATTGTACTCAGTCATAGTCAACGACGCCCTGAACAAGAATCCGTTGAAAATATTTGCATATCGCTTAAGGAATATTTTTAATGAATTTTTGAAAATCAGGAAAGCGATCCATGCACTTAGGCAGTGACTTAACTTTTTCGTCAAAAAAGACCCCAAAAGTATCTTGGAATGTCTTGAAATTGTACACAGTCATAGTCAAGCATGCCCTAAACAAGAATCCGTTGAATATATTTGCATATCTCTTGAAGAATATTTTTAATGAATTTTTGAAAATCCGAAAAGCGATCCATGCACTTGGACATTCCAAGTATGTTGGAATGTCTTGAAATTGTACTCAGTCATAGTCAAGCATGCCCTGAACAAGTACCTGTTGAATATATTTGCATATCTCTTGAATAATATTTTTAATGAATTTTTGAAAATCCGGAAAGCGATCCATGCACTTAGGCAGTGACTTAACTTTTTCGTCAAAAAAGACCCCAAAAGTATCTTGGAATGTCTTGAAATTGTACACAGTCATAGTCAAGCATGCCCTGAACAAGAAACCGTTGAATATATTTGCATATCTCTTGAAGAATATTTTTAATGAACTTTTGAAAATCCGGAAAGCGATCCATGCACTTGGACATTCCAAGTATCTTGGAATGTCTTGAAATTGTACACAGTCATAGTCAAGCATGCCCTGAACAAGAAACCGTTGAATATATTTGCATATCTCTTGAAGAATATTTTTAATGAACTTTTGAAAATCCGGAAAGCGATCCATGCACTTAGGCAGTGACTTAACTTTTTCGTCAAAAAAGACCCCAAAAGTATCTTGGAATGTCTTGAAATTGTACACAGTCATAGTCAAGCATGCCCTGAACAAGAATCCATTGAATATATTTGCATATCTCTTGAAGAATATTTTTAATGAATTTTTGAAAATCCGAAAAGCGATCCATGCACTTGGACATTCCAAGTATGTTGGAATGTCTTGAAATTGTACTCAGTCATAGTCAACGACGCTCTGAACAAGAATCAATTGAAAATATTTGCATATCTCTTAAGGAATATTTTTAATGAATTTTTGAAAATGAGGAAAGTCTGTGCACTTAGGCAGTGACTTAACTTTTTTGTCAAAAAAGACCCCAAAAGTATCTTGGAATGTCTTGAAATTGTACACAGTCATAGTCAAGCATGCCCTGAACAAGAATCCGTTGAATATATTTGCATATCGCTTAAGGAATATTTTTAATGAATTTTTGAAAATCAGGAAAGCGATCCATGCACTTGGACATTCCAAGTATGTTGGAATGTCTTGAAATTGTACTCAGTCATAGTCAACGACGCCCTGAACAAGAATCCGTTGAAAATATTTGCATATCGCTTCAGGAATATTTTAAATGAATTTTTGAAAATCAGGAAAGCGATCCATGCACTTAGGCAGTGACTTAACTTTTTTGTCAAAAAAGACCCCAAAAGTATCTTGGAATGTCTTGAAATTGTACACAGTCATAGTCAAGCATGCCCTGAACAAGAATCCGTTGAATATATTTGCATATCTCTTGAAGAATATTTTTAATGAACTTTTGAAAATCAGGAAAGCGATCCATGCACTTGGACATTCCAAGTATGTTGGAATGTCTTGAAATTGTACTCAGTCATAGTCAACGACGCCCTGAACAAGAATCCGTTGAAAATATTTGCATATCGCTTAAGGAATATTTTTAATGAATTTTTGAAAATCAGGAAAGCGATCCATGCACTTAGGCAGTGACTTAACTTTTTCGTCAAAAAAGACCCCAAAAGTATCTTGGAATGTCTTGAAATTGTACACAGTCATAGTCAAGCATGCCCTGAACAAGAATCCGTTGAATATATTTGCATATCTCTTGAAGAATATTTTTAATGAATTTTTGAAAATCCGAAAAGCGATCCATGCACTTGGACATTCCAAGTATGTTGGAATGTCTTGAAATTGTACTCAGTCATAGTCAACGACGCTCTGAACAAGAATCAATTGAAAATATTTGCATATCTCTTAAGGAATATTTTTAATGAATTTTTGAAAATGATGAAAGTCTGTGCACTTAGGCAGTGACTTAACTTTTTATTCAAAAAAGACCCCAAAAGTATCTTGGAATGTCTTGAAATTGTACACAGTCATAGTCAAGCATGCCCTGAACAAGAACCTGTTGAATATATTTGCATATCTCTTGAATAATATTTTTAATGAATTTTTGAAAATCCGGAAAGCGATCCATGCACTTAGGCATTGACTTAACTTTTTCGTCAAAAAAGACCCCAAAAGTATCTTGGAATGTCTTGAAATTGTACACAGTCATAGTCAAGCATGCCCTGAACAAGAATCCGTTGAATATATTTGCATATCGCTTAAGGAATATTTTTAATGAATTTTTGAAAATCAGGAAAGCGATCCATGCACTTGGACATTCCAAGTATGTTGGAATGTCTTGAAATTGTACTCAGTCATAGTCAACGACGCCCTGAACAAGAATCCGTTGAAAATATTTGCATATCGCTTCAGGAATATTTTAAATGAATTTTTGAAAATCAGGAAAGCGATCCATGCACTTAGGCAGTGACTTAACTTTTTTGTCAAAAAAGACCCCAAAAGTATCTTGGAATGTCTTGAAATTGTACACAGTCATAGTCAAGCATGCCCTGAACAAGAATCCGTTGAATATATTTGCATATCTCTTGAAGAATATTTTTAATGAACTTTTGAAAATCAGGAAAGCGATCCATGCACTTGGACATTCCAAGTATGTTGGAATGTCTTGAAATTGTACTCAGTCATAGTCAACGACGCCCTGAACAAGAATCCGTTGAAAATATTTGCATATCGTTTAAGGAATATTTTTAAAGAATTTCTGAAAATCAGGAAAGCGATCCATGCACTTAGGCAGTGACTTAACTTTTTATTCAAAAAAGACCCCAAAAGTATCTTGGAATGTCTTGAAATTGTACACAGTCATAGTCAAGCATGCCCTGAACAAGAATCCGTTGAATATATTTGCATATCTCTTGAAGAATATTTTTAATGAACTTTTGAAAATGAGGAATTTCTGTGCACTTAGGCAGTGACTTAACTTTTTATTCAAAAAAGACCCCAAAAGTATCTTGGAATGTCTTGAAATTGTACACAGTCATAGTCAACGACGATCTGATCAAGAATCAATTGAAAATATTTGCATATCTCTTAAGGAACATTTTTAATGAATTTTTGAAAATGAGGAAAGTCTGTGCACTTAGGCAGTGACTTAACTTTTTATTCAAAAAGACCCCAAAAGTATCTTGGAATGTCTTGAAATTGTACACAGTCATAGTCAACGACGCCCTGAACAAGAATCTATTGAAAATATTTGCATATCTCTTAAGGAATATTTTTAATGAATTTTTGAAAATGAGGAATTTCTGTGCACTTAGGCAGTGACTTAACTTTTTATTCAAAAAAGACCCCAAAAGTATCTTGGAATGTCTTGAAATTGTACACAGTCATAGTCAAGCATGCCCTGAACAAGAATCCGTTGAATATATTTGCATATCGCTTAAGGAATATTTTTAATGAATTTTTGAAAATCAGGAAAGCGATCCATGCACTTGGACATTCCAAGTATGTTGGAATGTCTTGAAATTGTACTCAGTCATAGTCAATGACGCCCTGAACAAGAATCCGTTGAAAATATTTGCATATCGCTTCAGGAATATTTTAAATGAATTTTTGAAAATCAGGAAAGCGATCCATACACTTAGGCAGTGACTTAACTTTTTTGTCAAAAAAGACCCCAAAAGTATCTTGGAATGTCTTGAAATTGTACACAGTCATAGTCAAGCATGCCCTGAACAAGAATCCGTTGAATATATTTGCATATCTCTTGAAGAATATTTTTAATGAACTTTTGAAAATCAGGAAAGCGATCCATGCACTTGGACATTCCAAGTATGTTGGAATGTCTTGAAATTGTACTCAGTCATAGTCAACGACGCCCTGAACAAGAATCCGTTGAAAATATTTGCATATCGCTTAAGGAATATTTTTAATGAATTTTTGAAAATCAGGAAAGCGATCCATGCACTTAGGCAGTGACTTAACTTTTTAATCAAAAAGACCCCAAAAGTATCTTGGAATGTCTTGAAATTGTACACAGTCATAGTCAAGCATGCCCTGAACAAGAATCCGTTGAATATATTTGCATATCTCTTGAAGAATATTTTTAATGAATTTTTGAAAATCCGGAAAGCGATCCATGCACTTGGACATTCCAAGTATGTTGGAATGTCTTGAAATTGTACTCGGTCATAGTCAACGACGCCCTGAACAAGAATCCATTGAAAATATTTGCATATCTCTTAAGGAATATTTTTAATGAATTTTTGAAAATCAGGAAAGCGATCCATGCACTTAGGCAGTGACTTAACTTTTTTGTCAAAAAAGACCCCAAAAGTATCTTGGAATGTCTTGAAATTGTACACAGTCATAGTCAAGCATGCCCTGAACAAGAATCCGTTGAATATATTTGCATATCTCTTGAAGAATATTTTTAATGAACTTTTGAAAATCAGGAAAGCGATCCATACACTTAGGCAGTGACTTAACTTTTTTGTCAAAAAAGACCCCCAAAGTATCTTGGAATGTCTTGAAATTGTACACAGTCATAGTCAAGCATGCCCTGAACAAGAATCCGTTGAATATATTTGCATATCTCTTGAAGAATATTTTTAATGAACTTTTGAAAATCAGGAAAGCGATCCATGCACTTGGACATTCCAAGTATGTTGGAATGTCTTGAAATTGTACTCAGTCATAGTCAACGACGCCCTGAACAAGAATCCGTTGAAAATATTTGCATATCGCTTAAGGAATATTTTTAATGAATTTTTGAAAATCAGGAAAGCGATCCATGCACTTAGGCAGTGACTTAACTTTTTATTCAAAAAGACCCCAAAAGTATCTTGGAATGTCTTGAAATTGTACACAGTCATAGTCAACGACGCCCTGAACAAGAATCTATTGAAAATATTTGCATATCTCTTAAGGAATATTTTTAATGAATTTTTGAAAATGAGGAATTTCTGTGCACTTAGGCAGTGACTTAACTTTTTATTCAAAAAAGACCCCAAAAGTATCTTGGAATGTCTTGAAATTGTACACAGTCATAGTCAAGCATGCCCTGAACAAGAATCCGTTGAATATATTTGCATATCGCTTAAGGAATATTTTTAATGAATTTTTGAAAATCAGGAAAGCGATCCATGCACTTGGACATTCCAAGTATGTTGGAATGTCTTGAAATTGTACTCAGTCATAGTCAACGACGCCCTGAACAAGAATCCGTTGAAAATATTTGCATATCGCTTCAGGAATATTTTAAATGAATTTTTGAAAATCAGGAAAGCGATCCATACACTTAGGCAGTGACTTAACTTTTTTGTCAAAAAAGACCCCAAAAGTATCTTGGAATGTCTTGAAATTGTACACAGTCATAGTCAAGCATGCCCTGAACAAGAATCCGTTGAATATATTTGCATATCTCTTGAAGAATATTTTTAATGAACTTTTGAAAATCAGGAAAGCGATCCATGCACTTGGACATTCCAAGTATGTTGGAATGTCTTGAAATTGTACTCAGTCATAGTCAACGACGCCCTGAACAAGAATCCGTTGAAAATATTTGCATATCGCTTAAGGAATATTTTTAATGAATTTTTGAAAATCAGGAAAGCGATCCATGCACTTAGGCAGTGACTTAACTTTTTATTCAAAAAGACCCCAAAAGTATCTTGGAATGTCTTGAAATTGTACACAGTCATAGTCAAGCATGCCCTGAACAAGAATCCGTTGAATATATTTGCATATCTCTTGAAGAATATTTTTAATGAATTTTTGAAAATCCGGAAAGCGATCCATGCACTTGGACATTCCAAGTATGTTGGAATGTCTTGAAATTGTACTCGGTCATAGTCAACGACGCCCTGAACAAGAATCCATTGAAAATATTTGCATATCTCTTAAGGAATATTTTTAATGAATTTTTGAAAATCAGGAAAGCGATCCATGCACTTAGGCAGTGACTTAACTTTTTCGTCAAAAAAGACCCCAAAAGTATCTTGGAATGTCTTGAAATTGTACACAGTCATAGTCAAGCATGCCCTGAACAAGAATCCGTTGAATATATTTGCATATCTCTTGAAGAATATTTTTAATGAACTTTTGAACATGACATAGTTTGGCATGGGTTAACCCATGTCATGACAAACATGACATGTTTGTCCACTAGAGGGCAGTTTGAAGAACCAAGCAGCCATGAATCAGATTTGACCTTACTTGTAATGTCAAACTTGTCCACTAGAGGGCAGTTGAAATAATTAAGTATCCATACATTAAATTTGAGCTTACATGTTATGACACCTTTATCCACTAAAGGGCAGTTCCAAGAATTTAGCATGCCATAAATCAGATTTGAGCTTACATGTAATGACACATTTGTCCACCAGAGGGCAGTCTGACCAATCCAGCAGCCATAAATCAGATTTGACCTTACTTGCAATGTCAAACTTGTCCACTAGAGGGCAGTTGAAATAATTAGGTATCCATACATCAAATTTGAGCTTACATGTAATGACACCTTTATCCACTAGAGAGCAGTCTGAAGAATTTAGCATGCCATAAATCAGATTTGAGCTTACATGTAATGACACCTTTATCCACTAGAGAGCAGTCTGAAGAATTTAGCATGCCATAAATCAGATTTGAGCTTACATGTAGTGACACATTTGTCCACCAGAGGGCAGTCTGACCAATCCAGCAGCCATAAATCAGATTTGACCTTACTTGTAATGTCAAACTTGTCCACTAGATGGCAGTTGAAATAATAAAGCAGCTATAAATCAGATTTGACATAACATATAATGACATGTTTGTCCACCAGAGGGCAGTTGAAATAATTTAGTATCCATAAATCTAATTTGAGCGTGCATGTAATGACATGTTTATCCACCAGAGGGCAGTCTGAAGAATCCAGCAGCCAAAAGTCAAATTTGACCTTACATGTAATGACACCTTTATCCACTAGAGGGCAGTCTGAAGAATTTAACAGCCATAAATCAGATTTGAGCTTACATGTAATGACACATTTGTCCACCAGAGGGCAGTCTGACCAATCCAGCAGCCATAAATCAGATTTGACCTTACTTGTAATGTCAAACTTGTCCACTAGAGGGCAGTTGAAATAATTTATCAGCTATAAATCAAATTTGAGCGTGCATGTAATGACATGTTTATCCACCAGAGGGCAGTCTGAAGAATCCAGCAGCCAAAAGTCAAATTTGACCTTACATGTAATGACATCTTTTTCCACTAGAGGGCAGTCTGAAGAATTTAGCAGCCATAAATCAGATTTGACCTTACATGTAATAACACATTTGTCCACCAGAGGGCAGTCTGACCAATCCAGCAGCCATAAATCAGATTTGAACTTACTTGCAATGTCAAACTTGTCCACTAGAGGGCAGTTGAAATAATTAGGTATCCATACATCAAATTTGAGCTTACATGTAATGACACCTTTATCCACTAGAGAGCAGTCTGAAGAATTTAGCATGCCATAAATCAGATTTGAGCTTACATGTAATGACACCTTTATCCACTAGAGAGCAGTCTGAAGAATTTAGCATGCCATAAATCAGATTTGAGCTTACATGTAGTGACACATTTGTCCACCAGAGGGCAGTCTGACCAATCCAGCAGCCATAAATCAGATTTGACCTTACTTGTAATGTCAAACTTGTCCACTAGATGGCAGTTGAAATAATAAAGCAGCTATAAATCAGATTTGACATAACATATAATGACATGTTTGTCCACCAGAGGGCAGTTGAAATAATTTAGTATCCATAAATCTAATTTGAGCGTGCATGTAATGACATGTTTATCCACCAGAGGGCAGTCTGAAGAATCCAGCAGCCAAAAGTCAAATTTGACCTTACATGTAATGACACCTTTATCCACTAGAGGGCAGTCTGAAGAATTTAACAGCCATAAATCAGATTTGAGCTTACATGTAATGACACATTTGTCCACCAGAGGGCAGTCTGACCAATCCAGCAGCCATAAATCAGATTTGACCTTACTTGTAATGTCAAACTTGTCCACTAGAGGGCAGTTGAAATAATTTATCAGCTATAAATCAAATTTGAGCGTGCATGTAATGACATGTTTATCCACCAGAGGGCAGTCTGAAGAATCCAGCAGCCAAAAGTCAAATTTGACCTTACATGTAATGACATCTTTTTCCACTAGAGGGCAGTCTGAAGAATTTAGCAGCCATAAATCAGATTTGACCTTACATGTAATAACACATTTGTCCACCAGAGGGCAGTCTGACCAATCCAGCACCCATAAATCAGATTTGAACTTACTTGTAATGTCAAACTTGTCCACTAGAGGGCAGTTGAAATAATTAAGTATCCATACATCAAATTTGAGCTTACATGTAACGACATGTTTGTCCACTAGAGGGCAGTTTGAAGAACCCAGCAGCCATGAATCAGATTTGACCTTACTTGTAATGTCAAACTTGTCCACTAGAGGGCAGTTGAAATAATTAAGTATCCATACATCAAATTTGAGCTTACATGTAATGACACCTTTATCCACTAGAGGGCAATTTGAAGAACCCAGCAGCCATAAATCAGATTTGACCTTACATGTAATAACAACTTTGTCCACCAGAGAGCAGTCTGAATAATTCAGCAGCCATAAATCAAATGTGACCCTCCTTGTAAAAACACATTGGTTCACCAGGAAGCTGTTACACCATGTGAACCAATCCATTACCCATAATGCTTTGTGAAAACTTAAAAGTGAAGAAAACAGTGTCAGCCAATCGGCTTTTTCAGCCAATCAGCTGACGATCACAGAGAATACACATGGCTAATTATACAGAGAGAGAGAGAGAGAGAGAGAGAGAGAGAGAGAGAGAGAGAGAGAGAGAGAGGGAGAGAGAGGGAGAGAGAGTGTGTCGAATGTCCAGCGTATGTGTGCAGTGTGTGTGTGTGCAGTGCGAAATTGAAGCGTGAATATCATCAAAGCAGTCATCATCAAAGCTTTGTTTGACAAAGGAAGACAAAGAGAAAAGGACAATAAGTCTGTGGCTGAGCAGCTTCTTCACGGACAAGGACAGCGAACGTACAGAGACTGCTGTGTGTGGACTGTTAGCATTTTAAGCTAGCGATCTTTATGCTAACGTGTTAGCAGACTTCATCGTCACAAAAACAACAAACAGATGATTATTCCGCGGCTGAAAGAGAGCAGGACACACACGGTAGTTGTCTGAGATGATGACATGACGCCAGCACCGCTCTATCTCCTATCGAATTGGACTTTTGGAGGCGAACAGACGTAAAACTGCAACGAAAAGGAAGCAAGCACGGACCTCTTATGATCAGAGGAACTCATGTTCTTATGGGGTGAGTTTTCCTTAACGTTGTTAATCGATGTTATGTTAGTGTTCATTCAAAGTCACATACAGACGCACATAGGGAAGCTGTCTTTTAATAATCCACTGTGCGTTTCATAACGCCGTTTGGCTACATTGTTATTAGCCATGCTTGCTTAGCTCGCTAGCTCGGTACTGTATTATTACAATGAGAATGATGCGCACATCGAAACTTTTGTTCGGTCAGATGAGCGTATTATAAGCCGTAAGAGGAGCATGTCACGGCCCTCTTTGAGATTTTGTACACCCGCAGGTTCAGTTTGATAATTCAAATGCTTTGAGACGAAACTCCCGTGTTCGAAACCTAACATTGCATTGAATGATGTGTGAATGCCACACCTTTGCATGCATGAATCACACATGATTAACACAATGTGTGATGAACGTGTTAATTACACGTGCAATTCATGCACATAAAGGTGTGGCATTCACACATAATTCAAGCAATACTACTGATCAATCTATACTGATTCAGTGATTAAATGCCTTTTAACATGAACCATGATCTGAAATAAGTATTTTTTTATTTTTTTTCAGAATCCTGGGCATAAGGATTGGCATGTGAAGTTGCTGCCAACCCATGTGTCCAAGGCCTCAGTGTGGCGTCAATACATGAGGTCGGCTAAGGCTCTTGGTATGTGTATAAATTGATTTCTATACAATAGCCAAATGCTTATATAGACTGCAATATGTAATGTGTAAAATGTGATTTTTTTGGAAAAATAAAATCATTATTTTCATTGTGGTTCTTGCTGTCAACAGGTAGTGGAACACAGCTCTGCTGAAAGTCGCCTCAATATTCCGCAGCTTGTTGGAACAGCAGATGGCAGAGTGATAGTAAAGACCATCGACTGGCAGACACATCTGAGTCCCTACTTTCAAAAGCTCCCACAGATCAAGAGTTATCAGAACTTTAGGTATTTATATTCAAAATTCTGCATTTTATGAATAAAAAAATCACGAATGAACATAATAGTGTTCCATGTGAACAGTGAGCCATGTTTTAAATATCCTGTTGTGTGCTTCTATTCTGTCACAGCTTTGATGCCAACAGACCAGGTGTGGTGCTTGCTCAAACTCACAGTGATGCAGAGCCTATCGAGTTTCAGCTACTGCGCAACCCAGGAGTTCTGCCCCCTGTTGACAGTCTCCCCGTCCTGGCCCCACCTGGACTGACCATGGACAGGCAGACGTATCTTTTTGAAAAAATCCGGCCTTTCTGTTCTGATGAGGCAAAATTCTTCACATGCCCAGCACCAAAGGTTACAGCACAGAAGAGGGTGCGTTTGTGATGTCATCATTTAGTCCGCATATCAACTGTGATGGACAGAGTGGGTACAGCCACATTGTGGGGGAGGAACTGGTATTGAAGATGATAATATAGTCCATGGTCTGGAAAATATTCCTTCACACACTTAGATATATTTTATTTCTTTATTTTAGTTCTATGCACCATATATCTGGAACAAACTCCCAGAAAACTGTAGGTCTGCTGAAACTCTCACCTCTTTTAAATCAAGAGTGAAGACTTTTCTGTTTGCCGCTGCATTTCAGTCATTTCCAATACTGCACTGTAACCTTTATTCCTTATATATACTCTTGTATTATTTGTTATCTTTTTATTTTATTTGTATCTATTTTATTTTTTAATCTTAATCTTTAAATTTTACCTGCTTGTTTTTATTTTGATGTTATATCTGATTTTATAAATGTCTCTTTTCTATGCTTTTTAATGCTTTATGTAAAGCACTTTGAATTACCTTGTTGTTGAAATGTGCTATACAAATAAACTTGCCTTGCCTTGCCTTACATTGACATGAACTACATTCATT
The DNA here is from genome assembly GCF_963457635.1 of Microchirus variegatus. Classification (NCBI taxonomy): domain Eukaryota; kingdom Metazoa; phylum Chordata; class Actinopteri; order Pleuronectiformes; family Soleidae; genus Microchirus; species Microchirus variegatus. Next base: position 1,541,206 of record NW_028154775.1, read on the forward strand.
CCTTTTTTTTTCCAAACTGCTACACTGTTACTGTCCTGTGGGCTAACAGACATCAGATGTCACTGACAGCTAGACTGGGTGGGGGGTTGTGACCATGTTAATGTCATGCAAATGAGCAGCTATTGGCCTGGCTCCTCAAGAGGGTCGAAATCTTTCAGGCTGAATTTCTCCCTAAAGCAGTTTGAGGAGTGTCTACATTCAAATGACCACATCTTCTTCAAAAATGATCAGATGGACATGGGTTTGACATTGTTGGAAAGCTTAGATATCACACTTTCGGAATCTGTAAATAACTCCAAATGTCCCGAAGTAGACATGTGAACCCTTTTGCCATGGCTGGACACAGAAATTTTCTGTTCCAGAATCGAGACCCGACATGGACCTTGTGATGGAACGGTCACGCCTGGTGTATGTCCAGGACAACATTGACGAACTCTGAACACCAGCTGTCAGAAGAGGATGAGTATTGTAAGTTGTTGTGTTTGCTGCGTTTGTCTCTGTTAATTTGTTTGTTGTTCCTAATCTGTTCCAGAATGGAGACCCAACATGGTCGACCTCGAGCCGGGGCTTGGTGGACGTTCTGGACAACTTCGACGAACTCTGAACACAGACTGTTGGAAGAGGATGAGTATGGTGATATTTTTGTTTGAGTTATTGTTGACCTCTACTTTCGTCTACAGTCGCCTCTTCCCTGATCTCATCGGTGACTCCTACTGCACAAGAAGAACCTGCAGTGGTGAGTATATCAGATTCCTTTGGACATCAATGACAGTTTGATACTGCTTTTCAGTTTTGTTTTTCCTAATCTGTTCCAGAATGGAGACCCAACATGGTCGACCTCGAGGCGGTGCTTGGTGGACGTTCTGGACAACTTCGACGAACTCTGAACACAGATTGTCGGAAGAGGAGGAGAATGGTGATATTTATTTTTCTTTGCGTCATTGTTGTTGACTCAACTCAACTCAACTCAACTTTATTTATAGAGCGCTTTAGGCAGCTAAAGCTGGTACAAAGTGCTTAACAGTACAATACATAAAACATAGGAGACAAAATAAAAACAATAAAACTATAAAACAGTAACAATGTTTAAATAATAAAAAAAACAATAAAACTATAAAACAATAAAAATGTTTAAACCATAAAACACTAAAACAAGAGCAGAGTCTCATGCTGAGTTGAACGCAGAAGAATAAAAATGTGTTTTAAGATGAGTTTTAAAAATGGACAGTGAGGGGGCCTGTCTAATATGAAGCGGGAGGGCGTTCCAAAGTTTGGGACCGGCAATGGAGAAAGCTCTTTCCCCTCTGAGCTTCCGTTTAGACCTCGGTACCTCCAGGAGCAGCTGGTCAGCTGACCTGAGGCACCGAGCAGGAGTGTAAGGATGGAGAAGCTCAGAGAGGTAAGGCGGGGCAAGACCATTTAAAGATTTAAAAACAAATAAAAGAATCTTAAAATGGACTCTAAAATGCACAGGCAGCCAGTGAAGGGAGGCCAAAATGGGAGTAATGTGCTCCCTCTTACGTGCTCCAGTTAAGAGGCGAGCAGCAGCGTTCTGGACCAACTGGAGACGTGAGAGGGAGGACTGGCTGACTCCAAGATAAAGAGCGTTACAGTAATCCAGCCGAGATGTAACAAAGGCATGGATTACTGTTTCAAAGTGCTTTTGTGAGAGAAAGGGCCTCACCTTTGCCAGCTGCCTGAGGTGAAAAAAGCTGGACTTTACTGTTGCCCCAATTTGCCGGTCCAATTTAAAATCACTGTCCATAATAAAACCTAAGTTTGTCACTAAAGGCTTCACATACGATGCCAAAGGGCCCAAATCAGCAGGGGGGGGTTCACTAGAGCCGCTAGGACCAAACATTATGACTTCCGTCTTCTTTTCATTAAATTTTAAAAAGTTCAGTGACATCCATGCTTTTATGTCATCAAGACATAATAGAAGTGGTTGCAGACAGGCATTTTTCTTACTCAGTGGGACATAAATCTGACTGTCGTCTGCATAAAAATGAAATGAGATGCCATGTTTTCTCAAGATGGAGCCCAGGGGAAGCAGATACAGGGAGAAGAGCAGGGGCCCTAAAATTGAGCCCTGTGGAACCCCATATGACAGTGGAGCAGAGCGGGACTCAGAGCCACCGAGGCGTACACACATAGATCTTCCCTCAAGATACGATCTAAACCACTTAAGGGCGCTACCACTAATGCCCACTAGGTGCTGCAAGCGTGCCACTAAAATATTGTGGTCCACAGTGTCAAACGCTGCAGTTAGGTCCAGCAGGACAAGGATCACAGAGTCTCCAGAATCAACCGTCAGGAGGATGTCATTGAACACTCTTAATAAAGCTGACTCTGTACTATGCCTTGTTTTAAAGCCAGACTGGAAAATCTCCAGAATATCATGCTCGTCCAGGAACGACTGCAACTGGGCGTGGACAACTTTTTCCAGGATCTTTGAAATAAAAGGCAGCTTGGAGATAGGTCTATAATTGGCTAGCATAACACGATCAAGGCCAGGTTTCTTAAGCAGGGGTTGTACAACAGCATGTTTAAAACATTGGGGGACAACACCAGAAGACAGACTGCTGTTAATAATGGCCAGGACTGACTGCCCTATACAAGGAAATACCTCTTTAAAAAAGTGAGGCGGGACAGTGTCACAGGGAGAGCCTGATGGCTTCATCTGGGCAACCACTTTTTCTAAGGCAATCAGAGACACGGGCTCAAACGAATCAAGCACAGCTGAGAAAAGCACACTGTCAGAGGGGTCAGACACAGGTGTGGTGATTAGAGCCCTTGTGGTAGCAACCTTATCAATGAAGAACTGCAGGAAGCTATTGCACATTTCAGGGGATTCCTCTGTGCACACAGGCTGAGGTGAGCCAAGAACAGACTCTATGGTTTTAAATAACACACGTGGGTTGTGAGAGTTTGATTCAATAATATTTGACAGGTGCTCTCTTCTGGACTCTTTGACAGTGCTCTGGTAGCAGCGCCAGCTGTCTTTTAGGATTTGGCGAGAAACCTGCAGCTTGTCCTTTTTCCACCTGCGTTCAGCTTTGCGGCAATCCTGTCTGGCTGCGCGAGTTCTCGCATTGAACCAGGGCTCAGGTTTAGCTTTGGGCTGCACGGTTTTAAATGGAGCCACAGAGTCCAATATGGTTTAGCAGGAGGAGTGAAACGAAGAACTGAGCACCTCCGTGTTTGGTAATAATTCAGAGGGGACACAGAGCTGGTTAAAGGCAGCAGAAAACTGGCCGGAAAACTGACCTCTACTTTTGTCTACAGTCGCCTCTTCCCTGATCTCATCGGTGACTCCCACTGCACAAGAAGAACCTACAGTGGTGAGTATATCAGATTCCTTTGAACATCAATGAAAGTTTGATGCTGCTTTTCAGTTTCGTTTTTCCTAATCTGTTTCAGAATGGAGACCCAAGGCTTGGTGGATTTCTGACGTCCAGGACAACTTTGAACATCTGAACACCAACTGTCAGAAGAAGATGAGTATTGTTGTTTTCTGCTGCTCTCGTCCCTTTTCATTATTTAGTTTTTTCCATTATTTTTTAAGTGTACAAAAATCACTATAGTCACAAAGCACTGAATATGATTCAAACACAGGTTGTTTTTTGATATATAAACAGACTCAGGGTTCAAGTTTGTTTCATTTTTGAAATGAAATGTTTGGTGTGGTTTAAGGAATATTTGGTTGTTATTAGACCCTGAGATGGGTCAGTGACTAGGAGAAACATTGATTTTGATGCATTAGTTGTTTGTAGTAGCAGATCCAATGTAATCTTATTTTGTGATATATGATGGATTTTGAATCGGTCTCCGACTACAAGTAAAACATTTTTTTCCTACTAACCCAATTATAGCCTGGTTTTGTTTTAAGATGAATAAACATACAATAATAGTTTGAACCTGAAAAACATTTATTTTGCAAAGGACACTGAATGATGAACACTTAAATATGAACATTGAATATGAAACATGGGGCAGTTTGGTGTGTTGTTGGCGATGGGGAGAAGGGAAAAGATGGAGATGGTGAGTGAGTTCATCATGTGTGAATGTGAGAGTTCAGCTCAGGTGGAGCAGAGACTCCAAATCTCGCTCGTTCACTCGCAGTCACGCTCGCTCGCTCACTCTCGCTCGCTCACTCACTCACAGTCACTCACTCACTCTCGCTCGCTCGCTCACTCGCTCACTCGCTCCCTCACTCCCTCACTCCCTCACTCAGTCACACATGATGCACTCACTCACCATCGCTCTTTTCCTTTCTCCCCATCTCCAACAACACACCCAACTGCCCCATGTTTCATATTCAATGTTTATATTTCAGTCTTCATCATTCAGGGTCGTCTTTGCAAAATAAATATTTGTTCAGGTTGAACCTATTCTTGTTTATTTATCTTTAAACAAAACAGGGTAATAATTATTTAGTTGGAAAAAAGTTTGCTTATAGAAGGAGACGATTCAAAATCCATCATATCACAAGATTATTAAATTGCATCTGCCACTACAGAAACTAACAATGCATCAAAATCAATGTTTCTTCCAATCACTGACCATCTCAGGGCCTGATAATAATAAATAGTCCTTGAAAGGTATTTTATGATTGATTGGAAAGGATTGTAGTTTTTTTGTTGATTTAAAGAGTTGCATAAACATTATGGCCTTTAAAGGGTTAGAATTTTTAAAAATATAATTTGATGAGTATATCTCAGTCTGAAGTAGCGTTAAAAGAGTGACAATTTAAAGTTGAAAAAAATATGAACAATATTTTTGTAGGAGACAGTTTTTAGAAAAATCTGACATTGCAAAAAATAAGAATGCATCAGAATCAAAAGTTATTGTAGTTTTTTTTTCCCAATAAAAACAGTGTAGTTGCGTAAACAATATGGCCTTTAAAAGGTGAACCTTTTAAAAATAATATTTTTAAAAGGTTCACCTTTTAAAAATATTAATATTTGATATGCATATTTCAGGATGAAGTAGCTTCAAAAGACTGACTCATTTAAAGTGGAAATAAATATTAAGATATTTTTACAGCAGTTTTTGGCAAGGGGCCGTTTTCTGCAACAAGGAACAAATGAGGGGGTTAGGGTTAGCTAACCTTAGTTAGTTATCCCCAAAACACCTGGTTCAGGTGCACAGGTTATCAGAGTTCTGCAGAGCTCGTTAACCACTTCCACTACACAAGAACCTACAGTGGTGAGTATATTAGACTCCTTTTGACATCAATGACACTTTGCTACTGCTTTTCAGTTTTGTTTTTCCTAATCTGTTCCAGAATTGAGACCCTAACACTTGGTGGACTTCTTACGTCCTGGACAACTTAGACGAACTCTGAACACCGGCTGTCAAAACAAGATGAGTGTTTTTTTGTTTGTGTCAATATGCACTTCTACTTTGGTCTGTCGTTTCATCTTCCTGTGTTGTCGTTGTTACACAAATGTGTACACTTAGCAAAACTTAGTTGACAGTAAACGGGTGCAGGTGTCGGAGGATTGATAACTCTGATTGGACGGAACTCTCCATACGTGACAGCAAAACAAAAATCTGCTCACAAGGATGGACAAACTGGAATCATGGCTTGGAAATGCAAAAGTAACTTTCTGGACAACTTTGTCAACACGATGATGCAGCAAATGGAGGAATTCATTCACCTCAGTGAATCTACTCTTGGAAAATGGATGGATCTGCATGATGATCTTTGAGGAAATGGGATCAGTGGATTCAAAACCTGGAGGAACGGAACACAAGAATCTGAAAAAAACCCAACATGAACTGCACAAAATGGCCTCCTTGTGGTCGTCCAACCAAAACCACTGACTAACAAAAGTTACCACCTCTTGTCCTTTCTGTTCCCCTCCCATTCCCCCCAACCGGTCGAGGCAGACGGCCGCACACTTTGAGTCTGGTTCTGCCAGAGATTTCTTCCTGTTAAAAGGGAGTTTTTTCTCTCCACTGTTGCCACGATTGCTTGCTCATTGTGTGAATTGTTGGGTTTCTCTTCTCTCTAATATTATGAATGATTTAAAAAAAAAAAAGGAGTGCAAGTCCGACTGTCACCTCCACGTGGTGCACTCTGGGTAACGCTAACGACGGCGGCAAACGATAAGTTTACCCGGACATTTGTGACTTATTTGAAAAGTTGATCTTTTTGAGTAAATGTTAATGTGTAGAATGTGTTTGAATGTTTGTCATTGTAGTGACGATAGTCAAGTTAATTTTCACTTCATGTGTTTTCATGTGTCCAGAAACGGCAGCAAAACATGGACTGGATTTCACCGACTGGACTTGATGTGGTTTCCCTGTGAGTCGACAAACTCATTTATTTCCTTGCTGTCCTTTTATTGCTTTCCTTTTCTCTTTCCTTCCATTCTTTTTCATGTCTTTCAGCCCTTTCTTTTTGCCATTTCCTCCATCCCTGTGTTCTCTCCTTCTCTAATGGACTTTATTGCTTCCTTCCTTTTTCTGATTAAATGAGGTTTTAGTCCAACCAGCAGGGGGCGTCACAGCCACTTCAGCCTCAGTGGGTGAAGCTGAGTCTTTTTTCTTTTCCATTTCTAATTCACAGTGTAAGTGGGGTTTAAAGCCAACAGGGTTTATGAAGAATAAGTTCTTGTTTTTATTGTTATTTAAAGCTAACTGTATTTTCTTCTCTGTATTGTTTTATTGCGTTGAAGAAAAGAGCCTGTGATTGTTTGACTTTAATTTCTACTTAACCTTTATATGTTTCTTTGATGCCGTTTTGTTTCTTTTCTGCTTTGTGTTGATGTTTTTTCCATCTTGAATCTTTTGTGTTAAATAAATAAATAAGTCACTTATTTGAAGTCTCTCGCTCTTTCACTCACACTCACTCTGCTGAACTGGCTGAACAAATGTGTGCCACAGTCTGGCCCTCGGTGAAACTCTGTATGGCCTGAACCCTGAATGTTTTCTCAAGTTATTTATGGGCTGGCAGTGACTTGAATTCAGCAGCTTTGAATACATTTTTCATCTACACGTAATGTCACCTTTGTCCACTGGAGGTCAGGTTTTTGCAGTTCTGTTTTATGATGAATTATTTATGGCCTGGCAGGGTCTTAAACATAAAAAAACTGTTTCCCTCACAAAAGTTACTATTTATTTCACCAGTTTAGCAGCTCTAAATCTCATGTGACCTTACATGTAATGTCAAACGTGTCCACCAGAGGGCAGTTTCAACATGTAAACACATTTCAAGATCCTCTTCACCACCTACAAATCCTTCTTACCTTCAGACCTCCTCCATCGCCCCATTCACTCACACCGAACACGCTACACCGTCAAACATCTGTGTAGCCCCAGTTAAGCCCCTCAAGCATTTTATTTTAGATTTTATAAAATATATAATATAGATATATGTTTTTTTGAAGTTTAACATTTAAAAAGTTCAAGTAGCCATTCTGTTCCAATCCAATCCCTGTGTGTGTGAGTAAGAATGGAATAGGTGAGGGCGGGTCGCTACGGTAACTGTGGAGCTTCGGGCGCTGTCCGTGGTGCTGAAAGGCTGCTTTGTTGGATGAGTGTGTGACTTTGTTTTCTTTTTTTTCCCTCTACATGTAAAGTGACTTTTGTGATAGAGGAGGGAAGTGTGATGGAGCCTTGAGGGATTCTGGACTCATCACCAGGCTCGCTTCTCCTCGGCCTCAAATCTCCACGGACCTGAAACACAAGGAAAAGCAGCTGAAGCCACTTTCACTCATGACAATCCATCATTATTGAGTCACTGTGATGAAAGGAAGAAACTGTAGGGATGTTTTTAAGGTAGAACATTAGCTGAAAGGATGTTGTCGATGAATTCGTTCTTCATTGATGAAGCAGAGCATGAGAGAGAATAGATCAAAGCAGGAGAAACATCTTCTACATACGTAGAGTAAGATTAGAAGTAAGAGGAAGATTCTATTGAATAATATCTCAAATATCCAATGCCTTACCTGAACATTACTGGGCTCAGAGATGGAGAAGCTGGTCTCTTGAAAGTTGCTGCCATCTGCTGGTTTACCAGACAACGCCAGATCGGTCCTGCTGGATCTCAGTGCAGCATTTGATACGATAGATCATGAGATCCTGCTACATAGACTAGAACAAGATGTTGTGATTAGAGGATCTGCACTTGTCTGGTTCAAGTCCTATTTATGGGACAGATTTCAGTTTGTTAGTGTTAACGAGGACTACTCCATATTCACTAAGGTCAACTACGGAGTTCCTCAGGGTTCCGTGCTCGGACCTATTCTTTTTACCCTGTACATGCTGCCATTAGGCAACATTATCAGGAAACACAACATAGATTTCCATTGTTATGCAGACGACACCCAGCTATATGTATCTGTACGACCGGATGACCCCCAAACCCATCTATAAAACTCCAGGATTGTCTCATAGACATACAGACGTGGATGACTCTGAACTTTCTGATGCTTAACACAGAAAAAACTGAGGTCATGGTCCTTGGGCCAAAAGATATAAGAGCAGCACTTTTAAGTGGAGCTCTAAACCGAGGCAGTAACACTTCAGTCCCTTGCACTACAGTAAGGAACCTAGGAGTCCTGTTTGACCAGGATTTATCACTGGATGAACATATTAAGCATATATGTAGAACAGCCTTCTTCCACCTTCGCAACATTAAGACAATTAGAAATATTATATCACGACAAGACTCTGAGAAACTTATCCACGCCTTTATAACCTCTAGGCTGGATTACTGTAACTCCTTACTGTCTGGATGTCCTAGTAAGTCCTTGAGAAGCCTTCAACTTGTCCAGAACGCAGCAGCACGGATATTGACTGGAACCAGACGACGTGATTATACAACTCCTGTCTTGGCTTCTCTTCACTGGCTCCCAGTGAAAAGTAGAATAGATTTTAAAATACTTCTACTCACATACAAGGCCCTGAATAATCAGGCACCTTCTTATATTTGTGACTTAATCACTTTATATCAACCCAATAGACCCTGAACTCAGGTCTACTGGTTATTCCTAAAATAACTAGAAGTAGAATCGGTGGTAGAACATTTATCTACCAGGCTCCTCTCCTGTGGAACCAACTTCTGCTTTCAGTCAGACAGTCTGACTCTGTCTCTGCCTTTAAGGTGAGACTGAAAACCTACCTTTTTAACATAGACTATAGTCGAAGCTAGATCAGGTATGTCCTGATTAGAATAGTCTATCTTATGCTGCCATAGGCTTAGACTGCTGGAGGAATTTCCCATCATGCACTTAGAATGAGCACACAGACTTTGCACGAGCCGCACTTTCTCTACCCCGTCCTCAATTTCTCAACCCTCACCACTTACCCGATGTCCCCCATGACATGTAGACCATAAATCCACATTTAGACCATAAATCCACATGTAGCACATAAATCCACATGTACACCATACATCCACATGTACACCATAAATCCACATGTAGACCATAAATCCACATGTAGCACATAAATCCACATGTAGACCATAAATTCACATGTAGACCTTCTCTAACTGATGTTTAATCTCTTACAGTTCTGCTGACACCAGTGAACGACATGAGGTCAGGACAGGAAAGAGCACCCCGTCATCTTCAAGTCTCTGACCACAACAGCCTTCACGACAGGCTGTGACAGATGATCCTGGCATTTAAAGACTTTTCACTTTTTATTCTTTGTCATTGTGTATTGTATGTTTTTGGTAACATCTACTGCACGTCTGTCCGTCCAGGGAGTGGATCCCTCAACTGTGGTTCTCCTTAAGGTTTCTACCCTTTTCCCTGTTAGAAGAGTTTTTTCGCTGGTAGTTTTTCCTTACCCTGGTCGAAGGTCTAAGGACAGAGGATGTTACCAACCCTGTGAAGTCCCTGAGACAAACTATGTTTTGTAAACTGTGGGCTATACAAAAAATGATTGATTGATTGATTGATTTAACAGAAAAAAACCAAAAGTATCTTGGAATGTCTTGAAATTGTACACAGTCATAGTCAACGACACCCTGAACAAGAATCCGTTGAAAATATTTGCATATCTCTTGAGGAATATTTTTAATGAATTTTTGAAAATTAGGAAAGCGATCCATGCACTTAGGCAGTGACTTAACTTTTGATGTTTTTGGTTTGTTTTTAAAGCATTAAAGCTGCAGGAGTTCATCCATGTCGCCCAGTCGCTGGAAACAAACGTTTGGACACCATGGATCACACAGCAGAAAATAAGGTGAGACGGAGGAAACGATCCATTTGCCCTGATGCACTTAGTGACTTGACTTTTTTTTCAAAAAAGACCCCAAAAGTATCTTGGAATGTCTTGAAATTGTACACAGTCATAGTCAAGCATGCCCTGAACAAGAATCCGTTGAATATATTTGCATATCTCTTGAGGAATATTTTTAATGAATTTTTGAAAATCAGGAAAGCGATCCATGCACTGAGGCAGTGACTTAACTTTTGATGTTTTTGGGTTGTTTTTAAAGAATTAAAGCTGCAGGAGTTCATCCATGTCGTCCAGTCGCTGGAAACAAACGTTTGGACACCGTGGATCACACAGCAGGATATCAGGTGAGACGAAGGAAACGATCCATTTGCCCTGATGCACTTAGTGACTTGACTTTTTTTTCAAAAAAAAACCCAAAAGTAAATTGGAATGTCTTGAAATTGTACACAGTCATAGTCAACGACGCCCTGAAGAAGAATCCGTTGAAAATATTTGCATATCTCTTAAGGAATATTTTTAATGAATTTTTGAAAATCAGGAAAGCGATCCATGCACTTAGGTAAGTGACTTAACTTTTTTGTCAAAAAAGACCCCAAAAGTATCTTGGAATGTCTTGAAATTGTACACAGTCATAGTCAAGCATGCCCTGAACAAGAATCCATTGAATATATTTGCATATCGCTTAAGGAATATTTTTAATGAATTTTTGAAAATCAGGAAAGCGATCCATGCACTTAGGCAGTGACTTAACTTTTTCGTCAAAAAAGACCCCAAAAGTATCTTGGAATGTCTTGAAATTGTACACAGTCATAGTCAAGCATGCCCTGAACAAGAATCCGTTGAATATATTTGCATATCTCTTGAAGAATATTTTTAATGAATTTTTGAAAATCCGGAAAGCGATCCATGCACTTGGACATTCCAAGTATGTTGGAATGTCTTGAAATTGTACTCAGTCATAGTCAACGACGCCCTGAACAAGAATCAATTGAAAATATTCGCATATCTCTTAAGGAATATTTTTAATGAATTTTTGAAAATCAGGAAAGCAATCCATGCACTTAGGCAGTGACTTAACTTTTTTGTCAAAAAAGACCCCAAAGGTATCTTGGAATGTCTTGAAATTGTACACAGTCATAGTCAAGCATGCCCTGAACAAGAATCCATTGAATATATTTGCATATCGCTTAAGGAATATTTTTAATGAATTTTTGAAAATCAGGAAAGCGATCCATGCACTTAGGCAGTGACTTAACTTTTTCGTCAAAAAAGACCCCAAAAGTATCTTGGAATGTCTTGAAATTGTACACAGTCATAGTCAAGCATGCCCTGAACAAGAATCCGTTGAATATATTTGCATATCTCTTGAAGAATATTTTTAATGAACTTTTGAAAATCAGGAAAGCGATCCATGCACTTGGACATTCCAAGTATGTTGGAATGTCTTGAAATTGTACTCAGTCATAGTCAACGACGCCCTGAACAAGAATCCGTTGAAAATATTTGCATATCGCTTAAGGAATATTTTTAATGAATTTTTGAAAATCAGGAAAGCGATCCATGCACTTAGGCAGTGACTTAACTTTTTCGTCAAAAAAGACCCCGAAAGTATCTTGGAATGTCTTGAAATTGTACACAGTCATAGTCAAGCATGCCCTGAACAAGAATCCGTTGAATATATTTGCATATCTCTTGAAGAATATTTTTAATGAATTTTTGAAAATCAGGAAAGCGATCCATGCACTTGGACATTCCAAGTATGTTGGAATGTCTTGAAATTGTACACAGTCATAGTCAAGCATGCCCTGAACAAGAATCCGTTGAATATATTTGCATATCTCTTGAAGAATATTTTTAATGAACTTTTGAAAATCAGGAAAGCGATCCATGCACTTGGACATTCCAAGTATGTTGGAATGTCTTGAAATTGTACTCAGTCATAGTCAACGACGCCCTGAACAAGAATCCGTTGAAAATATTTGCATATCGCTTAAGGAATATTTTTAATGAATTTTTGAAAATCAGGAAAGCGATCCATGCACTTAGGCAGTGACTTAACTTTTTCGTCAAAAAAGACCCCGAAAGTATCTTGGAATGTCTTGAAATTGTACACAGTCATAGTCAAGCATGCCCTGAACAAGAATCAATTGAAAATATTCGCATATCTCTTAAGGAATATTTTTAATGAATTTTTGAAAATCAGGAAAGCAATCCATGCACTTAGGCAGTGACTTAACTTTTTTGTCAAAAAAGACCCCAAAGGTATGTTGGAATGTCTTGAAATTGTACACAGTCATAGTCAAGCATGCCCTGAACAAGAATCCGTTGAATATATTTGCATATCTCTTGAAGAATATTTTTAATGAACTTTTGAAAATCAGGAAAGCGATCCATGCACTTGGACATTCCAAGTATGTTGGAATGTCTTGAAATTGTACTCAGTCATAGTCAACGACGCCCTGAACAAGAATCTATTGAAAATATTTCCATATCTCTTAAGGAATATTTTTAATGAATTTTTTTAAAAATCAGGAAAGCGATCCATGCACTTAGGCAGTGACTTAACTTTTTCGTCAAAAAAGACCCCAAAAGTATCTTGGAATGTCTTGAAATTGTACACAGTCATAGTCAAGCATGCCCTGAACAAGAATCCGTTGAATATATTTGCATATCTCTTGAAGAATATTTTTAATGAATTTTTGAAAATCCGGAAAGCGATCCATGCACTTAGGCAGTGACTTAACTTTTTCGTCAAAAAAGACCCCAAAAGTATCTTGGAATGTCTTGAAATTGTACACAGTCATAGTCAAGCATGCCCTGAACAAGAATCCGTTGAATATATTTGCATATCTCTTAAGGAATATTTTTAATGAATTTTTGAAAATGAGGAATTTCTGTGCACTTAGGCAGTGACTTAACTTTTTATTCAAAAAAGACCCCAAAAGTATCTTGGAATGTCTTGAAATTGTACACAGTCATAGTCAAGCATGCCCTGAACAAGAATCCGTTGAATATATTTGCATATCTCTTGAAGAATATTTTTAATGAACTTTTGAAAATCAGGAAAGCGATCCATGCACTTGGACATTCCAAGTATGTTGGAATGTCTTGAAATTGTACTCAGTCATATTCAACGACGCCCTGAACAAGAATCCGTTGAAAATATTTGCATATCGCTTAAGGAATATTTTTAAAGAATTTCTGAAAATCAGGAAAGCGATCCATGCACTTAGGCAGTGACTTAACTTTTTTGTCAAAAAAGACCCCAAAGGTATCTTGGAATGTCTTGAAATTGTACACAGTCATAGTCAAGCATGCCCTGAACAAGAATCCGTTGAATATATTTGCATATCTCTTGAAGAATATTTTTAATGAACTTTTGAAAATCAGGAAAGCGATCCATGCACTTGGACATTCCAAGTATGTTGGAATGTCTTGAAATTGTACTCAGTCATAGTCAACGACGCCCTGAACAAGAATCAATTGAAAATATTTGCATATCTCTTAAGGAATATTTTAAATGAATTTTTGAAAATGAGGAAAGTCTGTGCACTTAGGCAGTGACTTAACTTTTTATTCAAAAAAGACCCCAAAGGTATCTTGGAATGTCTTGAAATTGTACACAGTCATAGTCAAGCATGCCCTGAACAAGAATCCGTTGAATATATTTGCATATCTCTTGAAGAATATTTTTAATGAACTTTTGAAAATCAGGAAAGCGATCCATGCACTTGGACATTCCAAGTATGTTGGAATGTCTTGAAATTGTACTCAGTCATAGTCAACGACGCCCTGAACAAGAATCCGTTGAAAATATTTGCATATCGCTTAAGGAATATTTTTAATGAATTTTTGAAAATCAGGAAAGCGATCCATGCACTTAGGCAGTGACTTAACTTTTTTGTCAAAAAAGACCCCAAAAGTATCTTGGAATGTCTTGAAATTGTACACAGTCATAGTCAAGCATGCCCTGAACAAGAATCCGTTGAATATATTTGCATATCTCTTGAAGAATATTTTTAATGAATTTTTGAAAATCCGAAAAGTGATCCATGCACTTGGACATTCCAAGTATGTTGGAATGTCTTGAAATTGTACTCAGTCATAGTCAACGACGCCCTGAACAAGAATCAATTGAAAATATTTGCATATCTCTTAAGGAATATTTTTAATGAATTTTTGAAAATGAGGAAAGTCTGTGCACTTAGGCAGTGACTTAACTTTTTATTCAAAAAAGACCCCAAAAGTATCTTGGAATGTCTTGAAATTGTACACAGTCATAGTCAAGCATGCCCTGAACAAGAATCCGTTGAATATATTTGCATATCTCTTGAAGAATATTTTTAATGAACTTTTGAAAATCAGGAAAGCGATCCATGCACTTGGACATTCCAAGTATATTGGAATGTCTTGAAATTGTACTCGGTCATAGTCAACGACGCCCTGAACAAGAATCCATTGAAAATATTTGCATATCTCTTAAGGAATATTTTTAATGAATTTTTGAAAATGATGAAAGTCTGTGCACTTTGGCAGTGACTTAACTTTTTATTCAAAAAAGACCCCAAAGGTATCTTGGAATGTCTTGAAATTGTACACAGTCATAGTCAAGCATGCCCTGAACAAGAATCCGTTGAATATATTTGCATATCTCTTGAAGAATATTTTTAATGAACTTTTGAAAATCAGGAAAGCGATCCATGCACTTGGACATTCCAAGTATGTTGGAATGTCTTGAAATTGTACTCAGTCATAGTCAACGACGCCCTGAACAAGAATCCGTTGAAAATATTTGCATATCGCTTAAGGAATATTTTTAATGAATTTTTGAAAATCAGGAAAGCGATCCATGCACTTAGGCAGTGACTTAACTTTTTTGTCAAAAAAGACCCCAAAAGTATCTTGGAATGTCTTGAAATTGTACACAGTCATAGTCAAGCATGCCCTGAACAAGAATCCGTTGAATATATTTGCATATCTCTTGAAGAATATTTTTAATGAATTTTTGAAAATCCGAAAAGCGATCCATGCACTTGGACATTCCAAGTATGTTGGAATGTCTTGAAATTGTACTCAGTCATAGTCAACGACGCCCTGAACAAGAATCAATTGAAAATATTTGCATATCTCTTAAGGAATATTTTTAATGAATTTTTGAAAATGAGGAAAGTCTGTGCACTTAGGCAGTGACTTAACTTTTTATTCAAAAAAGACCCCAAAGGTATCTTGGAATGTCTTGAAATTGTACACAGTCATAGTCAAGCATGCCCTGAACAAGAATCCGTTGAATATATTTGCATATCTCTTGAAGAATATTTTTAATGAACTTTTGAAAATCAGGAAAGCGATCCATGCACTTGGACATTCCAAGTATGTTGGAATGTCTTGAAATTGTACTCAGTCATAGTCAACAACGCCCTGAACAAGAATCCGTTGAAAATATTTGCATATCGTTTAAGGAATATTTTTAAAGAATTTCTGAAAATCAGGAAAGCGATCCATGCACTTAGGCAGTGACTTAACTTTTTCGTCAAAAAAGACCCCAAAAGTATCTTGGAATGTCTTGAAATTGTACACAGTCATAGTCAAGAATGCCCTGAACAAGAATCCGTTGAATATATTTGCATATCTCTTGAAGAATATTTTTAATGAATTTTTGAAAATCCGGAAAGCGATCCATGCACTTGGGCATTCCAAGTATGTTGGAATGTCTTGAAATTGTACTCGGTCATAGTCAACGACGCCCTGAACAAGAATCCGTTGAAAATATTTGCATATCTCTTTAGGAATATTTTTAATGAATTTTTGAAAATGATGAAAGTCTGTGCACTTAGGCAGTGACTTAACTTTTTATTCAAAAAAGACCCCAAAGGTATCTTGGAATGTCTTGAAATTGTACACAGTCATAGTCAAGCATGCCTTGAACAAGAATCCGTTGAATATATTTGCATATCTCTTGAAGAATATTTTTAATGAACTTTTGAAAATCAGGAAAGCGATCCATGCACTTGGACATTCCAAGTATGTTGGAATGTCTTGAAATTGTACTCAGTCATATTCAACGACGCCCTGAACAAGAATCCGTTGAAAATATTTGCATATCGCTTAAGGAATATTTTTAAAGAATTTCTGAAAATCAGGAAAGCGATCCATGCACTTAGGCAGTGACTTAACTTTTTTGTCAAAAAAGACCCCAAAAGTATCTTGGAATGTCTTGAAATTGTACACAGTCATAGTCAAGCATGCCCTGAACAAGAATCCGTTGAATATATTTGCATATCTCTTGAAGAATATTTTTAATGAATTTTTGAAAATCCGAAAAGTGATCCATGCACTTGGACATTCCAAGTATGTTGGAATGTCTTGAAATTGTACTCAGTCATAGTCAACGACGCCCTGAACAAGAATCAATTGAAAATATTTGCATATCTCTTAAGGAATATTTTTAATGAATTTTTGAAAATGATGAAAGTCTGTGCACTTAGGCAGTGACTTAACTTTTTATTCAAAAAAGACCCCAAAAGTATCTTGGAATGTCTTGAAATTGTACACAGTCATAGTCAAGCATGCCCTGAACAAGAATCCGTTGAATATATTTGCATATCTCTTGAAGAATATTTTTAATGAACTTTTGAAAATCAGGAAAGCGATCCATGCACTTGGACATTCCAAGTATGTTGGAATGTCTTGAAATTGTACTCAGTCATCGTCAACGACGCCCTGAACAAGAATCCGTTGAAAATATTTGCATATCGCTTAAGGAATATTTTTAATGAATTTTTGAAAATCAGGAAAGCGATCCATGCACTTAGGCAGTGACTTAACTTTTTTGTCAAAAAAGACCCCAAAAGTATCTTGGAATGTCTTGAAATTGTACACAGTCATAGTCAAGCATGCCCTGAACAAGAATCCGTTGAATATATTTGCATATCTCTTGAAGAATATTTTTAATGAATTTTTGAAAATCCGAAAAGCGATCCATGCACTTGGACATTCCAAGTATGTTGGAATGTCTTGAAATTGTACTCAGTCATAGTCAACGACGCCCTGAACAAGAATCAATTGAAAATATTTGCATATCTCTTAAGGAATATTTTTAATGAATTTTTGAAAATGAGGAAAGTCTGTGCACTTAGGCAGTGACTTAACTTTTTATTCAAAAAAGACCCCAAAGGTATCTTGGAATGTCTTGAAATTGTACACAGTCATAGTCAAGCATGCCCTGAACAAGAATCCGTTGAATATATTTGCATATCTCTTGAAGAATATTTTTAATGAACTTTTGAAAATCAGGAAAGCGATCCATGCACTTGGACATTCCAAGTATGTTGGAATGTCTTGAAATTGTACTCAGTCATAGTCAACAACGCCCTGAACAAGAATCCGTTGAAAATATTTGCATATCGTTTAAGGAATATTTTTAAAGAATTTCTGAAAATCAGGAAAGCGATCCATGCACTTAGGCAGTGACTTAACTTTTTCGTCAAAAAAGACCCCAAAAGTATCTTGGAATGTCTTGAAATTGTACACAGTCATAGTCAAGAATGCCCTGAACAAGAATCCGTTGAATATATTTGCATATCTCTTGAAGAATATTTTTAATGAATTTTTGAAAATCCGGAAAGCGATCCATGCACTTGGGCATTCCAAGTATGTTGGAATGTCTTGAAATTGTACTCGGTCATAGTCAACGACGCCCTGAACAAGAATCCGTTGAAAATATTTGCATATCTCTTTAGGAATATTTTTAATGAATTTTTGAAAATGATGAAAGTCTGTGCACTTAGGCAGTGACTTAACTTTTTATTCAAAAAAGACCCCAAAGGTATCTTGGAATGTCTTGAAATTGTACACAGTCATAGTCAAGCATGCCCTGAACAAGAATCCGTTGAATATATTTGCATATCTCTTGAAGAATATTTTTAATGAACTTCTGAAAATCAGGAAAGCGATCCATGCACTTGGACATTCCAAGTATGTTGGAATGTCTTGAAATTGTACTCAGTCATAGTCAACGACGCCCTGAACAAGAATCAATTGAATATATTTGCATATCTCTTGAGGAATATTTTTAATGAATTTTTGAAAATCAGGAAAGCGATCCATGCACTTAGGCAGTGACTTAACTTTTTTGTCAAAAAAGACCCCAAAAGTATCTTGGAATGTCTTGAAATTGTACACAGTCATAGTCAAGCATGCCCTGAACAAGAATCCTTTGAATATATTTGCATATCTCTTGAAGAATATTTTTAATGAATTTTTGAAAATCCGAAAAGCGATCCATGCACTTGGACATTCCAAGTATGTTGGAATGTCTTTAAATTGTACTCAGTCATAGTCAACGACGCCCTGAACAAGAATCCGTTGAAAATATTTGCATATCGCTTAAGGAATATTTTTAATGAATTTTTGAAAATCAGGAAAGCGATCCATGCACTTAGGCAGTGACTTAACTTTTTATTCAAAAAAGACCCCAAAAGTATCTTGGAATGTCTTGAAATTGTACACAGTCATAGTCAAGCATGCCCTGAACAAGAATCCGTTGAATATATTTGCATATCTCTTGAAGAATATTTTTAATGAATTTTTGAAAATCCGAAAAGCGATCCATGCACTTGGACATTCCAAGTATGTTGGAATGTCTTGAAATTGTACTCAGTCATAGTCAACGACGCCCTGAACAAGAATCAATTGAAAATATTTGCATATCTCTTAAGGAATATTTTTAATGAATTTTTGAAAATTAGGAAAGCGATCCATGCACTTAGGCAGTGACTTAACTTTTTTGTCAAAAAAGACCCCAAAAGTATCTTGGAATGTCTTGAAATTGTACACAGTCATAGTCAAGCATGCCCTGAACAAGAATCCGTTGAATATATTTGCATATCTCTTGAAGAATATTTTTAATGAATTTTTGAAAATCCGAAAAGCGATCCATGCACTTGGACATTCCAAGTATGTTGGAATGTCTTGAAATTGTACTCAGTCATAGTCAACGACGCCCTGAACAAGAATCAATTGAAAATATTTGCATATCTCTTAAGGAATATTTTTAATGAATTTTTGAAAATGAGGAAAGTCTGTGCACTTAGGCAGTGACTTAACTTTTTATTCAAAAAAGACCCCAAAAGTATCCTGGAATGTCTTGAAATTGTACACAGTCATAGTCAAGCATGCCCTGAACAAGAATCCGTTGAATATATTTGCATATCTCTTGAAGAATATTTTTAATGAACTTTTGAAAATCAGGAAAGCGATCCATGCACTTGGACATTCCAAGTATGTTGGAATGTTTTGAAATTGTACTCAGTCATAGTCAACGACGCCCTGAACAAGAATCCGTTGAAAATATTTGCATATCGCTTAAGGAATATTTTTAATGAATTTTTGAAAATCAGAAAGACGATCCATGCACTTAGGCAGTGACTTAACTTTTTTGTCAAAAAAGACCCCAAAAGTATCTTGGAATGTCTTGAAATTGTACACAGTCATAGTCAAGCATGCCCTGAACAAGAATCCGTTGAATATATTTGCATATCTCTTGAAGAATATTTTTAATGAATTTTTGAAAATCCGAAAAGCGATCCATGCACTTGGACATTCCAAGTATGTTGGAATGTCTTGAAATTGTACTCAGTCATAGTCAACGACGCCCTGAACAAGAATCAATTGAAAATATTTGCATATCTCTTAAGGAATATTTTTAATGAATTTTTGAAAATGAGGAAAGTCTGTGCACTTAGGCAGTGACTTAACTTTTTATTCAAAAAAGACCCCAAAAGTATCCTGGAATGTCTTGAAATTGTACACAGTCATAGTCAAGCATGCCCTGAACAAGAATCCGTTGAATATATTTGCATATCTCTTGAAGAATATTTTTAATGAACTTTTGAAAATCAGGAAAGCGATCCATGCACTTGGACATTCCAAGTATGTTGGAATGTCTTGAAATTGTACTCAGTCATAGTCAACGACGCCCTGAACAAGAATCAATTGAAAATATTTGCATATCTCTTAAGGAATATTTTTAATGAATTTTTGAAAATGAGGAAAGTCTGTGCACTTAGGCAGTGACTTAACTTTTCATTCAAAAAAGACCCCAAAAGTATCTTGGAATGTCTTGAAATTGTACACAGTCATAGTCAAGCATGCCCTGAACAAGAATCCGTTAAATATATTTGCATATCTCTTGAAGAATATTTTTAATGAACTTTTGAAAATCAGGAAAGCGATCCATGCACTTGGACATTCCAAGTATGTTGGAATGTCTTGAAATTGTACTCAGTCATAGTCAACGACGCCCTGAACAAGAATCCGTTGAAAATATTTGCATATCGTTTAAGGAATATTTTTAAAGAATTTCTGAAAATCAGGAAAGCGATCCATGCACTTAGGCAGTGACTTAACTTTTTCGTCAAAAAAGACCCCAAAAGTATCTTGGAATGTCTTGAAATTGTACACAGTCATAGTCAAGCATGCCCTGAACAAGAATCCGTTGAATATATTTGCATATCTCTTGAAGAATATTTTTAATGAATTTTTGAAAATCCGAAAAGCGATCCATGCACTTGGACATTCCAAGTATGTTGGAATGTCTTGAAATTGTACTCAGTCATAGTCAACGACGCCCTGAACAAGAATCCATTGAAAATATTTGCATATCTCTTAAGGAATATTTTTAATGAATTTTTGAAAATGAGGAAAGTCTGTGCACTTAGGCAGTGACTTAACTTTTTATTCAAAAAAGACCCCAAAAGTATCTTGGAATGTCTTGAAATTGTACACAGTCATAGTCAAGCATGCCCTGAACAAGAATCCGTTGAATATATTTGCATATCTCTTGAAGAATATTTTTAATGAACTTTTGAAAATCAGGAAAGCGATCCATGCACTTGGACATTCCAAGTATGTTGGAATGTCTTGAAATTGTACTCAGTCATAGTCAACGACGCCCTGAACAAGAATCCGTTGAAAATATTTGCATATCGTTTAAGGAATATTTTTAAAGAATTTCTGAAAATCAGGAAAGCGATCCATGCACTTAGGCAGTGACTTAACTTTTTCGTCAAAAAAGACCCCAAAAGTATCTTGGAATGTCTTGAAATTGTACACAGTCATAGTCAAGAATGCCCTGAACAAGAATCCGTTGAATATATTTGCATATCTCTTGAAGAATATTTTTAATGAATTTTTGAAAATCCGGAAAGCGATCCATGCACTTGGACATTCCAAGTATGTTGGAATGTCTTGAAATTGTACTCGGTCATAGTCAACGACGCCCTGAACAAAAATCCATTGAAAATATTTGCATATCTCTTAAGGAATATTTTTAATGAATTTTTGAAAATGATGAAAGTCTGTGCACTTAGGCAGTGACTTAACTTTTTATTCAAAAAAGACCCCAAAGGTATCTTGGAATGTCTTGAAATTGTACACAGTCATAGTCAAGCATGCCCTGAACAAGAATCCGTTGAATATATTTGCATATCTCTTGAAGAATATTTTTAATGAACTTTTGAAAATCAGGAAAGCGATCCATGCACTTGGACATTCCAAGTATGTTGGAATGTCTTGAAATTGTACTCAGTCATAGTCAACGACGCCCTGAACAAGAATCCGTTGAAAATATTTGCATATCGTTTAAGGAATATTTTTAAAGAATTTCTGAAAATCAGGAAAGCGATCCATGCACTTAGGTAAGTGACTTAACTTTTTATTCAAAAAAGACCCCAAAAGTATCTTGGAATGTCTTGAAATTGTACACAGTCATAGTCAAGCATGCCCTGAACAAGAATCCGTTGAAAATATTTGCATATCGTTTAAGGAATATTTTTAAAGAATTTCTGAAAATCAGGAAAGCGATCCATGCACTTGGACATTCCAAGTATGTTGGAATGTCTTGAAATTGTACTCAGTCATAGTCAACGACGCCCTGAACAAGAATCCGTTGAAAATATTTGCATATCGTTTAAGGAATATTTTTAAAGAATTTCTGAAAATCAGGAAAGCGATCCATGCACTTAGGTAAGTGACTTAATTTTTTATTCAAAAAAGACCCCAAAAGTATCTTGGAATGTCTTGAAATTGTACACAGTCATAGTCAAGCATGCCCTGAACAAGAATCCGTTGAAAATATTTGCATATCGTTTAAGGAATATTTTTAAAGAATTTCTGAAAATCAGGAAAGCGATCCATGCACTTAGGCAGTGACTTAACTTTTTATTCAAAAAAGACCCCAAAAGTATCTTGGAATGTCTTGAAATTGTACACAGTCATAGTCAAGCATGCCCTGAACAAGAATCCGTTGAATATATTTGCATATCTCTTGAAGAATATTTTTAATGAATTTTTGAAAATCCGAAAAGCGATCCATGCACTTGGACATTCCAAGTATGTTGGAATGTCTTGAAATTGTACTCAGTCATAGTCAACGACGCCCTGAACAAGAATCCGTTGAAAATATTTGCATATCGCTTAAGGAATATTTTTAATGAATTTTTGAAAATCAGGAAAGCGATCCATGCACTTAGGAAGTGACTTAACTTTTGATGTTTTTGGTTTGTTTTTAAAGCATTAAAGCTGCAGGAGTTCATCCATGTCGCCCAGTCGCTGGAAACAAACGTTTGGACACCGTGGATCACACAGCAGGATATCAGGTGAGACGAAGGAAACGATCCATTTGCCCTGATGCACTTAGTGACTTGACTTTTTTT
This sequence comes from Microchirus variegatus, assembly GCF_963457635.1. Classification (NCBI taxonomy): domain Eukaryota; kingdom Metazoa; phylum Chordata; class Actinopteri; order Pleuronectiformes; family Soleidae; genus Microchirus; species Microchirus variegatus. Next base: position 1,564,122 of record NW_028154775.1, read on the forward strand.
TCAAAAAAAACCCCAAAAGTAAATTGGAATGTCTTGAAATTGTACACAGTCATAGTCAAGCATGCCCTGAATAAGAATCCGTTGAATATATTTGCATATCTCTTGAAGAATATTTTTAATGAATTTTTGAAAATCCGGAAAGCGATCCATGCACTTGGACATTCCAAGTATGTTGGAATGTCTTGAAATTGTACTCAGTCATAGTCAACGACGCCCTGAACAAGAATCCGTTGAAAATATTTGCATATCGCTTAAGGAATATTTTTAATGAATTTTTGAAAATCAGGAAAGCGATCCATGCACTTAGGCAGTGACTTAACTTTTTATTCAAAAAAGACCCCAAAAGTATCTTGGAATGTCTTGAAATTGTACACAGTCATAGTCAAGCATGCCCTGAACAAGAATCCGTTGAATATATTTGCATATCTCTTGAAGAATATTTTTAATGAATTTTTGAAAATCCGAAAAGCAATCCATGCACTTGGACATTCCAAGTATGTTGGAATGTCTTGAAATTGTACTCAGTCATAGTCAACGACGCCCTGAACAAGAATCAATTGAAAATATTTGCATATCTCTTAAGGAATATTTTTAATGAATTTTTGAAAATGAGGAAAGTCTGTGCACTTAGGCAGTGACTTAACTTTTTATTCAAAAAAGACCCCAAAAGTATCCTGGAATGTCTTGAAATTGTACACAGTCATAGTCAAGCATGCCCTGAACAAGAATCCGTTGAATATATTTGCATATCTCTTGAAGAATATTTTTAATGAACTTTTGAAAATCAGGAAAGCGATCCATGCACTTGGACATTCCAAGTATGTTGGAATGTCTTGAAATTGTACTCAGTCATAGTCAACGACGCCCTGAACAAGAATCCGTTGAAAATATTTGCATATCGTTTAAGGAATATTTTTAAAGAATTTCTGAAAATCAGGAAAGCGATCCATGCACTTAGGTAAGTGACTTAATTTTTTATTCAAAAAAGACCCCAAAAGTATCTTGGAATGTCTTGAAATTGTACACAGTCATAGTCAAGCATGCCCTGAACAAGAATCCGTTGAAAATATTTGCATATCGTTTAAGGAATATTTTTAAAGAATTTCTGAAAATCAGGAAAGCGATCCATGCACTTAGGTAAGTGACTTAACTTTTTATTCAAAAAAGACCCCAAAAGTATCTTGGAATGTCTTGAAATTGTACACAGTCATAGTCAAGCATGCCCTGAACAAGAATCCGTTGAATATATTTGCATATCTCTTGAAGAATATTTTTAATGAATTTTTGAAAATCCGAAAAGCGATCCATGCACTTGGACATTCCAAGTATGTTGGAATGTCTTGAAATTGTACTCAGTCATAGTCAACGACGCCCTGAACAAGAATCCGTTGAAAATATTTGCATATCGCTTAAGGAATATTTTTAATGAATTTTTGAAAATCAGGAAAGCGATCCATGCACTTAGGAAGTGACTTAACTTTTGATGTTTTTGGTTTGTTTTTAAAGCATTAAAGCTGCAGGAGTTCATCCATGTCGCCCAGTCGCTGGAAACAAACGTTTGGACACCGTGGATCACACAGCAGGATATCAGGTGAGACGAAGGAAACGATCCATTTGCCCTGATGCACTTAGTGACTTGACTTTTTTTTCAAAAAAAACCCCAAAAGTAAATTGGAATGTCTTGAAATTGTACACAGTCATAGTCAAGCATGCCCTGAATAAGAATCCGTTGAATATATTTGCATATCTCTTGAAGAATATTTTTAATGAATTTTTGAAAATCCGGAAAGCGATCCATGCACTTGGACATTCCAAGTATGTTGGAATGTCTTGAAATTGTACTCAGTCATAGTCAACGACGCCCTGAACAAGAATCCGTTGAAAATATTTGCATATCGCTTAAGGAATATTTTTAATGAATTTTTGAAAATCAGGAAAGCGATCCATGCACTTAGGCAGTGACTTAACTTTTTCGTCAAAAAAGACCCCAAAAGTATCTTGGAATGTCTTGAAATTGTACACAGTCATAGTCAAGCATGCCCTGAACAAGAATCCGTTGAATATATTTGCATATCTCTTGAAGAATATTTTTAATGAATTTTTGAAAATCCGAAAAGCAATCCATGCACTTGGACATTCCAAGTATGTTGGAATGTCTTGAAATTGTACTCAGTCATAGTCAACGACGCCCTGAACAAGAATCAATTGAAAATATTTGCATATCTCTTAAGGAATATTTTTAATGAATTTTTGAAAATGAGGAAAGTCTGTGCACTTAGGCAGTGACTTAACTTTTTATTCAAAAAAGACCCCAAAAGTATCTTGGAATGTCTTGAAATTGTACACAGTCATAGTCAAGCATGCCCTGAACAAGAATCCGTTGAATATATTTGCATATCTCTTGAAGAATATTTTTAATGAACTTTTGAAAATCAGGAAAGCGATCCATGCACTTGGACATTCCAAGTATGTTGGAATGTCTTGAAATTGTACTCAGTCATAGTCAACGACGCCCTGAACAAGAATCCGTTGAAAATATTTGCATATCGCTTAAGGAATATTTTTAATGAATTTTTGAAAATCAGGAAAGCGATCCATGCACTTAGGCAGTGACTTAACTTTTTCGTCAAAAAAGACCCCAAAAGTATCTTGGAATGTCTTGAAATTGTACACAGTCATAGTCAAGCATGCCCTGAACAAGAATCCGTTGAATATATTTGCATATCTCTTGAAGAATATTTTTAATGAATTTTTGAAAATCCGAAAAGCGATCCATGCACTTGGACATTCCAAGTATGTTGGAATGTCTTGAAATTGTACTCAGTCATAGTCAACGACGCCCTGAACAAGAATCAATTGAAAATATTTGCATATCTCTTAAGGAATATTTTTAATGAATTTTTGAAAATGAGGAAAGTCTGTGCACTTAGGCAGTGACTTAACTTTTTCGTCAAAAAAGACCCCAAAAGTATCTTGGAATGTCTTGAAATTGTACACAGTCATAGTCAAGAATGCCCTGAACAAGAATCCGTTGAATATATTTGCATATCTCTTGAAGAATATTTTTAATGAATTTTGAAAATGATGAAAGTCTGTGCACTTAGGCAGTGACTTAACTTTTTATTCAAAAAAGACCCCAAAGGTATCTTGGAATGTCTTGAAATTGTACACAGTCATAGTCAAGCATGCCCTGAACAAGAATCCGTTGAATATATTTGCATATCTCTTGAAGAATATTTTTAATGAACTTTTGAAAATCAGGAAAGCGATCCATGCACTTGGACATTCCAAGTATGTTGGAATGTCTTGAAATTGTACTCAGTCATAGTCAACGACGCCCTGAACAAGAATCCGTTGATAATATTTGCATATCGCTTAAGGAATATTTTTAATGAATTTCTGAAAATGAGGAAAGCACTCCATGCACTTAGGCAGTGACTTAACTTTTTTGTCAAAAAAGACCCCAAAAGTATCTTGGAATGTCTTGAAATTGTACACAGTCATAGTCAAGCATGCCCTGAACAAGAATCCGTTGAATATATTTGCATATCTCTTGAAGAATATTTTTAATGAATTTTTGAAAATCCGAAAAGCGATCCATGCACTTGGACATTCCAAGTATGTTGGAATGTCTTGAAATTGTACTCAGTCATAGTCAACGACGCCCTGAACAAGAATCAATTGAAAATATTTGCATATCTCTTAAGGAATATTTTTAATGAATTTTTGAAAATGAGGAAAGTCTGTGCACTTAGGCAGTGACCTAACTTTTTATTCAAAAAAGACCCCAAAAGTATCTTGGAATGTCTTGAAATTGTACACAGTCATAGTCAAGCATGCCCTGAACAAGAATCCGTTGAATATATTTGCATATCTCTTGAAGAATATTTTTAATGAACTTTTGAAAATCAGGAAAGCGATCCATGCACTTGGACATTCCAAGTATGTTGGAATGTCTTGAAATTGTACTCAGTCATAGTCAACGACGCCCTGAACAAGAATCCGTTGAAAATATTTGCATATCGTTTAAGGAATATTTTTAAAGAATTTCTGAAAATCAGGAAAGCGATCCATGCACTTAGGTAAGTGACTTAACTTTTTATTCAAAAAAGACCCCAAAAGTATCTTGGAATGTCTTGAAATTGTACACAGTCATAGTCAAGCATGCCCTGAACAAGAATCCGTTGAAAATATTTGCATATCGTTTAAGGAATATTTTTAAAGAATTTCTGAAAATCAGGAAAGCGATCCATGCACTTGGACATTCCAAGTATGTTGGAATGTCTTGAAATTGTACTCAGTCATAGTCAACGACGCCCTGAACAAGAATCCGTTGAAAATATTTGCATATCGTTTAAGGAATATTTTTAAAGAATTTCTGAAAATCAGGAAAGCGATCCATGCACTTAGGTAAGTGACTTAATTTTTTATTCAAAAAAGACCCCAAAAGTATCTTGGAATGTCTTGAAATTGTACACAGTCATAGTCAAGCATGCCCTGAACAAGAATCCGTTGAAAATATTTGCATATCGTTTAAGGAATATTTTTAAAGAATTTCTGAAAATCAGGAAAGCGATCCATGCACTTAGGCAGTGACTTAACTTTTTCGTCAAAAAAGACCCCAAAAGTATCTTGGAATGTCTTGAAATTGTACACAGTCATAGTCAAGCATGCCCTGAACAAGAATCCGTTGAATATATTTGCATATCTCTTGAAGAATATTTTTAATGAATTTTTGAAAATCCGAAAAGCGATCCATGCACTTGGACATTCCAAGTATGTTGGAATGTCTTGAAATTGTACTCAGTCATAGTCAACGACGCCCTGAACAAGAATCCGTTGAAAATATTTGCATATCGTTTAAGGAATATTTTTAAAGAATTTCTGAAAATCAGGAAAGCGATCCATGCACTTAGGCAGTGACTTAACTTTTTCGTCAAAAAAGACCCCAAAAGTATCTTGGAATGTCTTGAAATTGTACACAGTCATAGTCAAGCATGCCCTGAACAAGAATCCGTTGAATATATTTGCATATCTCTTGAAGAATATTTTTAATGAATTTTTGAAAATCCGAAAAGCGATCCATGCACTTGGACATTCCAAGTATGTTGGAATGTCTTGAAATTGTACTCAGTCATAGTCAACGACGCCCTGAACAAGAATCAATTGAAAATATTTGCATATCTCTTAAGGAATATTTTTAATGAATTTTTGAAAATGAGGAAAGTCTGTGCACTTAGGCAGTGACTTAACTTTTTATTCAAAAAAGACCCCAAAAGTATCTTGGAATGTCTTGAAATTGTACACAGTCATAGTCAAGCATGCCCTGAACAAGAATCCGTTGAATATATTTGCATATCTCTTGAAGAATATTTTTAATGAACTTTTGAAAATCAGGAAAGCGATCCATGCACTTGGACATTCCAAGTATGTTGGAATGTCTTGAAATTGTACTCAGTCATAGTCAACGACGCCCTGAACAAGAATCCGTTGAAAATATTTGCATATCGTTTAAGGAATATTTTTAAAGAATTTCTGAAAATCAGGAAAGCGATCCATGCACTTAGGCAGTGACTTAACTTTTTCGTCAAAAAAGACCCCAAAAGTATCTTGGAATGTCTTGAAATTGTACACAGTCATAGTCAAGAATGCCCTGAACAAGAATCCGTTGAATATATTTGCATATCTCTTGAAGAATATTTTTAATGAATTTTTGAAAATCCGGAAAGCGATCCATGCACTTGGACATTCCAAGTATGTTGGAATGTCTTGAAATTGTACTCGGTCATAGTCAACGACGCCCTGAACAAAAATCCATTGAAAATATTTGCATATCTCTTAAGGAATATTTTTAATGAATTTTTGAAAATGATGAAAGTCTGTGCACTTAGGCAGTGACTTAACTTTTTATTCAAAAAAGACCCCAAAGGTATCTTGGAATGTCTTGAAATTGTACACAGTCATAGTCAAGAATGCCCTGAACAAGAATCCGTTGAATATATTTGCATATCTCTTGAAGAATATTTTTAATGAACTTTTGAAAATCAGGAAAGCGATCCATGCACTTGGACATTCAAAGTATGTTGGAATGTCTTGAAATTGTACTCGGTCATAGTCAACGACGCCCTGAACAAGAATCAATTGAAAATATTCGCATATCTCTTAAGGAATATTTTTAATGAATTTTTGAAAATCAGGAAAGCAATCCATGCACTTAGGCAGTGACTTAACTTTTTCGTCAAAAAAGACCCCAAAAGTATCTTGGAATGTTTTGAAATTGTACACAGTCATAGTCAAGCATGCCCTGAACAAGAATCCGTTGAATATATTTGCATATCTCTTGAAGAATATTTTTAATGAACTTTTGAAAATCAGGAAAGCGATCCATGTACTTGGACATTCCAAGTATGTTGGAATGTCTTGAAATTGTACTCAGTCATAGTCAACGACGCCCTGAACAAGAATCTGTTGAAAATATTTGCATATCGATTAAGGAATATTTTTAATGAATTTTTGAAAATGAGGAAAGTCTGTGCACTTAGGCAATGACTTAACTTTTTATTCAAAAAAGACCCCAAAAGTATCTTGGAATGTCTTGAAATTGTACACAGTCATAGTCAAGAATGCCCTGAACAAGAATCCGTTGAATATATTTGCATATCTCTTGAAGAATATTTTTAATGAATTTTGAAAATGATGAAAGTCTGTGCACTTAGGCAGTGACTTAACTTTTTATTCAAAAAAGACCCCAAAGGTATCTTGGAATGTCTTGAAATTGTACACAGTCATAGTCAAGCATGCCCTGAACAAGAATCCGTTGAATATATTTGCATATCTCTTGAAGAATATTTTTAATGAACTTTTGAAAATCAGGAAAGCGATCCATGCACTTGGACATTCCAAGTATGTTGGAATGTCTTGAAATTGTACTCAGTCATAGTCAACGACGCCCTGAACAAGAATCCGTTGATAATATTTGCATATCGCTTAAGGAATATTTTTAATGAATTTCTGAAAATGAGGAAAGCGATCCATGCACTTAGGCAGTGACTTAACTTTTTTGTCAAAAAAGACCCCAAAAGTATCTTGGAATGTCTTGAAATTGTACACAGTCATAGTCAAGCATGCCCTGAACAAGAATCCGTTGAATATATTTGCATATCTCTTGAAGAATATTTTTAATGAATTTTTGAAAATCCGAAAAGCGATCCATGCACTTGGACATTCCAAGTATGTTGGAATGTCTTGAAATTGTACTCAGTCATAGTCAACGACGCCCTGAACAAGAATCAATTGAAAATATTTGCATATCTCTTAAGGAATATTTTTAATGAATTTTTGAAAATGAGGAAAGTCTGTGCACTTAGGCAGTGACCTAACTTTTTATTCAAAAAAGACCCCAAAAGTATCTTGGAATGTCTTGAAATTGTACACAGTCATAGTCAAGCATGCCCTGAACAAGAATCCGTTGAATATATTTGCATATCTCTTGAAGAATATTTTTAATGAACTTTTGAAAATCAGGAAAGCGATCCATGCACTTGGACATTCCAAGTATGTTGGAATGTTTTGAAATTGTACTCAGTCATAGTCAACGACGCCCTGAACAAGAATCCGTTGAAAATATTTGCATATCGTTTAAGGAATATTTTTAAAGAATTTCTGAAAATCAGGAAAGCGATCCATGCACTTAGGCAGTGACTTAACTTTTTCGTCAAAAAAGACCCCAAAAGTATCTTGGAATGTCTTGAAATTGTACACAGTCATAGTCAAGCATGCCCTGAACAAGAATCCGTTGAATATATTTGCATATCTCTTGAAGAATATTTTTAATGAATTTTTGAAAATCCGAAAAGCGATCCATGCACTTGGACATTCCAAGTATGTTGGAATGTCTTGAAATTGTACTCAGTCATAGTCAACGACGCCCTGAACAAGAATCAATTGAAAATATTTGCATATCTCTTAAGGAATATTTTTAATGAATTTTTGAAAATGAGGAAAGTCTGTGCACTTAGGCAGTGACTTAACTTTTTATTCAAAAAAGACCCCAAAAGTATCTTGGAATGTCTTGAAATTGTACACAGTCATAGTCAAGCATGCCCTGAACAAGAATCCGTTGAATATATTTGCATATCTCTTGAAGAATATTTTTAATGAACTTTTGAAAATCAGGAAAGCGATCCATGCACTTGGACATTCCAAGTATGTTGGAATGTCTTGAAATTGTACTCAGTCATAGTCAACGACGCCCTGAACAAGAATCCGTTGAAAATATTTGCATATCGTTTAAGGAATATTTTTAAAGAATTTCTGAAAATCAGGAAAGCGATCCATGCACTTAGGCAGTGACTTAACTTTTTCGTCAAAAAAGACCCCAAAAGTATCTTGGAATGTCTTGAAATTGTACACAGTCATAGTCAAGCATGCCCTGAACAAGAATCCGTTGAATATATTTGCATATCTCTTGAAGAATATTTTTAATGAATTTTTGAAAATCCGAAAAGCGATCCATGCACTTGGACATTCCAAGTATGTTGGAATGTCTTGAAATTGTACTCAGTCATAGTCAACGACGCCCTGAACAAGAATCAATTGAAAATATTTGCATATCTCTTAAGGAATATTTTTAATGAATTTTTGAAAATGAGGAAAGTCTGTGCACTTAGGCAGTGACTTAACTTTTTATTCAAAAAAGACCCCAAAAGTATCTTGGAATGTCTTGAAATTGTACACAGTCATAGTCAAGCATGCCCTGAACAAGAATCCGTTGAATATATTTGCATATCTCTTGAAGAATATTTTTAATGAACTTTTGAAAATCAGGAAAGCGATCCATGCACTTGGACATTCCAAGTATGTTGGAATGTCTTGAAATTGTACTCAGTCATAGTCAACGACGCCCTGAACAAGAATCCGTTGAAAATATTTGCATATCGTTTAAGGAATATTTTTAAAGAATTTCTGAAAATCAGGAAAGCGATCCATGCACTTAGGCAGTGACTTAACTTTTTCGTCAAAAAAGACCCCAAAAGTATCTTGGAATGTCTTGAAATTGTACACAGTCATAGTCAAGAATGCCCTGAACAAGAATCCGTTGAATATATTTGCATATCTCTTGAAGAATATTTTTAATGAATTTTTGAAAATCCGGAAAGCGATCCATGCACTTGGACATTCCAAGTATGTTGGAATGTCTTGAAATTGTACTCGGTCATAGTCAACGACGCCCTGAACAAAAATCCATTGAAAATATTTGCATATCTCTTAAGGAATATTTTTAATGAATTTTTGAAAATGATGAAAGTCTGTGCACTTAGGCAGTGACTTAACTTTTTATTCAAAAAAGACCCCAAAGGTATCTTGGAATGTCTTGAAATTGTACACAGTCATAGTCAAGCATGCCCTGAACAAGAATCCGTTGAATATATTTGCATATCTCTTGAAGAATATTTTTAATGAACTTTTGAAAATCAGGAAAGCGATCCATGCACTTGGACATTCAAAGTATGTTGGAATGTCTTGAAATTGTACTCGGTCATAGTCAACGACGCCCTGAACAAGAATCCGTTGAAAATATTTGCATATCGCTTAAGGAATATTTTTAATGAATTTTTGAAAATCAGGAAAGCAATCCATGCACTTAGGCAGTGACTTAACTTTTTTGTCAAAAAAGACCCCAAAAGTATCTTGGAATGTCTTGAAATTGTACACAGTCGTAGTCAAGCATGCCCTGAACAAGAATCCGTTGAATATATTTGCATATCTCTTGAAGAATATTTTTAATGAATTTTTGAAAATCCGAAAAGCGATCCATGCACTTGGACATTCCAAGTATGTTGGAATGTCTTGAAATTGTACTCGGTCATAGTCAACGACGCCCTGAACAAGAATCCATTGAAAATATTTGCATATCTCTTAAGGAATATTTTTAATGAATTTTTGAAAATGATGAAAGTCTGTGCACTTAGGCAGTGACTTAACTTTTTATCCAAAAAAGACCCCAAAGGTATCTTGGAATGTCTTGAAATTGTACACAGTCATAGTCAAGCATGCCCTGAACAAGAATCCGTTGAATATATTTGCATATCTCTTGAAGAATATTTTTAATGAACTTTTGAAAATCAGGAAAGCGATCCATGCACTTGGACATTCCAAGTATGTTGGAATGTCTTGAAATTGTACTCAGTCATAGTCAACGATGCCCTGAACAAGAATCCGTTGAAAATATTTGCATATCGCTTAAGGAATATTTTTAATGAATTTTTGAAAATCAGGAAAGCGATCCATGCACTAAGGCAGTGACTTAACTTTTTTGTCAAAAAAGACCCCAAAAGTATCTTGGAATGTCTTGAAATTGTACACAGTCATAGTCAAGCATGCCCTGAACAAGAATCCGTTGAATATATTTGCATATCTCTTGAAGAATATTTTTAATGAATTTTTGAAAATCCGAAAAGCGATCCATGCACTTGGACATTCCAAGTATGTTGGAATGTCTTTAAATTGTACTCAGTCATAGTCAACGACGCCCTGAACAAGAATCAATTGAAAATATTTGCATATCTCTTAAGGAATATTTTTAATGAATTTTTGAAAATGAGGAAAGTCTGTGCACTTAGGCAGTGACTTAACTTTTTATCCAAAAAAGACCCCAAAAGTATCTTGGAATGTCTTGAAATTGTACACAGTCATAGTCAAGCATGCCGTGAACAAGAATCCGTTGAATATATTTGCATATCTCTTGAAGAATATTTTTAATGAACTTTTGAAAATCAGGAAAGCGATCCATGCACTTGGACATTCCAAGTATGTTGGAATGTCTTGAAATTGTACTCAGTCATAGTCAACGACGCCCTGAACAAGAATCCGTTGAAAATATTTGCATATCGTTTAAGGAATATTTTTAAAGAATTTCTGAAAATCAGGAAAGCGATCCATGCACTTAGGCAGTGACTTAACTTTTTCGTCAAAAAAGACCCCAAAAGTATCTTGGAATGTCTTGAAATTGTACACAGTCATAGTCAAGCATGCCCTGAACAAGAATCCGTTGAATATATTTGCATATCTTTTGAAGAATATTTTTAATGAATTTTTGAAAATCCGGAAAGCGATCCATGCACTTGGACATTCCAAGTATGTTGGAATGTCTTGAAATTGTACTCAGTCATAGTCAACAACGCCCTGAACAAGAATCCATTGAAAATATTTGCATATCTCTTAAGGAATATTTTTAATGAATTTTTGAAAATGAGGAAAGTCTGTGCACTTAGGCAGTGACTTAACTTTTTATTCAAAAAAGACCCCAAAAGTATCTTGGAATGTCTTGAAATTGTACACAGTCATAGTCAAGCATGCCCTGAACAAGAATCCGTTGAATATATTTGCATATCTCTTGAAGAATATTTTTAATGAATTTTTGAAAATCCGAAAAGCGATCCATGCACTTGGACATTCCAAGTATGTTGGAATGTCTTGAAATTGTACTCAGTCATAGTCAACGACGCCCTGAACAAGAATCAATTGAAAATATTTGCATATCTCTTAAGGAATATTTTTAATGAATTTTTGAAAATGAGGAAAGTCTGTGCACTTAGGCAGTGACTTAACTTTTTATTCAAAAAAGACCCCAAAAGTATCCTGGAATGTCTTGAAATTGTACACAGTCATAGTCAAGCATGCCCTGAACAAGAATCCGTTGAATATATTTGCATATCTCTTGAAGAATATTTTTAATGAACTTTTGAAAATCAGGAAAGCGATCCATGCACTTGGACATTCCAAGTATGTTGGAATGTCTTGAAATTGTACTCAGTCATAGTCAACGACGCCCTGAACAAGAATCCGTTGAAAATATTTGCATATCGTTTAAGGAATATTTTTAAAGAATTTCTGAAAATCAGGAAAGCGATCCATGCACTTAGGCAGTGACTTAACTTTTTCGTCAAAAAAGACCCCAAAAGTATCTTGGAATGTCTTGAAATTGTACACAGTCATAGTCAAGCATGCCCTGAACAAGAATCCGTTGAATATATTTGCATATCTCTTGAAGAATATTTTTAATGAATTTTTGAAAATCCGAAAAGCGATCCATGCACTTCGACATTCCAAGTATGTTGGAATGTCTTGAAATTGTACTCGGTCATAGTCAACGACGCCCTGAACAAGAATCCATTGAAAATATTTGCATATCTCTTAAGGAATATTTTTAATGAATTTTTGAAAATGATGAAAGTCTGTGCACTTAGGCAGTGACTTAACTTTTTATCCAAAAAAGACCCCAAAGGTATCTTGGAATGTCTTGAAATTGTACACAGTCATAGTCAAGCATGCCCTGAACAAGAATCCGTTGAATATATTTGCATATCTCTTGAAGAATATTTTTAATGAACTTTTGAAAATCAGGAAAGCGATCCATGCACTTGGACATTCCAAGTATGTTGGAATGTCTTGAAATTGTACTCAGTCATAGTCAACGACGCCCTGAACAAGAATCCGTTGAAAATATTTGCATATCGCTTAAGGAATATTTTTAATGAATTTTTGAAAATCAGGAAAGCGATCCATGCACTTAGGCAGTGACTTAACTTTTTTGGCAAAAAAGACCCCAAAAGTATCTTGGAATGTCTTGAAATTGTACACAGTCATAGTCAAGCATGCCCTGAACAAGAATCCGTTGAATATATTTGCATATCTCTTGAAGAATATTTTTAATGAATTTTTGAAAATCCGAAAAGCGATCCATGCACTTGGACATTCCAAGTATGTTGGAATGTCTTTAAATTGTACTCAGTCATAGTCAACGACGCCCTGAACAAGAATCAATTGAAAATATTTGCATATCTCTTAAGGAATATTTTTAATGAATTTTTGAAAATGAGGAAAGTCTGTGCACTTAGGCAGTGACTTAACTTTTTATTCAAAAAAGACCCCAAAAGTATCTTGGAATGTCTTGAAATTGTACACAGTCATAGTCAAGCATGCCCTGAACAAGAATCCGTTGAATATATTTGCATATCTCTTGAAGAATATTTTTAATGAATTTTTGAAAATCCGAAAAGCGATCCATGCACTTGGACATTCCAAGTATGTTGGAATGTCTTGAAATTGTACTCAGTCATAGTCAACGACGCCCTGAACAAGAATCCGTTGAAAATATTTGCATATCGCTTAAGGAATATTTTTAATGAATTTTTGAAAATCAGGAAAGCGATCCATGCACTTAGGCAGTGACTTAACTTTTTTGTCAAAAAAGACCCCAAAAGTATCTTGGAATGTCTTGAAATTGTACACAGTCATAGTCAAGCATGCCCTGAACAAGAATCCGTTGAATATATTTGCATATATTTGAAGAATATTTTTAATGAATTTTTGAAAATCCGAAAAGCGATCCATGCACTTGGACATTCCAAGTATGTTGGAATGTCTTGAAATTGTACTCAGTCATAGTCAACGACGCCCTGAACAAGAATCAATTGAAAATATTTGCATATCTCTTAAGGAATATTTTTAATGAATTTTTGAAAATGAGGAAAGTCTGTGCACTAAGGCAGTGACTTAACTTTTTATTCAAAAAAGACCCCAAAAGTATCTTGGAATGTCTTGAAATTGTACACAGTCATAGTCAAGCATGCCCTGAACAAGAATCCGTTGAATATATTTGCATATCTCTTGAAGAATATTTTTAATGAACTTTTGAAAATCAGGAAAGCGATCCATGCACTTGGACATTCCAAGTATGTTGGAATGTCTTGAAATTGTACTCAGTCATAGTCAACGACGCCCTGAACAAGAATCCGTTGAAAATATTTGCATATCATTTAAGGAATATTTTTAAAGAATTTCTGAAAATCAGGAAAGCGATCCATGCACTTAGGCAGTGACTTAACTTTTTATTCAAAAAAGACCCCAAAAGTATCTTGGAATGTCTTGAAATTGTACACAGTCATAGTCAAGCATGCCCTGAACAAGAATCCGTTGAATATATTTGCATATCTCTTGAAGAATATTTTTAATGAATTTTTGAAAATCCGAAAAGCGATCCATGCACTTGGACATTCCAAGTATGTTGGAATGTCTTGAAATTGTACTCAGTCATAGTCAACGACGCCCTGAACAAGAATCTATTGAAAATATTTGCATATCTCTTAAGGAATATTTTTAATGAATTTTTGAAAATGAGGAAAGTCTGTGCACTTAGGCAGTGACTTAACTTTTTATTCAAAAAAGACCCCAAAAGTATCTTGGAATGTCTTGAAATTGTACACAGTCATAGTCAAGCATGCCCTGAACAAGAATCCGTTGAATATATTTGCATATCTCTTGAAGAATATTTTTAATGAACTTTTGAAAATCAGGAAAGCGATCCATGCACTTGGACATTCCAAGTATGTTGGAATGTCTTGAAATTGTACTCAGTCATAGTCAACGACGCCCTGAACAAGAATCCGTTGAAAATATTTGCATATCGTTTAAGGAATATTTTTAAAGAATTTCTGAAAATCAGGAAAGCGATCCATGCACTTAGGCAGTGACTTAACTTTTTCGTCAAAAAAGACCCCAAAAGTATCTTGGAATGTCTTGAAATTGTACACAGTCATAGTCAAGCATGCCCTGAACAAGAATCCGTTGAATATATTTGCATATCTCTTGAAGAATATTTTTAATGAACTTTTGAAAATCAGGAAAGCGATCCATGCACTTGGACATTCCAAGTATGTTGGAATGTCTTGAAATTGTACTCAGTCATAGTCAACGACGCCCTGAACAAGAATCCGTTGAAAATATTTGCATATCGCTTAAGGAATATTTCTAATGAATTTTTGAAAATCAGGAAAGCGATCCATGCACTTAGGCAGTGACTTAACTTTTTTGTCAAAAAAGACCCCAAAAGTATCTTGGAATGTCTTGAAATTGTACACAGTCATAGTCAAGCATGCCCTGAACAAGAATCCGTTGAATATATTTGCATATCTCTTGAAGAATATTTTTAATGAATTTTTGAAAATCCGAAAAGCGATCCATGCACTTGGACATTCCAAGTATGTTGGAATGTCTTGAAATTGTACTCAGTCATAGTCAACGACGCCCTGAACAAGAATCAATTGAAAATATTTGCATATCTCTTAAGGAATATTTTTAATGAATTTTTGAAAATGAGGAAAGTCTGTGCACTTAGGCAGTGACTTAACTTTTTATTCAAAAAAGACCCCAAAAGTATCTTGGAATGTCTTGAAATTGTACACAGTCATAGTCAAGCATGCCCTGAACAAGAATCCGTTGAATATATTTGCATATCTCTTGAAGAATATTTTTAATGAACTTTTGAAAATCAGGAAAGCGATCCATGCACTTGGACATTCCAAGTATGTTGGAATGTCTTGAAATTGTACTCAGTCATAGTCAACGACGCCCTGAACAAGAATCCATTGAAAATATTTGCATATCGTTTAAGGAATATTTTTAAAGAATTTCTGAAAATCAGGAAAGCGATCCATGCACTTAGGCAGTGACTTAACTTTTTCGTCAAAAAAGACCCCAAAAGTATCTTGGAATGTCTTGAAATTGTACACAGTCATAGTCAAGAATGCCCTGAACAAGAATCCGTTGAATATATTTGCATATCTCTTGAAGAATATTTTTAATGAATTTTTGAAAATCCGGAAAGCGATCCATGCACTTGGACATTCCAAGTATGTTGGAATGTCTTGAAATTGTACTCGGTCATAGTCAACGACGCCCTGAACAAGAATCCATTGAAAATATTTGCATATCTCTTAAGGAATATTTTTAATGAATTTTTGAAAATGATGAAAGTCTGTGCACTTAGGCAGTGACTTAACTTTTTATTCAAAAAAGACCCCAAAGGTATCTTGGAATGTCTTGAAATTGTTCACAGTCATAGTCAAGCATGCCCTGAACAAGAATCCGTTGAATATATTTGCATATCTCTTGAAGAATATTTTTAATGAACTTTTGAAAATCAGGAAAGCGATCCATGCACTTGGACATTCCAAGTATGTTGGAATGTCTTGAAATTGTACTCAGTCATAGTCAACGACGCCCTGAACAAGAATCCGTTGAAAATATTTGCATATCGCTTAAGGAATATTTTTAATGAATTTTTGAAAATCAGGAAAGCGATCCATGCCCTTAGGCAGTGACTTAACTTTTTTGTCAAAAAAGACCCCAAAAGTATCTTGGAATGTCTTGAAATTGTACACAGTCATAGTCAAGCATGCCCTGAACAAGAATCCGTTGAATATATTTGCATATCTCTTGAAGAATATTTTTAATGAATTTTTGAAAATCCGAAAAGCGATCCATGCACTTGGACATTCCAAGTATGTTGGAATGTCTTGAAATTGTACTCAGTCATAGTCAACGACGCCCTGAACAAGAATCAATTGAAAATATTTGCATATCTCTTAAGGAAAATTTTAATGAATTTTTGAAAATGAGGAAAGTCTGTGCACTTAGGCAGTGACTTAACTTTTTATTCAAAAAAGACCCCAAAAGTATCTTGGAATGTCTTGTAATTGTACACAGTCATAGTCAAGCATGCCCTGAACAAGAATCCGTTGAATATATTTGCATATTTCTTGAAGAATATTTTTAATGAACTTTTGAAAATCAGGTAAGCGATCCATGCACTTGGACATTCCAAGTATGTTGGAATGTCTTGAAATTGTACTCAGTCATAGTCAACGACGCCCTGAACAAGAATCCGTTGAAAATATTTGCATATCGTTTAAGGAATATTTTTAAAGAATTTCTGAAAATCAGGAAAGCGATCCATGCACTTAGGCAGTGACTTAACTTTTTCGTCAAAAAAGACCCCAAAAGTATCTTGGAATGTCTTGAAATTGTACACAGTCATAGTCAAGAATGCCCTGAACAAGAATCCGTTGAATATATTTGCATATCTCTTGAAGAATATTTTTAATGAATTTTTGAAAATCCGGAAAGCGATCCATGCACTTGGACATTCCAAGTATGTTGGAATGTCTTGAAATTGTACTCGGTCATAGTCAACGACGCCCTGAACAAGAATCCATTGAAAATATTTGCATATCTCTTAAGGAATATTTTTAATGAATTTTTGAAAATGATGAAAGTCTGTGCACTTAGGCAGTGACTTAACTTTTTATCCAAAAAACACCCCAAAGGTATCTTGGAATGTCTTGAAATTGTACACAGTCATAGTCAAGCATGCCCTGAACAAGAATCCGTTGAATATATTTGCATATCTCTTGAAGAATATTTTTAATGAACTTTTGAAAATCAGGAAAGCGATCCATGCACTTGGACATTCCAAGTATGTTGGAATGTCTTGAAATTGTACTCAGTCATAGTCAACGACGCCCTGAACAAGAATCCGTTGAAAATGTTTGCATATCGTTTAAGGAATATTTTTAAAGAATTTCTGAAAATCAGGAAAGCGATCCATGCACTTAGGCAGTGACTTAACTTTTTCGTCAAAAAAGACCCCAAAAGTATCTTGGAATGTCTTGAAATTGTACACAGTCATAGTCAAGAATGCCCTGAACAAGAATCCGTTGAATATATTTGCATATCTCTTGAAGAATATTTTTAATGAATTTTTGAAAATCCGGAAAGCGATCCATGCACTTGGACATTCCAAGTATGTTGGAATGTCTTGAAATTGTACTCAGTCATAGTCAACGACGGCCTGAACAAGAATCCGTTGAAAATATTTGCATATCGCTTAAGGAATATTTTTAATGAATTTTTGAAAATCAGGAAAGCGATCCATGCACTTAGGCAGTGACTTAACTTTTTCGTCAAAAAAGACCCCAAAAGTATCTTGGAATGTCTTGAAATTGTACACAGTCATAGTCAAGCATGCCCTGAACAAGAATCCGTTGAATATATTTGCATATCTCTTGAAGAATATTTTTAATGAATTTTTGAAAATCCGAAAAGCGATCCATGCACTTGGACATTCCAAGTATGTTGGAATGTCTTGAAATTGTACTCAGTCATAGTCAACGACGCTCTGAACAAGAATCCATTGAAAATATTTGCATATCTCTTAAGGAATATTTTTAATGAATTTTTGAAAATGAGGAAAGTCTGTGCACTTAGGCAGTGACTTAACTTTTTATTCAAAAAAGACCCCAAAAGTATCTTGGAATGTCTTGAAATTGTACACAGTCATAGTCAAGCATGCCCTGAACAAGAATCTGTTGAATATATTTGCATATCTCTTGAAGAATATTTTTAATGAATTTTTGAAAATCCGAAAAGCGATCCATGCACTTGGACATTCCAAGTATGTTGGAATGTCTTGAAATTGTACTCGGTCATAGTCAACGACGCCCTGAACAAGAATCCATTGAAAATATTTGCATATCTCTTAAGGAATATTTTTAATGAATTTTTGAAAATGATGAAAGTCTATGCACTTAGGCAGTGACTTAACTTTTTATTCAAAAAAGACCCCAAAGGTATCTTGGAATGTCTTGAAATTGTACACAGTCATAGTCAAGCATGCCCTGAACAAGAATCCGTTGAATATATTTGCATATCTCTTGAAGAATATTTTTAATGAACTTTTGAAAATCAGGAAAGCGATCCATGCACTTGGACATTCCAAGTATTTTGGAATGTCTTGAAATTATACTCAGTCATAGTCAACGACGCCCTGAACAAGAATCCGTTGAAAATATTTGCATATCGTTTAAGGAATATTTTTAAAGAATTTCTGAAAATCAGGAAAGCGATCCATGCACTTAGGCAGTGACTAAACTTTTTTGTCAAAAAAGACCCCAAAAGTATCTTGGAATGTCTTGAAATTGTACACAGTCATAGTCAAGCATGCCCTGAACAAGAATATGTTGAATATATTTGCATATCTGTTGAAGAATATTTTAAATTAATTTTTGAAAATCCGAAAAGCGATCCATGCACTTGGACATTCCAAGTATGTTGGAATGTCTTGAAATTGTACTCAGTCATAGTCAACGACGCCCTGAACAAGAATCAATTGAAAATATTTGCATATCTCTTAAGGAATATTTTTAATGAATTTTTGAAAATGAGGAAAGTCTGTGCACTTAGGCAGTGACTTAACTTTTTATTCAAAAAAGACCCCAAAAGTATCTTGGAATGTCTTGAAATTGTACACAGTCATAGTCAAGCATGCCCTGAACAAGAATCCGTTGAATATATTTGCATATCTCTTGAAGAATATTTTTAATGAACTTTTGAAAATCAGGAAAGCGATCCATGCACTTGGACATTCCAAGTATGTTGGAATGTCTTGAAATTGTACTCAGTCATAGTCAACGACGCCCTGAACAAGAATCCGTTGAAAATATTTGCATATTGTTTAAGGAATATTTTTAAAGAATTTCTGAAAATCAGGAAAGCGATCCATGCACTTAGGCAGTGACTTAACTTTTTCGTCAAAAAAGACCCCAAAAGTATCTTGGAATGTCTTGAAATTGTACACAGTCATAGTCAAGAATGCCCTGAACAAGAATCCGTTGAATATATTTGCATATCTCTTGAAGAATATTTTTAATGAATTTTTGAAAATCCGGAAAGCGATCCATGCACTTGGACATTCCAAGTATGTTGGAATGTCTTGAAATTGTTCTCGGTCATCGTCAACGACGCCCTGAACAAGAATCCATTGAAAATATTTGCATATCTCTTAAGGAATATTTTTAATGAATTTTTGAAAATGATGAAAGTCTGTGCACATAGGCAGTGACTTAACTTTTTATTCAAAAAAGACCCCAAAGGTATCTTGGAATGTCTTTAAATTGTACACAGTCATAGTCAAGCATGCCCTGAACAAGAATCCGTTGAATATATTTGCATATCTCTTGAAGAATATTTTTAATGAACTTTTGAAAATCAGGAAAGCGATCCATGCACTTGGACATTCCAAGTATGTTGGAATGTCTTGAAATTGTACTCGGTCATAGTCAACGACGCCCTGAACAAGAATCCATTGAAAATATTTGCATATCTCTTAAGGAATATTTTTAATGAATTTTTGAAAATGATGAAAGTCTGTGCACTGAGGCAGTGACTTAACTTTTTATTCAAAAAAGACCCCAAAGGTATCTTGGAATGTCTTGAAATTGTTCACAGTCATAGTCAAGCATGCCCTGAACAAGAATCCGTTGAATATATTTGCATATCTCTTGAAGAATATTTTTAATGAACTTTTGAAAATCAGGAAAGCGATCCATGCACTTGGACATTCCAAGTATGTTGGAATGTCTTGAAATTGTACTCAGTCATAGTCAACGACGCCCTGAACAAGAATCCGTTGAAAATATTTGCATATCGCTTAAGGAATATTTCTAATGAATTTTTGAAAATCAGGAAAGCGATCCATGCACTTAGGCAGTGACTTAACTTTTTTGTCAAAAAAGACCCCAAAAGTATCTTGGAATGTCTTGAAATTGTACACAGTCATAGTCAAGCATGCCCTGAACAAGAATCCGTTGAATATATTTGCATATCTCTTGAAGAATATTTTTAATGAATTTTTGAAAATCCGAAAAGCGATCCATGCACTTGGACATTCCAAGTATGTTGGAATGTCTTGAAATTGTACTCAGTCATAGTCAACGACGCCCTGAACAAGAATCAATTGAAAATATTTGCATATCTCTTAAGGAATATTTTTAATGAATTTTTGAAAATGAGGAAAGTCTGTGCACTTAGGCAGTGACTTAACTTTTTATTCAAAAAAGACCCCAAAAGTATCTTGGAATGTCTTGAAATTGTACACAGTCATAGTCAAGCATGCCCTGAACAAGAATCCGTTGAATATATTTGCATATCTCTTGAAGAATATTTTTAATGAACTTTTGAAAATCAGGAAAGCGATCCATGCACTTGGACATTCCAAGTATGTTGGAATGTCTTGAAATTGTACTCAGTCATAGTCAACGACGCCCTGAACAAGAATCCGTTGAAAATATTTGCATATCGCTTAAGGAATATTTTTAATGAATTTTTGAAAATGAGGAAAGCGATCCATGCCCTTAGGCAGTGACTTAACTTTTTTGTCAAAAAAGACCCCAAAAGTATCTTGGAATGTCTTGAAATTGTACACAGTCATAGTCAAGCATGCCCTGAACAAGAATCCGTTGAATATATTTGCATATCTCTTGAAGAATATTTTTAATGAATTTTTGAAAATCCGGAAAGCGATCCATGCACTTGGACATTCCAAGTATGTTGGAATGTCTTGAAATTGTACTCGGTCATAGTCAACGACGCCCTGAACAAGAATCCATTGAAAATATTTGCATATCTCTTAAGGAATATTTTTAATGAATTTTTGAAAATGATGAAAGTCTGTGCACTTAGGCAGTGACTTAACTTTTTATTCAAAAAAGACCCCAAAGGTATCTTGGAATGTCTTGAAATTGTTCACAGTCATAGTCAAGCATGCCCTGAACAAGAATCCGTTGAATATATTTGCATATCTCTTGAAGAATATTTTTAATGAACTTTTGAAAATCAGGAAAGCGATCCATGCACTTGGACATTCCAAGTATGTTGGAATGTCTTGAAATTGTACTCAGTCATAGTCAACGACGCCCTGAACAAGAATCCGTTGAAAATATTTGCATATCGCTTAAGGAATATTTTTAATGAATTTTTGAAAATCAGAAAAGCGATCCATGCCCTTAGGCAGTGACTTAACTTTTTTGTCAAAAAAGACCCCAAAAGTATCTTGGAATGTCTTGAAATTGTACACAGTCATAGTCAAGCATGCCCTGAACAAGAATCCGTTGAATATATTTGCATATCTCTTGAAGAATATTTTTAATGAATTTTTGAAAATCCGAAAAGCGATCCATGCACTTGGACATTCCAAGTATGTTGGAATGTCTTGAAATTGTACTCAGTCATAGTCAACGACGCCCTGAACAAGAATCAATTGAAAATATTTGCATATCTCTTAAGGAAAATTTTAATGAATTTTTGAAAATGAGGAAAGTCTGTGCACTTAGGCAGTGACTTAACTTTTTATTCAAAAAAGACCCCAAAAGTATCTTGGAATGTCTTGTAATTGTACACAGTCATAGTCAAGCATGCCCTGAACAAGAATCCGTTGAATATATTTGCATATTTCTTGAAGAATATTTTTAATGAACTTTTGAAAATCAGGTAAGCGATCCATGCACTTGGACATTCCAAGTATGTTGGAATGTCTTGAAATTGTACTCAGTCATAGTCAACGACGCCCTGAACAAGAATCCGTTGAAAATATTTGTATATCGTTTAAGGAATATTTTTAAAGAATTTCTGAAAATCAGGAAAGCGATCCATGCACTTAGGCAGTGACTTAACTTTTTCGTCAAAAAAGACCCCAAAAGTATCTTGGAATGTCTTGAAATTGTACACAGTCATAGTCAAGAATGCCCTGAACAAGAATCCGTTGAATATATTTGCATATCTCTTGAAGAATATTTTTAATGAATTTTTGAAAATCCGGAAAGCGATCCATGCACTTGGACATTCCAAGTATGTTGGAATGTCTTGAAATTGTACTCGGTCATAGTCAACGACGCCCTGAACAAGAATCCATTGAAAATATTTGCATATCTCTTAAGGAATATTTTTAATGAATTTTTGAAAATGATGAAAGTCTGTGCACTTAGGCAGTGACTTAACTTTTTATCCAAAAAAGACCCCAAAGGTATCTTGGAATGTCTTGAAATTGTACACAGTCATAGTCAAGCATGCCCTGAACAAGAATCCGTTGAATATATTTGCATATCTCTTGAAGAATATTTTTAATGAACTTTTGAAAATCAGGAAAGCGATCCATGCACTTGGACATTCCAAGTATGTTGGAATGTCTTGAAATTGTACTCAGTCATAGTCAACGACGCCCTGAACAAGAATCCGTTGAAAATATTTGCATATCGCTTAAGGAATATTTCTAATGAATTTTTGAAAATCAGGAAAGCGATCCATGCACTTAGGCAGTGACTTAACTTTTTTGTCAAAAAAGACCCCAAAAGTATCTTGGAATGTCTTGAAATTGTACACAGTCATAGTCAAGCATGCCCTGAACAAGAATCCGTTGAATATATTTGCATATCTCTTGAAGAATATTTTTAATGAACTTTTGAAAATCAGGAAAGCGATCCATGCACTTGGACATTCCAAGTATGTTGGAATGTCTTGAAATTGTACTCAGTCATAGTCAACGACGCCCTGAACAAGAATCCGTTGAAAATATTTGCATATCGCTTAAGGAATATTTTTAATGAATTTTTGAAAATGAGGAAAGCGATCCATGCCCTTAGGCAGTGACTTAACTTTTTTGTCAAAAAAGACCCCAAAAGTATCTTGGAATGTCTTGAAATTGTACACAGTCATAGTCAAGCATGCCCTGAACAAGAATCCGTTGAATATATTTGCATATCTCTTGAAGAATATTTTTAATGAATTTTTGAAAATCCGAAAAGCGATCCATGCACTTGGACATTCCAAGTATGTTGGAATGTCTTGAAATTGTACTCAGTCATAGTCAACGACGCCCTGAACAAGAATCAATTGAAAATATTTGCATATCTCTTAAGGAAAATTTTAATGAATTTTTGAAAATGAGGAAAGTCTGTGCACTTAGGCAGTGACTTAACTTTTTATTCAAAAAAGACCCCAAAAGTATCTTGGAATGTCTTGTAATTGTACACAGTCATAGTCAAGCATGCCCTGAACAAGAATCCGTTGAATATATTTGCATATCTCTTGAAGAATATTTTTAATGAACTTTTGAAAATCAGGAAAGCGATCCATGCACTTGGACATTCCAAGTATGTTGGAATGTCTTGAAATTATACTCAGTCATAGTCAACGACGCCCTGAACAAGAATCCGTTGAAAATGTTTGCATATCGTTTAAGGAATATTTTTAAAGAATTTCTGAAAATCAGGAAAGCGATCCATGCACTTAGGCAGTGACTTAACTTTTTTGTCAAAAAAGACCCCAAAAGTATCTTGGAATGTCTTGAAATTGTACACAGTCATAGTCAAGCATGCCCTGAACAAGAATCCGTTGAATATATTTGCATATCTCTTGAAGAATATTTTTAATGAACTTTTGAAAATCAGGAAAGCGATCCATGCACTTGGACATTCCAAGTATGTTGGAATGTCTTGAAATTGTACTCAGTCATAGTCAACGACGCCCTGAACAAGAATCCGTTGAAAATATTTGCATATCGCTTAAGGAATATTTTTAATGAATTTTTGAAAATGAGGAAAGCGATCCATGCCCTTAGGCAGTGACTTAACTTTTTTGTCAAAAAAGACCCCAAAAGTATCTTGGAATGTCTTGAAATTGTACACAGTCATAGTCAAGCATGCCCTGAACAAGAATCCGTTGAATATATTTGCATATCTCTTGAAGAATATTTTTAATGAATTTTTGAAAATCCGAAAAGCGATCCATGCACTTGGACATTCCAAGTATGTTGGAATGTCTTGAAATTGTACTCAGTCATAGTCAACGACGCCCTGAACAAGAATCAATTGAAAATATTTGCATATCTCTTAAGGAAAATTTTAATGAATTTTTGAAAATGAGGAAAGTCTGTGCACTTAGGCAGTGACTTAACTTTTTATTCAAAAAAGACCCCAAAAGTATCTTGGAATGTCTTGTAATTGTACACAGTCATAGTCAAGCATGCCCTGAACAAGAATCCGTTGAATATATTTGCATATCTCTTGAAGAATATTTTTAATGAACTTTTGAAAATCAGGAAAGCGATCCATGCACTTGGACATTCCAAGTATGTTGGAATGTCTTGAAATTATACTCAGTCATAGTCAACGACGCCCTGAACAAGAATCCGTTGAAAATGTTTGCATATCGTTTAAGGAATATTTTTAAAGAATTTCTGAAAATCAGGAAAGCGATCCATGCACTTAGGCAGTGACTTAACTTTTTCGTCAAAAAAGACCCCAAAAGTATCTTGGAATGTCTTGAAATTGTACACAGTCATAGTCAAGAATGCCCTGAACAAGAATCCGTTGAATATATTTGCATATCTCTTGAAGAATATTTTTAATGAATTTTTGAAAATCCGGAAAGCGATCCATGCACTTGGACATTCCAAGTATGTTGGAATGTCTTGAAATTGTACTCGGTCATAGTCAACGATGCCCTGAACAAGAATCCATTGAAAATATTTGCATATCTCTTAATGAATATTTTTAATGAATTTTTGAAAATGATGAAAGTCTATGCACTTAGGCAGTGACTTAACTTTTTATTCAAAAAAGACCCCAAAGGTATCTTGGAATGTCTTGAAATTGTACACAGTCATAGTCAAGCATGCCCTGAACAAGAATCCGTTGAATATATTTGCATATCTCTTGAAGAATATTTTTAATGAACTTTTGAAAATCAGGAAAGCGATCCATGCACTTGGACATTCCAAGTATGTTGGAATGTCTTGAAATTGTACTCAGTCATAGTCAACGACGCCCTGAACAAGAATCCGTTGAAAATATTTGCATATTGTTTAAGGAATATTTTTAAAGAATTTCTGAAAATCAGGAAAGCGATCCATGCACTTAGGCAGTGACTTAACTTTTTCGTCAAAAAAGACCCCAAAAGTATCTTGGAATGTCTTGAAATTGTACACAGTCATAGTCAAGAATGCCCTGAACAAGAATCCGTTGAATATATTTGCATATCTCTTGAAGAATATTTTTAATGAATTTTTGAAAATCCGGAAAGCGATCCATGCACTTGGACATTCCAAGTATGTTGGAATGTCTTGAAATTGTTCTCGGTCATCGTCAACGACGCCCTGAACAAGAATCCATTGAAAATATTTGCATATCTCTTAAGGAATATTTTTAATGAATTTTTGAAAATGATGAAAGTCTGTGCACATAGGCAGTGACTTAACTTTTTATTCAAAAAAGACCCCAAAGGTATCTTGGAATGTCTTTAAATTGTACACAGTCATAGTCAAGCATGCCCTGAACAAGAATCCGTTGAATATATTTGCATATCTCTTGAAGAATATTTTTAATGAACTTTTGAAAATCAGGAAAGCGATCCATGCACTTGGACATTCCAAGTATGTTGGAATGTCTTGAAATTGTACTCGGTCATAGTCAACGACGCCCTGAACAAGAATCCATTGAAAATATTTGCATATCTCTTAAGGAATATTTTTAATGAATTTTTGAAAATGATGAAAGTCTGTGCACTGAGGCAGTGACTTAACTTTTTATTCAAAAAAGACCCCAAAGGTATCTTGGAATGTCTTGAAATTGTACACAGTCATAGTCAAGCATGCCCTGAACAAGAATCCGTTGAATATATTTGCATATCTCTTGAAGAATATTTTTAATGAACTTTTGAAAATCAGGAAAGCGATCCATGCACTTGGACATTCCAAGTATGTTGGAATGTCTTGAAATTGTACTCAGTCATAGTCAACGACGCCCTGAACAAGAATCCGTTGAAAATATTTGCATATCGCTTAAGGAATATTTCTAATGAATTTTTGAAAATCAGGAAAGCAATCCATGCACTTAGGCAGTGACTTAACTTTTTTGTCAAAAAAGACCCCAAAAGTATCTTGGAATGTCTTGAAATTGTACACAGTCATAGTCAAGCATGCCCTGAACAAGAATCCGTTGAATATATTTGCATATCTCTTGAAGAATATTTTTAATGAATTTTTGAAAATCCGAAAAGCGATCCATGCACTTGGACATTCCAAGTATGTTGGAATGTCTTGAAATTGTACTCAGTCATAGTCAACGACGCCCTGAACAAGAATCAATTGAAAATATTTGCATATCTCTTAAGGAATATTTTTAATGAATTTTTGAAAATGAGGAAAGTCTGTGCACTTAGGCAGTGACTTAACTTTTTATTCAAAAAAGACCCCAAAAGTATCTTGGAATGTCTTGAAATTGTACACAGTCATAGTCAAGCATGCCCTGAACAAGAATCCGTTGAATATATTTGCATATCTCTTGAAGAATATTTTTAATGAACTTTTGAAAATCAGGAAAGCGATCCATGCACTTGGACATTCCAAGTATGTTGGAATGTCTTGAAATTGTACTCAGTCATAGTCAACGACGCCCTGAACAAGAATCCGTTGAAAATATTTGCATATCGCTTAAGGAATATTTTTAATGAATTTTTGAAAATGAGGAAAGCGATCCATGCCCTTAGGCAGTGACTTAACTTTTTTGTCAAAAAAGACCCCAAAAGTATCTTGGAATGTCTTGAAATTGTACACAGTCATAGTCAAGCATGCCCTGAACAAGAATCCGTTGAATATATTTGCATATCTCTTGAAGAATATTTTTAATGAATTTTTGAAAATCCGAAAAGCGATCCATGCACTTGGACATTCCAAGTATGTTGGATTGTCTTGAAATTGTACTCAGTCATAGTCAACGACGCCCTGAACAAGAATCAATTGAAAATATTTGCATATCTCTTAAGGAAAATTTTAATGAATTTTTGAAAATGAGGAAAGTCTGTGCACTTAGGCAGTGACTTAACTTTTTATTCAAAAAAGACCCCAAAAGTATCTTGGAATGTCTTGTAATTGTACACAGTCATAGTCAAGCATGCCCTGAACAAGAATCCGTTGAATATATTTGCATATCTCTTGAAGAATATTTTTAATGAACTTTTGAAAATCAGGAAAGCGATCCATGCACTTGGACATTCCAAGTATGTTGGAATGTCTTGAAATTATACTCAGTCATAGTCAACGACGCCCTGAACAAGAATCCGTTGAAAATGTTTGCATATCGTTTAAGGAATATTTTTAAAGAATTTCTGAAAATCAGGAAAGCGATCCATGCACTTAGGCAGTGACTTAACTTTTTCGTCAAAAAAGACCCCAAAAGTATCTTGGAATGTCTTGAAATTGTACACAGTCATAGTCAAGAATGCCCTGAACAAGAATCCGTTGAATATATTTGCATATCTCTTGAAGAATATTTTTAATGAATTTTTGAAAATCCGGAAAGCGATCCATGCACTTGGACATTCCAAGTATGTTGGAATGTCTTGAAATTGTACTCGGTCATAGTCAACGATGCCCTGAACAAGAATCCATTGAAAATATTTGCATATCTCTTAATGAATATTTTTAATGAATTTTTGAAAATGATGAAAGTCTATGCACTTAGGCAGTGACTTAACTTTTTATTCAAAAAAGACCCCAAAGGTATCTTGGAATGTCTTGAAATTGTACACAGTCATAGTCAAGCATGCCCTGAACAAGAATCCGTTGAATATATTTGCATATCTCTTGAAGAATATTTTTAATGAACTTTTGAAAATCAGGAAAGCGATCCATGCACTTGGACATTCCAAGTATGTTGGAATGTCTTGAAATTATACTCAGTCATAGTCAACGACGCCCTGAACAAGAATCCGTTGAAAATATTTGCATATCGTTTAAGGAATATTTTTAAAGAATTTCTGAAAATCAGGAAAGCGATCCATGCACTTAGGCAGTGACTAAACTTTTTTGTCAAAAAAGACCCCAAAAGTATCTTGGAATGTCTTGAAATTGTACACAGTCATAGTCAAGCATGCCCTGAACAAGAATATGTTGAATATATTTGCATATCTGTTGAAGAATATTTTAAATAAATTTTTGAAAATCCGAAAAGCGATCCATGCACTTGGACATTCCAAGTATGTTGGAATGTCTTGAAATTGTACTCAGTCATAGTCAACGACGCCCTGAACAAGAATCAATTGAAAATATTTGCATATCTCTTAAGGAATATTTTTAATGAATTTTTGAAAATGAGGAAAGTCTGTGCACTTAGGCAGTGACTTAACTTTTTCGTCAAAAAAGACCTCAAAAGTATCTTGGAATGTCTTGAAATTGTACACAGTCATAGTCAAGAATGCCCTGAACAAGAATCCGTTGAATATATTTGCATATCTCTTGAAGAATATTTTTAATGAATTTTTGAAAATCCGGAAAGCGATCCATGCACTTGGACATTCCAAGTATGTTGGAATGTCTTGAAATTGTTCTCGGTCATAGTCAACGACGCCCTGAACAAGAATCCATTGAAAATATTTGCATATCTCTTAAGGAATATTTTTAATGAATTTTTGAAAATGATGAAAGTCTGTGCACTTAGGCAGTGACTTAACTTTTTATTCAAAAAAGACCCCAAAGGTATCTTGGAATGTCTTGAAATTGTACACAGTCATAGTCAAGCATGCCCTGAACAAGAATCCGTTGAATATATTTGCATATCTCTTGAAGAATATTTTTAATGAACTTTTGAAAATCAGGAAAGCGATCCATGCACTTGGACATTCCAAGTATGTTGGAATGTCTTGAAATTGTACTCAGTCATAGTCAACGACGCCCTGAACAAGAATCCGTTGAAAATATTTGCATATCGCTTAAGGAATATTTTTAATGAATTTTTGAAAATCAGGAAAGCGATCCATGCACTTAGGCAGTGACTTAACTTTTTTGTCAAAAAAGACCCCAAAAGTATCTTGGAATGTCTTGAAATTGTACACAGTCATAGTCAAGCATGCCCTGAACAAGAATCCGTTGAATATATTTGCATATCTCTTGAAGAATATTTTTTAATGAATTTTTGAAAATCCGAAAAGCGATCCATGCACTTGGACATTCCAAGTATGTTGGAATGTCTTGAAATTGTACTCAGTCATAGTCAACGACGCCCTGAACAAGAATCCGTTGAAAATATTTGCATATCGTTTAAGGAATATTTTTAAAGAATTTCTGAAAATCAGGAAAGCGATCCATGCACTTAGGCAGTGACTTAACTTTTTCGTCAAAAAAGACCCCAAAAGTATCTTGGAATGTCTTGAAATTGTACACAGTCATAGTCAAGCATGCCCTGAACAAGAACCTGTTGAATATATTTGCATATCTCTTGAAGAATATTTTTAATGAATTTTTGAAAATCCGGAAAGCTATCCATGCACTTGGACATTCCAAGTAAGTTGGAATGTCTTGAAATTGTACTCAGTCATAGTCAACGACGCCCTGAACAAGAATCTATTGAAAATATTTGCATATCTCTTAAGGAATATTTTTAATGAATTTTTGAAAATGAGGAATTTCTGTGCACTTAGGCAGTGACTTAACTTTTTATTCAAAAAAGACCCCAAAGGTATCTTGGAATGTCTTGAAATTGTACACAGTCATAGTCAAGCATGCCCTGAACAAGAATCCGTTGAATATATTTGCATATCGCTTAAGGAATATTTTTAATGAATTTTTGAAAATCAGGAAAGCGATCCATGCACTTGGACATTCCAAGTATGTTGGAATGTCTTGAAATTGTACTCAGTCATAGTCAATGACGCCCTGAACAAGAATCCGTTGAAAATATTTGCATATCGCTTCAGGAATATTTTAAATGAATTTTTGAAAATCAGGAAAGCGATCCATGCACTTAGGCAGTGACTTAACTTTTTTGTCAAAAAAGACCCCAAAAGTATCTTGGAATGTCTTGAAATTGTACACAGTCATAGTCAAGCATGCCCTGAACAAGAATCCGTTGAATATATTTGCATATCTCTTGAAGAATATTTTTAATGAACTTTTGAAAATCAGGAAAGCGATCCATGCACTTGGACATTCCAAGTATGTTGGAATGTCTTGAAATTGTACTCAGTCATAGTCAACGACGCCCTGAACAAGAATCCGTTGAAAATATTTGCATATCGCTTAAGGAATATTTTTAATGAATTTTTGAAAATCAGGAAAGCGATCCATGCACTTAGGCAGTGACTTAACTTTTTCGTCAAAAAAGACCCCAAAAATTTTTTGGAATGTCTTGAAATTGTACACAGTCATAGTCAAGCATGCCCTGAACAAGAATCCGTTGAATATATTTGCATATCTCTTGAAGAATATTTTTAATGAATTTTTGAAAATCCGAAAAGTGATCCATGCACTTGGACATTCCAAGTATGTTGGAATGTCTTGAAATTGTACTCAGTCATAGTCAACGACGATCTGAACAAGAATCAATTGAAAATATTTGCATATCTCTTAAGGAATATTTTTAATGAATTTTTGAAAATGAGGAAAGTCTGTGCACTTAGGCAGTGACTTTATTTTTTTATTCAAAAAAGACCCCAAAAGTATCTTGGAATGTCTTGAAATTGTACACAGTCATAGTCAAGCATGCCCTGAACAAGAATCCGTTGAATATATTTGCATATCTCTTGAAGAATATTTTTAATGAACTTTTGAAAATCAGGAAAGCGATCCATGCACTTGGACATTCCAAGTATGTTGGAATGTCTTGAAATTGTACTCAGTCATAGTCAACGACGCCCTGAACAAGAATCCGTTGAAAATATTTGCATATCGTTTAAGGAATATTTTTTAAGAATTTCTGAAAATCAGGAAAGCGATCCATGCACTTAGGCAGTGACTTAACTTTTTCGTCAAAAAAGACCCCAAAAGTATCTTGGAATGTCTTGAAATTGTACACAGTCATAGTCAAGAATGCCCTGAACAAGAATCCGTTGAATATATTTGCATATCTCTTGAAGAATATTTTTAATGAATTTTTGAAAATCCGGAAAGCGATCCATGCACTTGGACATTCCAAGTATGTTGGAATGTCTTTAAATTGTACTCGGTCATAGTCAACGACGCCCTGAACAAGAATCCATTGAAAATATTTGCATATCTCTTAAGGAATATTTTTAATGAATTTTTGAAAATGATGAAAGTCTGTGCACTTAGGCAGTGACTTAACTTTTTATTCAAAAAAGACCCCAAAGGTATCTTGGAATGTCTTGAAATTGTACACAGTCATAGTCAAGCATGCCCTGAACAAGAATCCGTTGAATATATTTGCATATCTCTTGAAGAATATTTTTAATGAACTTTTGAAAATCAGGAAAGCGATCCATGCACTTGGACATTCCAAGTATGTTGGAATGTCTTGAAATTGTACTCAGTCATAGTCAACGACGCCCTGAACAAGAATCCGTTGAAAATATTTGCATATCGCTTAAGGAATATTTTTAATGAATTTTTGAAAATCAGGAAAGCGATCCATGCACTTAGGCAGTGACTTAACTTTTTCGTCAAAAAAGACCCCAAAAATGTTTTGGAATGTCTTGAAATTGTACACAGTCATAGTCAAGCATGCCCTGAACAAGAATCCGTTGAATATATTTGCATATCTCTTGAACAATATTTTTAATGAATTTTTGAAAATCCGAAAAGTGATCCATGCACTTGGACATTCCAAGTATGTTGGAATGTCTTGAAATTGTACTCAGTCATAGTCAACGACGATCTGAACAAGAATCAATTGAAAATATTTGCATATCTCTTAAGGAATATTTTTAATGAATTTTTGAAAATGAGAAAAGTCTGTGCACTTAGGCAGTGACTTAACTTTTTATTCAAAAAAGACCCCAAAAGTATCTTGGAATGTCTTGAAATTGTACACAGTCATAGTCAAGCATGCCCTGAACAAGAATCCGTTGAATATATTTGCATATCTCTTGGAGAATATTTTTAATGAATTTTTGAAAATCCGAAAAGCGATCCATGCACTTGGACATTCCAAGTATGTTGGAATGTCTTGAAATTGTACTCAGTCATAGTCAACGACGCCCTGAACAAGAATCAATTGAAAATATTTGCATATCTCTTAAGGAATATTTTTAATGAATTTTTGAAAATGAGGAAAGTCTGTGCACTTAGGCAGTGACTTAACTTTTTATTCAAAAAAGACCCCAAAAGTATCTTGGAATGTCTTGAAATTGTACACAGTCATAGTCAAGCATGAACAAGAATCCGTTGAATATATTTGCATATCTCTTGAAGAATATTTTTAATGAACTTTTGAAAATCAGGAAAGCGATCCATGCACTTGGACATTCCAAGTATGTTGGAATGTCTTGAAATTGTACTCAGTCATAGTCAACGACGCCCTGAACAAGAATCCGTTGAAAATATTTGCATATCGTTTAAGGAATTTTTTTTAAGAATTTCTGAAAATCAGGAAAGCGATCCATGCACTTAGGCAGTGACTTAACTTTTCCGTCAAAAAAGACCCCAAAAGTATCTTGGAATGTCTTGAAATTGTACACAGTCATAGTCAAGCATGCCCTGAACAAGAATCCGTTGAATATATTTGCATATCTCTTGAAGAATATTTTTAATGAATTTTTGAAAATCAGGAAAGCGATCCATGCACTTGGACATTCCAAGTATGTTGGAATGTCTTGAAATTGTACTCAGTCATAGTCAACGACGCCCTGAACAAGAATCCGTTGAAAATATTTGCATATCGCTTAAGGAATATTTTTAATGAATTTTTGAAAATCAGGAAAGCGATCCATGCACTTAGGCAGTGACTTAACTTTTTATTCAAAAAAGACCCCAAAAGTATCTTGGAATGTCTTGAAATTGTACACAGTCATAGTCAAGCATGCCCTGAACAAGAATCCGTTGAATATATTTGCATATCTCTTGAAGAATCTTTTTAATGAACTTTTGAAAATCAGGAAAGCGATCCATGCACTTGGACATTCCAAGTATGTTGGAATGTCTTGAAATTGTACTCGGTCATAGTCAACGACGCCCTGAACAAGAATCCATTGAAAATATTTGCATATCTCTTAAGGAATATTTTTAATGAATTTTTGAAAATGATGAAAGTCTGTGCACTTAGGCAGTGACTTAACTTTTTATTCAAAAAAGACCCCAAAAGTATCTTGGAATGTCTTGAAATTGTACTCAGTCATAGTCAACGACGATCTGAACAAGAATCAATTGAAAATATTTGCATATCTCTTAAGGAATATTTTTAATGAATTTTTGAAAATGAGGAAAGTCTGTGCACTTAGGCAGTGACTTAACTTTTTATTCAAAAAAGACCCCAAAAGTATCTTGGAATGTCTTGAAATTGTACACAGTCATAGTCAAGCATGCCCTGAACAAGAATCCGTTGAATATATTTGCATATCTCTTGAAGAATATTTTTAATGAACTTTTGAAAATCAGGAAAGCGATCCATGCACTTGGACATTCAAAGTATGTTGGAATGTCTTGAAATTGTACTCGGTCATAGTCAACGACGCCCTGAACAAGAATCCGTTGAAAATATTTGCATATCGCTTAAGGAATATTTTTAATGAATTTTTGAAAATCAGGAAAGCGATCCATGCACTTAGGCAGTGACTTAACTTTTTCGTCAAAAAAGACCCCAAAAGTATCTTGGAATGTCTTGAAATTGTACACAGTCATAGTCAAGCATGCCCTGAACAAGAATCCGTTGAATATATTTGCATATCGCTTAAGGAATATTTTTAATGAATTTTTGAAAATCAGGAAAGCGATCCATGCACTTGGACATTCCAAGTATGTTGGAATGTCTTGAAATTGTACTCAGTCATAGTCAACGACGCCCTGAACAAGAATCTATTGAAAATATTTGCATATCTCTTAAGGAATATTTTTAATGAATTTTTGAAAATGAGGAATTTCTGTGCACTTAGGCAGTGACTTAACTTTTTATTCAAAAAAGACCCCAAAAGTATCTTGTAATGTCTTGAAATTGTACACAGTCATAGTCAAGCATGCCCTGAACAAGAATCCGTTGAATATATTTGCATATCGCTTAAGGAATATTTTTAATGAATTTTTGAAAATCAGGAAAGCGATCCATGCACTTGGACATTCCAAGTATGTTGGAATGTCTTGAAATTGTACTCAGTCATAGTCAACGACGCCCTGAACAAGAATCCGTTGAAAATATTTGCATATCGCTTAAGGAATATTTTTAATGAATTTTTGAAAATTAGGAAAGCGATCCATGCACTTAGGCAGTGACTTAACTTTTGATGTTTTTGGTTTGTTTTTAAAGCATTAAAGCTGCAGGAGTTCATCCATGTCGCCCAGTCGCTGGAAACAAACGTTTGGACACCATGGATCACACAGCAGGAAATAAGGTGAGACGGAGGAAACGATCCATTTGCCCTGATGCACTTAGTGACTTGACTTTTTTTTCAAAAAAGACCCCAAAAGTATCTTGGAATGTCTTGAAATTGTACACAGTCATAGTCAAGCATGCCCTGAACAAGAATCCGTTGAATATATTTGCATATCTCTTGAGGAATATTTTTAATGAATTTTTGAAAATCAGGAAAGCGATCCATGCATTTAGGCAGTGACTTAACTTTTGATGTTTTTGGGTTGTTTTTAAAGAATTAAAGCTGCAGGAGTTCATCCATGTCGTCCAGTCGCTGGAAACAAACGTTTGGACACCGTGGATCACACAGCAGGATATCAGGTGAGACGAAGGAAACGATCCATTTGCCCTGATGCACTTAGTGACTTGACTTTTTTTTCAAAAAAAAACCCAAAAGTAAATTGGAATGTCTTGAAATTGTACACAGTCATAGTCAAGCATGCCCTGAACAAGAATCCGTTGAATATATTTGCATATCTCTTGAAGAATATTTTTAATTGAATTTTTGAAAATCCGGAAAGCGATCCATGCACTTGGACATTCCAAGTATGTTGGAATGTCTTGAAATTGTACTCAGTCATAGTCAACGACGCCCTGAACAAGAATCCGTTGAAAATATTTGCATATCGCTTAAGGAATATTTTTAATGAATTTTTGAAAATCAGGAAAGCAATCCATGCACTTAGGCAGTGACTTAACTTTTTTGTCAAAAAAGAACCCAAAAGTATCTTGGAATGTCTTGAAATTGTACACAGTCATAGTCAAGCATGCCCTGAACAAGAAACCGTTGAATATATTTGCATATCTCTTGAAGAATATTTTTAATTAATTTTTGAAAATCCGAAAAGCGATCCATGCACTTGGACATTCCAAGTATGTTGGAATGTCTTGAAATTGTACTCAGTCATAGTCAACAACGCCCTGAACAAGAATCCATTGAAAATATTTGCATATCGCTTAAGGAATATTTTTAATGAATTTTTGAAATCAGGAAAGCGATCCATGCACTTAGGCAGTGACTTAACTTTTTTGTCAAAAAAGACCCCAAAAGTATCTTGGAATGTCTTGAAATTGTACACAGTCATAGTCAAGCATGCCCTGAACAAGAATCCGTTGAATATATTTGCATATCTCTTGAAGAATATTTTTAATGAACTTTTGAAAATCAGGAAAGCGATCCATGTACTTGGAATTTCAAAGTATGTTGGAATGTCTTGAAATTGTACTCGGTCATAGTCAACGACGCCCTGAACAAGAATCCGTTGAAAATATTTGCATATCGCTTAAGGAATATTTTTAATGAATTTTTGAAAATCAGGAAAGCGATCCATGCACTTAGGCAGTGACTTAACTTTTTCGTCAAAAAAGACCCCAAAAGTATCTTGGAATGTCTTGAAATTGTACACAGTCATAGTCAAGCATGCCCTGAACAAGAATCCGTTGAATATATTTGCATATCTCTTGAAGAATATTTTTAATGAATTTTTGAAAATCCGAAAAGCACCATGCACTTGGACATTCCAAGTATGTTGGAATGTCTTAGAATTGTACTCAGTCATAGTCAACGACGCTCTGAACAAGAATCAATTGAAAATATTTGCATATCTCTTAAGGAATATTTTTAATGAATTTTTGAAAATGAGGAAAGTCTGTGCACTTAGGCAGTGACTTAACTTTTTATTCAAAAAAGACCCCAAAAGTATCTTGGAATGTCTTGAAATTGTACACAGTCATAGTCAAGCATGCCCTGAACAAGAATCCGTTGAATATATTTGCATATCTCTTGAAGAATATTTTTAATGAACTTTTGAAAATCCGGAAAGCGATCCATGTACTTGGACATTCAAAGTATGTTGGAATGTCTTGAAATTGTACTCGGTCATAGTCAACGACGCCCTGAACAAGAATCCGTTGAAAATATTTGGATATCGCTTAAGGAATATTTTTAATGAATTTTTGAAAATCAGGAAAGCGATCCATGCACTTAGGCAGTGACTTAACTTTTTCGTCAAAAAAGACCCCAAAAGTATCTTGGAATGTCTTGAAATTGTACACAGTCATAGTCAAGCATGCCCTGAACAAGAATATGTTGAATATATTTGCATATCTCTTGAAGAATATTTTTAATTAATTTTTGAAAATCCGAAAAGCGATCCATGCACTTGGACATTCCAAGTATGTTGGAATGTCTTGAAATTGTACTCAGTCATAGTCAACGACGCCCTGAACAAGAATCAATTGAAAATATTTGCATATCTCTTAAGGAATATTTTTAATGAATTTTTGAAAATGAGGAAAGTCTGTGCACTTAGGCAGTGACTTAACTTTTTATTCAAAAAAGACCCCAAAAGTATCTTGGAATGTCTTGAAATTGTACACAGTCATAGTCAAGCATGCCCTGAACAAGAATCCGTTGAATATATTTGCATATCTCTTGAAGAATATTTTTAATGAACTTTTGAAAATCAGGAAAGCGATCCATGCACTTGGACATTCCAAGTATGTTGGAATGTCTTGAAATTGTACTCAGTCATAGTCAACGACGCCCTGAACAAGAATCCGTTGAAAATATTTGCATATCGTTTAAGGAATATTTTTAAAGAATTTCTGAAAATCAGGAAAGCGATCCATGCACTTAGGCAGTGACTTAACTTTTTCGTCAAAAAAGACCCCAAAAGTATCTTGGAATGTCTTGAAATTGTACACAGTCATAGTCAAGAATGCCCTGAACAAGAATCCGTTGAATATATTTGCATATCTCTTGAAGAATATTTTTAATGAATTTTTGAAAATCCGGAAAGCGATCCATGCACTTGGACATTCCAAGTATGTTGGAATGTCTTGAAATTGTACTCGGTCATAGTCAACGACGCCCTGAACAAGAATCCATTGCAAATATTTGCATATCTCTTAAGGAATATTTTTAATGAATTTTTGAAAATGATGAAAGTCTGTGCACTGAGGCAGTGACTTAACTTTTTATTCAAAAAAGACCCCAAAGGTATCTTGGAATGTCTTGAAATTGTACACAGTCATAGTCAAGCATGCCCTGAACAAGAATCCGTTGAATATATTTGCATATCTCTTGAAGAATATTTTTAATGAACTTTTGAAAATCAGGAAAGCGATCCATGCACTTGGACATTCCAAGTATGTTGGAATGTCTTGAAATTGTACTCAGTCATAGCCAACGACGCCCTGAACAAGAATCCATTGAAAATATTTGCATATCGTTTAAGGAATATTTTTAAAGAATTTCTGAAAATCAGGAAAGCGATCCATGCACTTAGGCAGTGACTTAACTTTTTCGTCAAAAAAGACCCCAAAAGTATCTTGGAATGTCTTGAAATTGTACACAGTCATAGTCAAGAATGCCCTGAACAAGAATCCGTTGAATATATTTGCATATCTCTTGAAGAATATTTTTAATGAATTTTTGAAAATCCGGAAAGCGATCCATGCACTTGGACATTCCAAGTATGTTGGAATGTCTTGAAATTGTACTCAGTCATAGTCAACGACGCCCTGAACAAGAATCCATTGAAAATATTTGCATATGTCTTAAGGAATATTTTTAATGAATTTTTGAAAATGATGAAAGTCTGTGCACTTAGGCAGTGACTTAACTTTTTATTCAAAAAAGACCCCAAAGGTATCTTGGAATGTCTTGAAATTGTACACAGTCATAGTCAAGCATGCCCTGAACAAGAATCCGTTGAATATATTTGCATATCTCTTGAAGAATATTTTTAATGAACTTTTGAAAATCAGGAAAGCGATCCATGCACTTGGACATTCCAAGTATGTTGTAATGTCTTGAAATTGTACTCAGTCATAGTCAACGACGCCCTGAACAAGAATCCGTTGAAAATATTTGCATATCGCTTAAGGAATATTTCTAATGAATTTTTGAAAATCAGGTAAGCGATCCATGCACTTAGGCAGTGACTTAACTTTTTTGTCAAAAAAGACCCCGAAAGTATCTTGGAATGTCTTGAAATTGTACACAGTCATAGTCAACGACGCCCTGAACAAGAATCCGTTGAAAATATTTGCATATCGTTTAAGGAATATTTTTAAAGAATTTCTGAAAATCAGGAAAGCGATCCATGCACTTAGGCAGTGACTTAACTTTTTCGTCAAAAAAGACCCCAAAAGTATCTTGGAATGTCTTGAAATTGTACACAGTCATAGTCAAGCATGCCCTGAACAAGAATCCGTTGAATATATTTGCATATCTCTTGAAGAATATTTTTAATGAACTTTTGAAAATCAGGAAAGCGATCCATGCACTTGGACATTCCAAGTATGTTGGAATGTCTTGAAATTGTACTCAGTCATAGTCAACGACGCCCTGAACAAGAATCCGTTGAAAATATTTGCATATTGTTTAAGGAGTATTTTTAAAGAATTTCTGAAAATCAGGAAAGCGATCCATGCACTTAGGCAGTGACTAAACTTTTTTGTCAAAAAAGACCCCAAAAGTATCTTGGAATGTCTTGAAATTGTACACAGTCATAGTCAAGCATGCCCTGAACAAGAATATGTTGAATATATTTGCATATCTCTTGAAGAATATTTTTAATTAATTTTTGAAAATCCGAAAAGCGATCCATGCACTTGGACATTCCAAGTATGTTGGAATGTCTTGAAATTGTACTCAGTCATAGTCAACGACGCCCTGAACAAGAATCAATTGAAAATATTTGCATATCTCTTAAGGAATATTTTTAATGAATTTTTGAAAATCAGGAAAGTCTGTGCACTTAGGCAGTGACTTAACTTTTTATTCAAAAAAGACCCCAAAAGTATCTTGGAATGTCTTGAAATTGTACACAGTCATAGTCAAGCATGCCCTGAACAAGAATCCATTGAATATATTTGCATATCTCTTGAAGAATATTTTTAATGAACTTTTGAAAATCAGGAAAGCGATCCATGCACTTGGACATTCCAAGTATGTTGGAATGTCTTGAAATTGTACTCAGTCATAGTCAACGACGCCCTGAACAAGAATCCGTTGAAAATATTTGCATATCGTTTAAGG
The DNA here is from genome assembly GCF_963457635.1 of Microchirus variegatus. NCBI lineage: Eukaryota > Metazoa > Chordata > Actinopteri > Pleuronectiformes > Soleidae > Microchirus > Microchirus variegatus. The sequence continues at coordinate 1,604,193 of NW_028154775.1, forward strand.
AATATTTTTAAAGAATTTCTGAAAATCAGGAAAGCGATCCATGCACTTAGGCAGTGACTTAACTTTTTTGTCAAAAAAGACCCCAAAAGTATCTTGGAATGTCTTGAAATTGTACACAGTCATAGTCAAGCATGCCCTGAACAAGAATCCGTTGAATATATTTGCATATCTCTTGAAGAATATTTTAAATGAATTTTTGAAAATCAGGAAAGCGATCCATGCACTTGGACATTCCAAGTATGTTGGAATGTCTTGAAATTGTACTCGGTCATAGTCAACGACGCCCTGAACAAGAATCCATTGAAAATATTTGCATATCTCTTAAGGAATATTTTTAATGAATTTTTGAAAATGATGAAAGTCTGTGCACTGAGGCAGTGACTTAACTTTTTATTCAAAAAAGACCCCAAAGGTATCTTGGAATGTCTTGAAATTGTACACAGTCATAGTCAAGCATGCCCTGAACAAGAATCCATTGAATATATTTGCATATCTCTTGAAGAATATTTTTAATGAACTTTTGAAAATCAGGAAAGCGATCCATGCACTTGGACATTCCAAGTATGTTGGAATGTCTTGAAATTGTACTCAGTCATAGTCAACGACGCCCTGAACAAGAATCCGTTGAAAATATTTGCATATCGTTTAAGGAATATTTTTAAAGAATTTCTGAAAATCAGGAAAGCGATCCATGCACTTAGGCAGTGACTTAACTTTTTTGTCAAAAAAGACCCCAAAAGTATCTTGGAATGTCTTGAAATTGTACACAGTCATAGTCAAGCATGCCCTGAACAAGAATCCGTTGAATATATTTGCATATCTCTTGAAGAATATTTTTAATGAATTTTTGAAAATCAGGAAAGCGATCCATGCACTTGGACATTCCAAGTATGTTGGAATGTCTTGAAATTGTACTCGGTCATAGTCAACGACGCCCTGAACAAGAATCCATTGAAAATATTTGCATATCTCTTAAGGAATATTTTTAATGAATTTTTGAAAATGATGAAAGTCTGTGCACTGAGGCAGTGACTTAACTTTTTATTCAAAAAAGACCCCAAAGGTATCTTGGAATGTCTTGAAATTGTACACAGTCATAGTCAAGCATGCCCTGAACAAGAATCCGTTGAATATATTTGCATATCTCTTGAAGAATATTTTTAATGAACTTTTGAAAATCAGGAAAGCGATCCATGCACTTGGACATTCCAAGTATGTTGGAATGTCTTGAAATTGTACTCAGTCATAGCCAACGACGCCCTGAACAAGAATCCGTTGAAAATATTTGCATATCGTTTAAGGAATATTTTTAAAGAATTTCTGAAAATCAGGAAAGCGATCCATGCACTTTGGCAGTGACTTAACTTTTTCGTCAAAAAAGACACCAAAAGTATCTTGGAATGTCTTGAAATTGTACACAGTCATAGTCAAGAATGCCCTGAACAAGAATCCGTTGAATATATTTGCATATCTCTTGAAGAATATTTTTAATGAATTTTTGAAAATCCGGAAAGCGATCCATGCACTTGGACATTCCAAGTATGTTGGAATGTCTTGAAATTGTACTCGGTCATAGTCAACGACGCCCTGAACAAGAATCCATTGAAAATATTTGCATATCTCTTAAGGAATATTTTTAATGAATTTTTGAAAATGATGAAAGTCTGTGCACTTAGGCAGTGACTTAACTTTTTATTCAAAAAAGACCCCAAAGGTATCTTGGAATGTCTTGAAATTGTACACAGTCATAGTCAAGCATGTCCTGAACAAGAATCCGTTGAATATATTTGCATATCTCTTGAAGAATATTTTTAATGAACTTTTGAAAATCAGGAAAGCGATCCATGCACTTGGACATTCCAAGTATGTTGGAATGTCTTGAAATTGTACTCAGTCATAGTCAACGACGCTCTGAACAAGAATCCGTTGAAAATATTTGCATATCGCTTAAGGAATATTTCTAATGAATTTTTGAAAATCAGGAAAGCGATCCATGCACTTAGGCAGTGACTTAACTTTTTTGTCAAAAAAGACCCCAAAAGTATCTTGGAATGTCTTGAAATTGTACACAGTCATAGTCAAGCATGCCCTGAACAAGAATCCGTTGAATATATTTGCATATCTCTTGATGAATATTTTTAATGAACTTTTGAAAATCCGGAAAGCGATCCATGCACTTGGACATTCCAAGTATGTTGGAATGTCTTGAAATTGTACTCAGTCATAGTCAACGACGCCCTGAACAAGAATCCGTTGAAAATATTTGCATATCGTTTAAGGAATATTTTTAAAGAATTTCTGAAAATCAGGAAAGCGATCCATGCACTTAGGCAGTGACTTAACTTTTTCGTCAAAAAAGACCCCAAAAGTATCTTGGAATGTCTTGAAATTGTACACAGTCATAGTCAAGCATGCCCTGAACAAGAATCCGTTGAATATATTTGCATATCTCTTGAAGAATATTTTTAATGAACTTTTGAAAATCAGGAAAGCGATCCATGCACTTGGACATTCCAAGTATGTTGGAATGTCTTGAAATTGTACTCAGTCATAGTCAACGACGCCCTGAACAAGAATCCGTTGAAAATATTTGCATATCGCTTAAGGAATATTTTTAATGAATTTTTGAAAATCAGGAAAGCGATCCATGCACTTAGGCAGTGACTTAACTTTTTCGTCAAAAAAGACCCCAAAAGTATCTTGGAATGTCTTGAAATTGTACACAGTCATAGTCAAGCATGCCCTGAACAAGAATCCGTTGAATATATTTGCATATCTCTTGAAGAATATTTTTAATGAACTTTTGAAAATCAGGAAAGCGATCCATGTACTTGGACATTCAAAGTATGTTGGAATGTCTTGAAATTGTACTCGGTCATAGTCAACGACGCCCTGAACAAGAATCCGTTGAAAATATTTGCATATCGTTTAAGGAATATTTTTAAAGAATTTCTGAAAATCAGGAAAGCGATCCATGCACTTAGGCAGTGACTAAACTTTTTTGTCAAAAAAGACCCCAAAAGTATCTTGGAATGTCTTGAAATTGTACACAGTCATAGTCAAGCATGCCCTGAACAAGAATATGTTGAATATATTTGCATATCTCTTGAAGAATATTTTTAATTAATTTTTGAAAATCCGAAAAGCGATCCATGCACTTGGACATTCCAAGTATGTTGGAATGTCTTGAAATTGTACTCAGTCATAGTCAACGACGCCCTGAACAAGAATCAATTGAAAATATTTGCATATCTCTTAAGGAATATTTTTAATGAATTTTTGAAAATGATGAAAGTCTGTGCACTTAGGCAGTGACTTAACTTTTTATTCAAAAAAGACCCCAAAGGTATCTTGGAATGTCTTGAAATTGTACACAGTCATAGTCAAGCATGCCCTGAACAAGAATCCGTTGAATATATTTGCATATCTCTTGAAGAATATTTTTAATGAACTTTTGAAAATCAGGAAAGCGATCCATGCACTTGGACATTCCAAGTATGTTGGAATGTCTTGAAATTGTACTCAGTCATAGTCAACGACGCCCTGAACAAGAATCCGTTGAAAATATTTGCATATCGTTTAAGGAATATTTTTAAAGAATTTCTGAAAATCAGGAAAGCGATCCATGCACTTAGGCAGTGACTAAACTTTTTTGTCAAAAAAGACCCCAAAAGTATCTTGGAATGTCTTGAAATTGTACACAGTCATAGTCAAGCATGCCCTGAACAAGAATATGTTGAATATATTTGCATATCTCTTGAAGAATATTTTTAATTAATTTTTGAAAATCCGAAAAGCGATCCATGCACTTGGACATTCCAAGTATGTTGGAATGTCTTTAAATTGTACTCAGTCATAGTCAACGACGCCCTGAACAAGAATCAATTGAAAATATTTGCATATCTCTTAAGGAATATTTTTAATGAATTTTTGAAAATGAGGAAAGTCTGTGCACTTAGGCAGTGACTTAACTTTTTATTCAAAAAAGACCCCAAAAGTATCTTGGAATGTCTTGAAATTGTACACAGTCATAGTCAAGCATGCCCTGAACAAGAATCCGTTGAATATATTTGCATATCTCTTGAAGAATATTTTTAATGAACTTTTGAAAATCAGGAAAGCGATCCATGCACTTGGACATTCCAAGTAGTTGGAATGTCTTGGAATTGTACTCAGTCATAGTCAACGACGCCCTGAACAAGAATCCGTTGCAAATATTTGCATATCGTTTAAGGAATATTTTTAAAGAATTTCTGAAAATCAGGAAAGCGATCCATGCACTTAGGCAGTGACTTAACTTTTTCGTCAAAAAAGACCCCAAAAGTATCTTGGAATGTCTTGAAATTGTACACAGTCATAGTCAAGAATGCCCTGAACAAGAATCCGTTGAATATATTTGCATATCTCTTGAAGAATATTTTTAATGAATTTTTGAAAATCCGGAAAGCGATCCATGCACGTGGACATTCCAAGTATGTTGGAATGTCTTGAAATTGTACTCGGTCATAGTCAACGACGCCCTGAACAAGAATCCATTGAAAATATTTGCATATCTCTTAAGGAATATTTTTAATGAATTTTTGAAAATGATGAAAGTCTGTGCACTTAGGCAGTGACTTAACTTTTTATTCAAAAAAGACCCCAAAGGTATCTTGGAATGTCTTGAAATTGTACACAGTCATAGTCAAGCATGCCCTGAACAAGAATCCGTTGAATATATTTGCATATCTCTTGAAGAATATTTTTAATGAACTTTTGAAAATCAGGAAAGCGATCCATGCACTTGGACATTCCAAGTATGTTGGAATGTCTTGAAATTGTACTCAGTCATAGTCAACGACGCCCTGAACAAGAATCCATTGAAAATATTTGCATATCGTTTAAGGAATATTTTTAAAGAATTTCTGAAAATCAGGAAAGCGATCCATGCACTTAGGCAGTGACTAAACTTTTTTGTCAAAAAAGACCCCAAAAGTATCTTGGAATGTCTTGAAATTGTACACAGTCATAGTCAAGCATGCCCTGAACAAGAATATGTTGAATATATTTGCATATCTCTTGAAGAATATTTTTAATTAATTTTTGAAAATCCGAAAAGCGATCCATGCACTTGGACATTCCAAGTATGTTGGAATGTCTTGAATTTGTACTCAGTCATAGTCAACGACGCCCTGAACAAGAATCAATTGAAAATATTTGCATATCTCTTAAGGAATATTTTTAATGAATTTTTGAAAATGATGAAAGTCTGTGCACTTAGGCAGTGACTTAACTTTTTATTCAAAAAAGACCCCAAAGGTATCTTGGAATGTCTTGAAATTGTACACAGTCATAGTCAAGCATGCCCTGAACAAGAATCCGTTGAATATATTTGCATATCTCTTGAAGAATATTTTTAATGAACTTTTGAAAATCAGGAAAGCGATCCATGCACTTGGACATTCCAAGTATGTTGGAATGTCTTGAAATTGTACTCAGTCATAGTCAACGACGCCCTGAACAAGAATCCGTTGAAAATATTTGCATATCGTTTAAGGAATATTTTTAAAGAATTTCTGAAAATCAGGAAAGCGATCCATGCACTTAGGCAGTGACTAAACTTTTTTGTCAAAAAAGACCCCAAAAGTATCTTGGAATGTCTTGAAATTGTACACAGTCATAGTCAAGCATGCCCTGAACAAGAATATGTTGAATATATTTGCATATCTCTTGAAGAATATTTTTAATTAATTTTTGAAAATCCGAAAAGCGATCCATGCACTTGGACATTCCAAGTATGTTGGAATGTCTTGAAATTGTACTCAGTCATAGTCAACGACGCCCTGAACAAGAATCAATTGAAAATATTTGCATATCTCTTAAGGAATATTTTTAATGAATTTTTGAAAATGAGGAAAGTCTGTGCACTTAGGCAGTGACTTAACTTTTTATTCAAAAAAGACCCCAAAAGTATCTTGGAATGTCTTGAAATTGTACACAGTCATAGTCAAGCATGCCCTGAACAAGAATCCGTTGAATATATTTGCATATCGTTTAAGGAATATTTTTAAAGAATTTCTGAAAATCAGGAAAGCGATTCATGCACTTAGGCAGTGACTTAACTTTTTCGTCAAAAAAGACCCCAAAAGTATCTTGGAATGTCTTGAAATTGTACACAGTCATAGTCAAGCATGCCCTGAACAAGAATCCGTTGAATATATTTGCATATCTCTTGAAGAATATTTTTAATGAATTTTTGAAAATCCGGAAAGCGATCCATGCCCTTGGACATTCCAAGTATGTTGGAATGTCTTGAAATTGTACTCAGTCATAGTCAACGGCGCCCTGAACAAGAATCCATTGAAAATATTTGCATATCTCTTAAGGAATATTTTTAATGAATTTTTGAAAATGATGAAAGTCTGTGCACTTAGGCAGTGACTTAACTTTTTATTCAAAAAAGACCCCAAAGGTATCTTGGAATGTCTTGAAATTGTACACAGTCATAGTCAAGCATGCCCTGAACAAGAATCCGTTGAATATATTTGCATATCTCTTGAAGAATATTTTTAATGAACTTTTGAAAATCAGGAAAGCGATCCATGCACTTGGACATTCCAAGTATGTTGGAATGTCTTGAAATTGTACTCAGTCATAGTCAACGACGAACTGAACAAGAATCCGTTGAAAATATTTGCATATCGCTTAAGGAATATTTCTAATGAATTTTTGAAAATCAGGAAAGCGATCCATGCACTTAGGCAGTGACTTAACTTTTTTGTCAAAAAAGACCCCAAAAGTATCTTGGAATGTCTTGAAATTGTACACAGTCATAGTCAAGCATGCCCTGAACAAGAATCCGTTGAATATATTTGCATATCTCTTGAAGAATATTTTTAATGAATTTTTGAAAATCCGAAAAGCGATCCATGCACTTGGACATTCCAAGTATGTTGGAATGTCTTGAAATTGTACTCAGTCATAGTCAACGACGCCCTGAACAAGAATCAATTGAAAATATTTGCATATCTCTTAAGGAATATTTTTAATGAATTTTTGAAAATGAGGAAAGTCTGTGCACTTAGGCAGTGACTTAACTTTTTATTCAAAAAAGACCCCAAAAGTATCTTGGAATGTCTTGAAATTGTACACAGTCATAGTCAAGCATGCCCTGAACAAGAATCCGTTGAATATATTTGCATATCTCTTGAAGAATATTTTTAATGAACTTTTGAAAATCAGGAAAGCGATCCATGCACTTGGACATTCCAAGTATGTTGGAATGTCTTGAAATTGTACTCAGTCATAGTCAACGACGCCCTGAACAAGAATCCGTTGAAAATATTTGCATATCGTTTAAGGAATATTTTTAAAGAATTTCTGAAAATCAGGAAAGCGATCCATGCACTTAGGCAGTGACTTAACTTTTTCGTCAAAAAAGACCCCAAAAGTATCTTGGAATGTCTTGAAATTGTACACAGTCATAGTCAAGCATGCCCTGAACAAGAATCCGTTGAATATATTTGCATATCTCTTGAAGAATATTTTTAATGAACTTTTGAAAATCAGGAAAGCGATCCATGCACTTGGACATTCCAAGTATGTTGGAATGTCTTGAAATTGTACTCAGTCATAGTCAACGACGCCCTGAACAAGAATCCGTTGAAAATATTTGCATATCGCTTAAGGAATATTTTTAATGAATTTTTGAAAATCAGGAAAGCGATCCATGCACTTAGGCAGTGACTTAACTTTTTTGTCAAAAAAGACCCTAAAAGTATCTTGGAATGTCTTGAAATTGTACACAGACATAGTCAAGCATGCCCTGAACAAGAATCCGTTGAATATATTTGCATATCTCTTGAAGAATATTTTTAATGAATTTTTGAAAATCCGAAAAGCGATCCATGCACTTGGACATTCCAAGTATGTTGGAATGTCTTTAAATTGTACTCAGTCATAGTCAACGACGCCCTGAACAAGAATCAATTGAAAATATTTGCATATCTCTTAAGGAATATTTTTAATGAATTTTTGAAAATGAGGAAAGTCTGTGCACTTAGGCAGTGACTTAACTTTTTATTCAAAAAAGACCCCAAAAGTATCTTGGAATGTCTTGAAATTGTACACAGTCATAGTCAAGCATGCCCTGAACAAGAATCCGTTGAATATATTTGCATATCTCTTGAAGAATATTTTTAATGAACTTTTGAAAATCAGGAAAGCGATCCATGTACTTGGACATTCAAAGTATGTTGGAATGTCTTGAAATTGTACTCGGTCATAGTCAACGACGCCCTGAACAAGAATCCGTTGAAAATATTTGCATATCGCTTAAGGAATATTTTTAATGAATTTTTGAAAATCAGGAAAGCGATCCATGCACTTAGGCAGTGACTTAACTTTTTTGTCAAAAAAGACCCCAAAAGTATCTTGGAATGTCTTGAAATTGTACACAGTCATAGTCAAGCATGCCCTGAACAAGAATCCGTTGAATATATTTGCATATCTCTTGAAGAATATTTTTAATGAATTTTTGAAAATCCGAAAAGCGATCCATGCACTTGGACATTCCAAGTATGTTGGAATGTTTTGAAATTGTACACAGTCATAGTCAAGCATGCCCTGAACAAGAATCCGTTGAATATATTTGCATATCGCTTAAGGAATATTTTTAATGAATTTTTGAAAATGAGGAAAGTCTGTGCACTTAGGCAGTGACTTAACTTTTTCGTCTTGAAATTGTACACAGTCATAGTCAAGCATGCCCTGAACAAGAATCCGTTGAATATATTTGCATATCTCTTGAAGAATATTTTTAATGAACTTTTGAAAATCAGGAAAGCGATCCATGTACTTGGACATTCAAAGTATGTTGGAATGTCTTGAAATTGTACTCGGTCATAGTCAACGACGCCCTGAACAAGAATCCGTTGAAAATATTTGCATATCGCTTAAGGAATATTTTTAATGAATTTTTGAAAATCAGGAAAGCGATCCATGCACTTAGGCAGTGACTTAACTTTTTTGTCAAAAAAGACCCCAAAAGTATCTTGGAATGTCTTGAAATTGTACACAGTCATAGTCAAGCATGCCCTGAACAAGAATCCGTTGAATATATTTGCATATCTCTTGAAGAATATTTTTAATGAATTTTTGAAAATCCGAAAAGCGATCCATGCACTTGGACATTCCAAGTATGTTGGAATGTTTTGAAATTGTACACAGTCATAGTCAAGCATGCCCTGAACAAGAATCCGTTGAATATATTTGCATATCGCTTAAGGAATATTTTTAATGAATTTTTGAAAATGAGGAAAGTCTGTGCACTTAGGCAGTGACTTAACTTTTTCGTCAAAAAAGACCCCAAAAGTATCTTGGAATGTCTTGAAATTGTACACAGTCATAGTCAACGACGCCCTGAACAAGAATCCGTTGAAAATATTTGCATATCGCTTAAGGAATATTTTTAATGAATTTTTGAAAATCAGGAAAGCGATCCATGCACTTAGGCAGTGACTTAACTTTTTTGTCAAAAAAGACCCCAAAAGTATCTTGGAATGTCTTGAAATTGTACACAGTCATAGTCAAGCATGCCCTGAACAAGAAACCGTTGAATATATTTGCATATCTCTTGAAGAATACTTTTAATGAATTTTTGAAAATCCGAAAAGCGATCCATGCACTTGGACATTCCAAGTATGTTGGAATGTTTTGAAATTGTACACAGTCATAGTCAAGCATGCCCTGAACAAGAATCCGTTGAATATATTTGCATATCGCTTAAGGAATATTTTTAATGAATTTTTGAAAATCAGGAAAGCAATCCATGCACTTAGGCAGTGACTTAACTTTTTTGTCAAAAAAGACCCCAAAAGTATCTTGGAATGTCTTGAAATTGTACACAGTCATAGTCAAGCATGCCCTGAACAAGAAACCGTTGAATATATTTGCATATCTCTTGAAGAATATTTTTAATGAATTTTTGAAAATCCGAAAAGCGATCCATGCACTTGGACATTCCAAGTATGTTGGAATGTCTTGAAATTGTACTCAGTCATAGTCAACGACGCCCTGAACAAGAATCAATTGAAAATATTTGCATATCTCTTAAGGAATATTTTTAATGAATTTTTGAAAATGAGGAAAGTCTGTGCACTTAGGCAGTGACTTAACTTTTTATTCAAAAAAGACCCCAAAAGTATCTTGGAATGTCTTGAAATTGTACACAGTCATAGTCAAGCATGCCCTGAACAAGAATCCGTTGAATATATTTGCATATCTCTTGAAGAATATTTTTAATGAACTTTTGAAAATCAGGAAAGCGCTCCATGCACTTGGACATTCCAAGTATGTTGGAATGTCTTGAAATTGTACTCAGTCATAGTCAACAACGCCCTGAACAAGAATCTGTTGAAAATATTTGCATATCGTTTAAGGAATATTTTTAAAGAATTTCTGAAAATCAGGAAAGCGATCCATGCACTTAGGCAGTGACTTAACTTTTTCGTCAAAAAAGACCCCAAAAGTATCTTGGAATGTCTTGAAATTGTACACAGTCATAGTCAAGCATGCCCTGAACAAGAAACCGTTGAATATATTTGCATATCTCTTGAAGAATATTTTTAATGAATTTTTGAAAATCCGAAAAGCGATCCATGCACTTGGACATTCCAAGTATGTTGGAATGTCTTGAAATTGTACTCAGTCATAGTCAACGACGCCCTGAACAAGAATCAATTGAAAATATTTGCATATCTCTTAAGGAATATTTTTAATGAATTTTTGAAAATGAGGAAAGTCTGTGCACTTAGGCAGCGACTTAACTTTTTATTCAAAAAAGACCCCAAAAGTATCTTGGAATGTCTTGAAATTGTACACAGTCATAGTCAAGCATGCCCTGAACAAGAATCCGTTGAATATATTTGCATATCTCTTGAAGAATATTTTTAATGAACTTTTGAAAATCAGGAAAGCGCTCCATGCACTTGGACATTCCAAGTATGTTGGAATGTCTTGAAATTGTACTCAGTCATAGTCAACGACGCCCTGAACAAGAATCCGTTGAAAATATTTGCATATCGTTTAAGGAATATTTTTAAAGAATTTCTGAAAATCAGGAAAGCGATCCATGCACTTAGGCAGTGACTTAACTTTTTCGTCAAAAAAGACCCCAAAAGTATCTTGGAATGTCTTGAAATTGTACACAGTCATAGTCAAGCATGCCCTGAACAAGAATCCGTTGAATATATTTGCATATCTCTTGAAGAATATTTTTAATGAACTTTTGAAAATCAGGAAAGCGATCCATGCACTTGGACATTCAAAGTATGTTGGAATGTCTTGAAATTGTACTCAGTCATAGTCAACGACGCCCTGAACAAGAATCCGTTGAAAATATTTGCATATCGCTTAAGGAATATTTTTAATGAATTTTTGAAAATCAGGAAAGCGATCCATGCACTTAGGCAGTGACTTAACTTTTTCGTCAAAAAAGACCCCAAAAGTATCTTGGAATGTCTTGAAATTGTACACAGTCATAGTCAAGCATGCCCTGAACAAGAATCCGTTGAATATATTTGCATATCTCTTGAAGAATATTTTTAATGAATTTTTGAAAATCCGGAAAGCTATCCATGCACTTGGACATTCCAAGTAAGTTGGAATGTCTTGAAATTGTACTCAGTCATAGTCAACGACGCCCTGAACAAGAATCTATTGAAAATATTTGCATATCTCTTAAGGAATATTTTTAATGAATTTTTGAAAATGAGGAATTTCTGTGCACTTAGGCAGTGACTTAACTTTTTATTCAAAAAAGACCCCAAAAGTATCTTGGAATGTCTTGAAATTGTACACAGTCATAGTCAAGCATGCCGTGAACAAGAATCCGTTGAATATATTTGCATATCTCTTGAAGAATATTTTTAATGAACTTTTGAAAATCAGGAAAGCGATCCATGTACTTGGACATTCAAAGTATGTTGGAATGTCTTGAAATTGTACTCGGTCATAGTCAACGACGCCCTGAACAAGAATCCGTTGAAAATATTTGCATATCGCTTAAGGAATATTTTTAAAGAATTTCTGAAAATCAGGAAAGCGATCCATGCACTTAGGCAGTGACTTAACTTTTTCGTCAAAAAAGACCCCAAAAGTATCTTGGAATGTCTTGAAATTGTACACAGTCATAGTCAAGCATGCCCTGAACAAGAATCCGTTGAATATATTTGCATATCTCTTGAAGAATATTTTTAATGAACTTTTGAAAATCAGGAAAGCGATCCATGCACTTGGACATTCCAAGTATGTTGGAATGTCTTGAAATTGTACTCAGTCATAGTCAACGACGCCCTGAACAAGAATCCGTTGAAAATATTTGCATATCGCTTAAGGAATATTTTTAATGAATTTTTGAAAATCAGGAAAGCGATCCATGCACTTAGGCAGTGACTTAACTTTTTCGTCAAAAAAGACCCCAAAAGTATCTTGGAATGTCTTGAAATTGTACACAGTCATAGTCAAGCATGCCCTGAACAAGAATCCGTTGAATATATTTGCATATCTCTTGAAGAATATTTTTAATGAATTTTTGAAAATCCGGAAAGCTATCCATGCACTTGGACATTCCAAGTAAGTTGGAATGTCTTGAAATTGTACTCAGTCATAGTCAACGACGCCCTGAACAAGAATCTATTGAAAATATTTGCATATCTCTTAAGGAATATTTTTAATGAATTTTTGAAAATGAGGAATTTCTGTGCACTTAGGCAGTGACTTAACTTTTTATTCAAAAAAGACCCCAAAAGTATCTTGGAATGTCTTGAAATTGTACACAGTCATAGTCAAGCATGCCGTGAACAAGAATCCGTTGAATATATTTGCATATCTCTTGAAGAATATTTTTAATGAACTTTTGAAAATCAGGAAAGCGATCCATGTACTTGGACATTCAAAGTATGCTGGAATGTCTTGAAATTGTACTCGGTCATAGTCAACGACGCCCTGAACAAGAATCCGTTGAAAATATTTGCATATCGCTTAAGGAATATTTTTAATGAATTTTTGAAAATCAGGAAAGCGATCCATGCACTTAGGCAGTGACTTAACTTTTTCGTCAAAAAAGACCCCAAAAGTATCTTGGAATGTCTTGAAATTGTACACAGTCATAGTCAAGCATGCCCTGAACAAGAATCCGTTGAATATATTTGCATATCTCTTGAAGAATATTTTAAATGAACTTTTGAAAATCAGGAAAGCGATCCATGCACTTGGACATTCCAAGTATGTTGGAATGTCTTGAAATTGTACTCAGTCATATTCAACGACGCCCTGAACAAGAATCCGTTGAAAATATTTGCATATCGCTTAAGGAATATTTTTAATGAATTTTTGAAAATCAGGAAAGCGATCCATGCACTTAGGCAGTGACTTAACTTTTTCGTCAAAAAAGACCCCAAAAGTATCTTGGAATGTCTTGAAATTGTACACAGTCATAGTCAAGCATGCCCTGAACAAGAATCCGTTGAATATATTTGCATATCTCTTGTAGAATATTTTTAATGAATTTTTGAAAATCCGAAAAGCGATCCATGCACTTGGACATTCCAAGTATGTTGGAATGTCTTGAAATTGTACTCAGTCATAGTCAACGATGCTCTGAACAAGAATCAATTGAAAATATTTGCATATCTCTTAAGGAATATTTTTAATGAATTTTTGAAAATGAGGAAAGTCTGTGCACTTAGGCAGTGACTTAACTTTTTATTCAAAAAAGACCCCAAAAGTATCTTGGAATGTCTTGAAATTGTACACAGTCATAGTCAAGCATGCCCTGAACAAGAATCCGTTGAATATATTTGCATATCTCTTGAAGAATATTTTTAATGAACTTTTGAAAATCAGGAAAGCGATCCATGTACTTGGACATTCAAAGTATGTTGGAATGTCTTGAAATTGTACTCGGTCATAGTCAACGACGCCCTGAACAAGAATCCGTTGAAAATATTTGCATATCGCTTAAGGAATATTTTTAATGAATTTTTGAAAATCAGGAAAGCGATCCATGCACTTAGGCAGTGACTTAACTTTTTCGTCAAAAAAGACCCCAAAAGTATCTTGGAATGTCTTGAAATTGTACACAGTCATAGTCAAGCATGCCCTGAACAAGAATCCGTTGAATATATTTGCATATCTCTTGAAGAATATTTTTAATGAATTTTTGAAAATCCGGAAAGCGATCCATGCACTTGGACATTCCAAGTATGTTGGAATGTCTTGAAATTGTACTCGGTCATAGTCAACGACGCCCTGAACAAGAATCCATTGAAAATATTTGCATATCTCTTAAGGAATATTTTTAATGAATTTTTGAAAATGATGAAAGTCTGTGCACTTAGGCAGTGACTTAACTTTTTATTCAAAAAAGACCCCAAAGGTATCTTGGAATGTCTTGAAATTGTACACAGTCATAGTCAAGCATGCCCTGAACAAGAATCCGTTGAATATATTTGCATATCTCTTGAAGAATATTTTTAATGAACTTTTGAAAATCAGGAAAGCGATCCATGCACTTGGACATTCCAAGTATGTTGGAATGTCTTGAAATTGTACTCAGTCATAGTCAACGACGCCCTGAACAAGAATCCGTTGAAAATATTTGCATATCGTTTAAGGAATATTTTTAAAGAATTTCTGAAAATCAGGAAAGCGATCCATGCACTTAGGCAGTGACTTAACTTTTTTGTCAAAAAAGACCCCAAAAGTATCTTGGAATGTCTTGAAATTGTACACAGTCATAGTCAAGCATGCCCTGAACAAGAATCCGTTGAATATATTTGCATATCTCTTGAAGAATATTTTTAATGAATTTTTGAAAATCCGAAAAGCGATCCATGCACTTGGACATTCCAAGTATGTTGGAATGTCTTGAAATTGTACTCAGTCATAGTCAACGATGCTCTGAACAAGAATCAATTGAAAATATTTGCATATCTCTTAAGGAATATTTTTAATGAATTTTTGAAAATGAGGAAAGTCTGTGCACTTAGGCAGTGACTTAACTTTTTATTCAAAAAAGACCCCAAAAGTATCTTGGAATGTCTTGAAATTGTACACAGTCATAGTCAAGCATGCCCTGAACAAGAATCCGTTGAATATATTTGCATATCTCTTGAAGAATATTTTTAATGAACTTTTGAAAATCAGGAAAGCGATGCATGTACTTGGACATTCAAAGTATGTTGGAATGTCTTGAAATTGTACTCGGTCATAGTCAACGACGCCCTGAACAAGAATCCGTTGAAAATATTTGCATATCGCTTAAGGAATATTTTGAATGAATTTTTGAAAATCAGGAAAGCGATCCATGCACTTGGACATTCCAAGTATGTTGGAATGTCTTGAAATTGTACTCGGTCATAGTCAACGACGCCCTGAACAAGAATCCATTGAAAATATTTGCATATCTCTTAAGGAATATTTTTAATGAATTTTTGAAAATGATGAAAGTCTGTGCACTTAGGCAGTGACTTAACTTTTTATTCAAAAAAGACCCCAAAGGTATCTTGGAATGTCTTGAAATTGTACACAGTCATAGTCAAGCATGCCCTGAACAAGAATCCATTGAATATATTTGCATATCTCTTGAAGAATATTTTTAATGAACTTTTGAAAATCAGGAAAGCGATCCATGCACTTGGACATTCCAAGTATGTTGGAATGTCTTGAAATTGTACTCAGTCATAGTCAACGACGCCCTGAACAAGAATCCGTTGAAAATATTTGCATATCGCTTAAGGAATATTTTTAATGAATTTTTGAAAATCAGGAAAGCGATCCATGCACTTAGGCAGTGACTTAACTTTTTCGTCAAAAAAGACCCCAAAAGTATCTTGGAATGTCTTGAAATTGTACACAGTCATAGTCAAGCATGCCCTGAACAAGAATCCGTTGAACATATTTGCATATCTCTTGAAGAATATTTTTAATGAATTTTTGAAAATCCGGAAAGCTATCCATGCACTTGGACATTCCAAGTAAGTTGGAATGTCTTGAAATTGTACTCAGTCATAGTCAACGACGCCCTGAACAAGAATCTATTGAAAATATTTGCATATCTCTTAAGGAATATTTTTAATGAATTTTTGAAAATGAGGAATTTCTGTGCACTTAGGCAGTGACTTAACTTTTTATTCAAAAAAGACCCCAAAAGTATCTTGGAATGTCTTGAAATTGTACACAGTCATAGTCAAGCATGCCGTGAACAAGAATCCGTTGAATATATTTGCATATCTCTTGAAGAATATTTTTAATGAACTTTTGAAAATCAGGAAAGCGATCCATGTACTTGGACATTCAAAGTATGTTGGAATGTCTTGAAATTGTACTCGGTCATAGTCAACGACGCCCTGAACAAGAATCCGTTGAAAATATTTGCATATCGCTTAAGGAATATTTTTAAAGAATTTCTGAAAATCAGGAAAGCGATCCATGCACTTAGGCAGTGACTTAACTTTTTCGTCAAAAAAGACCCCAAAAGTATCTTGGAATGTCTTGAAATTGTACACAGTCATAGTCAAGCATGCCCTGAACAAGAATCCGTTGAATATATTTGCATATCTCTTGAAGAATATTTTTAATGAACTTTTGAAAATCAGGAAAGCGATCCATGCACTTGGACATTCCAAGTATGTTGGAATGTCTTGAAATTGTACTCGGTCATAGTCAACGACGCCCTGAACAAGAATCCATTGAAAATATTTGCATATCCCTTAAGGAATATTTTTAATGAATTTTTGAAAATGATGAAAGTCTGTGCACTTAGGCAGTGACTTAACTTTTTATTCAAAAAAGACCCCAAAGGTATCTTGGAATGTCTTGAAATTGTACACAGTCATAGTCAAGCATGCCCTGAACAAGAATCCGTTGAATATATTTGCATATCTCTTGAAGAATATTTTTAATGAACTTTTGAAAATCAGGAAAGCGATCCATGCACTTGGACATTCCAAGTATGTTGGAATGTCTTGAAATTGTACTCAGTCATAGTCAACGACGCCCTGAACAAGAATCCGTTGAAAATATTTGCATATCGTTTAAGGAATATTTTTAAAGAATTTCTGAAAATCAGGAAAGCGATCCATGCACTTAGGCAGTGACTAAACTTTTTTGTCAAAAAAGACCCCAAAAGTATCTTGGAATGTCTTGAAATTGTACACAGTCATAGTCAAGCATGCCCTGAACAAGAATATGTTGAATATATTTGCATATTTCTTGAGGAAAATTTTTAATGAATTTTTGAAAATCCGAAAAGCGATCCATGCACTTGGACATTCCAAGTATGTTGGAATGTCTTGAAATTGTACTCAGTCATAGTCAACGACGCCCTGAACAAGAATCCGTTGAAAATATTTGCATATCGCTTAAGGAATATTTTTAATGAATTTTTGAAAATCAGGAAAGCGATCCATGCACTTAGGCAGTGACTTAACTTTTTCGTCAAAAAAGACCCCAAAAGTATCTTGGAATGTCTTGAAATTGTACACAGTCATAGTCAAGCATGCCCTGAACAAGAATCCGTTGAATATATTTACATATCTCTTGAAGAATATTTTTAATGAATTTTTGAAAATCCGAAAAGCGATCCATGCACTTGGACATTCCAAGTATGTTGGAATGTCTTGAAATTGTACTCAGTCATAGTCAACGATGCTCTGAACAAGAATCAATTGAAAATATTTGCATATCTCTTAAGGAATATTTTTAATGAATTTTTGAAAATGAGGAAAGTCTGTGCACTTAGGCAGTGACTTAACTTTTTATTCAAAAAAGACCCCAAAAGTATCTTGGAATGTCTTGAAATTGTACACAGTCATAGTCAAGCATGCCCTGAACAAGAATCCGTTGAATATATTTGCATATCTCTTGAAGAATATTTTTAATGAACTTTTGAAAATCAGGAAAGCGATGCATGTACTTGGACATTCAAAGTATGTTGGAATGTCTTGAAATTGTACTCGGTCATAGTCAACGACGCCCTGAACAAGAATCCGTTGAAAATATTTGCATATCGCTTAAGGAATATTTTGAATGAATTTTTGAAAATCAGGAAAGCGATCCATGCACTTGGACATTCCAAGTATGTTGGAATGTCTTGAAATTGTACTCGGTCATAGTCAACGACGCCCTGAACAAGAATCCATTGAAAATATTTGCATATCTCTTAAGGAATATTTTTAATGAATTTTTGAAAATGATGAAAGTCTGTGCACTTAGGCAGTGACTTAACTTTTTATTCAAAAAAGACCCCAAAGGTATCTTGGATTGTCTTGAAATTGTACACAGTCATAGTCAAGCATGCCCTGAACAAGAATCCATTGAATATATTTGCATATCTCTTGAAGAATATTTTTAATGAACTTTTGAAAATCAGGAAAGCGATCCATGCACTTGGACATTCCAAGTATGTTGGAATGTCTTGAAATTGTACTCAGTCATAGTCAACGACGCCCTGAAAAAGAATCCGTTGAAAATATTTGCATATCGTTTAAGGAATATTTTTAAAGAATTTCTGAAAATCAGGAAAGCGATCCATGCACTTAGGCAGTGACTAAACTTTTTTGTCAAAAAAGACCCCAAAAGTATCTTGGAATGTCTTGAAATCGTACACAGTCATAGTCAAGCATGCCCTGAACAAGAATATGTTGAATATATTTGCATATCTCTTGAAGAATATTTTTAATGAATTTTTGAAAATCCGAAAAGCGATCCATGCACTTGGACATTCCAAGTATGTTGGAATGTCTTGAAATTGTACTCAGTCATAGTCAACAACGCCCTGAACAAGAGTCAATTGAAAATATTTGCATATCTCTTAAGGAATATTTTTAATGAATTTTTGAAAATGATGAAAGTCTGTGCACTTAGGCAGTGACTTAACTTTTTATTCAAAAAAGACCCCAAAGGTATCTTGGAATGTCTTGAAATTGTACACAGTCATAGTCAAGCATGCCCTGAACAAGAATCCGTTGAATATATTTGCATATCTCTTGAAGAATATTTTTAATGAACTTTTGAAAATCAGGAAAGCGATCCATGCACTTGGACATTCCAAGTATGTTGGAATGTCTTGAAATTGTACTCAGTCATAGTCAACGACGCCCTGAACAAGAATCCGTTGAAAATATTTGCATATCGTTTAAGGAATATTTTTAAAGAATTTCTGAAAATCAGGAAAGCGATCCATGCACTTAGGCAGTGACTTAACTTTTTTGTCAAAAAAGACCCCAAAAGTATCTTGGAATGTCTTGAAATTGTACACAGTCATAGTCAAGCATGCCCTGAACAAGAATCCATTGAATATATTTGCATATCTCTTGAAGAATATTTTTAATGAATTTTTGAAAATCCGAAAAGCGATCCATGCACTTGGACATTCCAAGTATGTTGGAATGTCTTGAAATTGTACTCAGTCATAGTCAACGACGCCCTGAACAAGAATCAATTGAAAATATTTGCATATCTCTTAAGGAATATTTTTAATGAATTTTTGAAAATGAGGAAAGTCTGTGCACTTAGGCAGTGACTTAACTTTTTATTCAAAAAAGACCCCAAAAGTATCTTGGAATGTCTTGAAATTGTACACAGTCATAGTCAAGCATGCCCTGAACAAGAATCCGTTGAATATATTTGCATATCTCTTGAAGAATATTTTTAATGAACTTTTGAAAATCAGGAAAGCGATCCATGCACTTGGACATTCCAAGTATGTTGGAATGTCTTGAAATTGTACTCAGTCATAGTCAACGACGCCCTGAACAAGAATCCGTTGAAAATATTTGCATATCGCTTAAGGAATATTTTTAATGAATTTTTGAAAATCAGGAAAGCGATCCATGCACTTAGGCAGTGACTTAACTTTTTTGTCAAAAAAGACCCCAAAAGTATCTTGGAATGTCTTGAAATTGTACACAGTCATAGTCAAGCATGCCCTGAACAAGAATCCGTTGAATATATTTGCATATCTCTTGAAGAATATTTTTAATGAATTTTTGAAAATCCGAAAAGCGATCCATGCACTTGGACATTCCAAGTATGTTGGAATGTCTTGAAATTGTACTCAGTCATAGTCAACGACGCCCTGAACAAGAATCAATTGAAAATATTTGCATATCTCTTAAGGAATATTTTTAATGAATTTTTGAAAATGAGGAAAGTCTGTGCACTTAGGCAGTGACTTAACTTTTTATTCAAAAAAGACCCCAAAAGTATCTTGGAATGTCTTGAAATTGTACACAGTCATAGTCAAGCATGCCCTGAACAAGAATCAGTTGAATATATTTGCATATCTCTTGAAGAATATTTTTAATGAACTTTTGAAAATCAGGAAAGCGATCCATGCACTTGGACATTCCAATTATGTTGGAATGTTTTGAAATTGTACTCAGTCATAGTAAACGACGCCCTGAACAAGAATCCGTTGAAAATATTTGCATATCGCTTAAGGAATATTTTAAATGAATTTTTGAAAATCAGGAAAGCGATCCATGCACTTAGGCAGTGACTTAACTTTTTATTCAAAAAAGACCCCAAAAGTATCTTGATATGTCTTGAAATTGTACACAGTCATAGTCAAGCATGCCCTGAACAAGAATCCGTTGAATATATTTGCATATCTCTTGAAGAATATTTTTAATGAATTTTTGAAAATCCGGAAAGCGATCCATGCACTTGGACATTCCAAGTATGTTGGAATGTCTTGAAATTGTACTCGGTCATAGTCAACGACGCCCTGAACAAGAATCCATTTAAAATATTTGCATATCTCTTAAGGAATATTTTTAATGAATTTTTGAAAATGATGAAAGTCTGTGCACTTAGGCAGTGACTTAACTTTTTATTCAAAAAAGACCCCAAAGGTATCTTGGAATGTCTTGAAATTGTACACAGTCATAGTCAAGCATGCCCTGAACAAGAATCCGTTGAATATATTTGCATATCTCTTGAAGAATATTTTTAATGAACTTTTGAAAATCAGGAAAGCGATCCATGCACTTGGACATTCCAAGTATGTTGGATTGCCTTGAAATTGTACTCAGTCATAGTCAACGACGCCCTGAACAAGAATCCATTGAAAATATTTGCATAACGCTTAAGGAATATTTTTAATGAATTTTTGAAAATCAGGAAAGCGATCCATGCACTTAGGCAGTGACTTAACTTTTTTGTCAAAAAAGACCCCAAAAGTATCTTGGAATGTCTTGAAATTGTACACAGTCATAGTCAGGCATGCCCTGAACAAGAATCCGTTGAATATATTTGCATATCTCTTGAAGAATATTTTTAATGAATTTTTGAAAATCAGAAAAGCGATCCATGCACTTGGACATTCCAAGTATGTTGGAATGTCTTGAAATTGTACTCAGTCATAGTCAACGACGCCATGAACAAGAATCAATTGAAAATATTTGCATATCTCTTAAGGAATATTTTTAATGAATTTTTGAAAATGAGGAAAGTCTGTGCACTTAGGCAGTGACTTAACTTTTTATTCAAAAAAGACCCCAAAAGTATCTTGGAATGTCTTGAAATTGTACACAGTCATAGTCAAGCATGCCCTGAACAAGAATCCGTTGAATATATTTGCATATCTCTTGAAGAATATTTTTAATGAACTTTTGAAAATCAGGAAAGCGATCCATGCACTTGGACATTCCAAGTATGTTGGAATGTCTTGAAATTGTACTCAGTCATAGTCAACGACGCCCTGAACAAGAATCCGTTGAAAATATTTGCATATCGTTTAAGGAATATTTTTAAAGAATTTCTGAAAATCAGGAAAGCGATCCATGCACTTAGGCAGTGACTTAACTTTTTTGTCAAAAAAGACCCCAAAAGTATCTTGGAATGTCTTGAAATTGTACACAGTCATAGTCAGGCATGCCCTGAACAAGAATCCGTTGAATATATTTGCATATCTCTTGAAGAATATTTTTAATGAATTTTTGAAAATCAGAAAAGCGATCCATGCACTTGGACATTCCAAGTATGTTGGAATGTCTTGAAATTGTACTCAGTCATAGTCAACGACGCCATGAACAAGAATCAATTGAAAATATTTGCATATCTCTTAAGGAATATTTTTAATGAATTTTTGAAAATGAGGAAAGTCTGTGCACTTAGGCAGTGACTTAACTTTTTATTCAAAAAAGACCCCAAAAGTATCTTGGAATGTCTTGAAATTGTACACAGTCATAGTCAAGCATGCCCTGAACAAGAATCCGTTGAATATATTTGCATATCTCTTGAAGAATATTTTTAATGAACTTTTGAAAATCAGGAAAGCGATCCATGCACTTGGACATTCCAAGTATGTTGGAATGTCTTGAAATTGTACTCAGTCATAGTCAACGACGCCCTGAACAAGAATCCGTTGAAAATATTTGCATATCGTTTAAGGAATATTTTTAAAGAATTTCTGAAAATCAGGAAAGCGATCCATGCACTTAGGCAGTGACTTAACTTTTTTGTCAAAAAAGACCCCAAAAGTATCTTGGAATGTCTTGAAATTGTACACAGTCATAGTCAAGCATGCCCTGAACAAGAATATGTTGAATATATTTGCATATCTCTTGAAGAATATTTTTAATTAATTTTTGAAAATCCGAAAAGCGATCCATGCACTTGGACATTCCAAGTATGTTGGAATGTCTTGAAATTGTACTCAGTCATAGTCAACGACGCCCTGAACAAGAATCAATTGAAAATATTTGCATATCTCTTAAGGAATATTTTTAATGAATTTTTGAAAATGAGGAAAGTCTGTGCACTTAGGCAGTGACTTAACTTTTTATTCAAAAAAGACCCCAAAAGTATCTTGGAATGTCTTGAAATTGTACACAGTCATAGTCAAGCATGCCCTGAACAAGAATCCGTTGAATATATTTGCATATCTCTTGAAGAATATTTTTAATGAACTTTTGAAAATCAGGAAAGCGATCCATGCACTTGGACATTCCAAGTATGTTGGAATGTCTTGAAATTGTACTCAGTCATAGTCAACGACGCCCTGAACAAGAATCCGTTGAAAATATTTGCATATCGTTTAAGGAATATTTTTAAAGAATTTCTGAAAATCAGGAAAGCGATCCATGCACTTAGGCAGTGACTTAACTTTTTCGTCAAAAAAGACCCCAAAAGTATCTTGGAATGTCTTGAAATTGTACACAGTCATAGTCAAGCATGCCCTGAACAAGAATCCGTTGAATATATTTGCATATCTCTTGAAGAATATTTTTAATGAATTTTTGAAAATCCGAAAAGCGATCCATGCACTTGGACATTCCAAGTATGTTGGAATGTCTTGAAATTGTACTCTGTCATAGTCAACGACGCCCTGAACAAGAATCCATTGAAAATATTTGCATATCTCTTAAGGAATATTTTTAATGAATTTTTGAAAATGATGAAAGTCTGTGCACTTAGGCAGTGACTTAACTTTTTATTCAAAAAAGACCCCAAAGGTATCTTGGAATGTCTTGAAATTGTACACAGTCATAGTCAAGCATGCCCTGTACAAGAATCCGTTGAATATATTTGCATATCTCTTGAAGAATATTTTTAATGAACTTTTGAAAATCAGGAAAGCGATCCATGCACTTGGACATTCCAAGTATGTTGGAATGTCTTGAAATTGTACTCAGTCATATTCAACGACGCCCTGAACAAGAATCCGTTGAAAATATTTGCATATCGCTTAAGGAATATTTTTAAAGAATTTCTGAAAATCAGGAAAGCGATCCATGCACTTAGGCAGTGACTTAACTTTTTTGTCAAAAAAGACCCCAAAAGTATCTTGGAATGTCTTGAAATTGTACACAGTCATAGTCAAGCATGCCCTGAACAAGAATCCGTTGAATATATTTGCATATCTCTTGAAGAATATTTTTAATGAACTTTTGAAAATCAGGAAAGCGATCCATGCACTTGGACATTCCAAGTATGTTGGAATGTCTTGAAATTGTACTCGGTCATAGTCAACGACGCCCTGAACAAGAATCCATTGAAAATATTTGCATATCTCTTAAGGAATATTTTTAATGAATTTTTGAAAATGATGAAAGTCTGTGCACTTAGGCAGTGACTTAACTTTTTATTCAAAAAAGACCCCAAAGGTATCTTGGAATGTCTTGAAATTGTACACAGTCATAGTCAAGCATGCCCTGAACAAGAATCCGTTGAATATATTTGCATATCTCTTGAAGAATATTTTTAATGAACTTTTGAAAATCAGGAAAGCGATCCATGCACTTGGACATTCCAAGTATGTTGGAATGTCTTGAAATTGTACTCAGTCATAGTCAACGACGCCCTGAACAAGAATCCGTTGAAAATATTTGCATATCGCTTAAGGAATATTTTTAATGAATTTTTGAAAATCAGGAAAGCGATCCATGCACTTAGGCAGTGACTTAACTTTTTTGTCAAAAAAGACCCCAAAAGTATCTTGGAATGTCTTGAAATTGTACACAGTCATAGTCAAGCATGCCCTGAACAAGAATCCGTTGAATATATTTGCATATCTCTTGAAGAATATTTTTAATGAACTTTTGAAAATCAGGAAAGCGATCCATGCACTTGGACATTCCAAGTATGTTGGAATGTCTTGAAATTGTACTCAGTCATAGTCAACGACGCCCTGAACAAGAATCCGTTGAAAATATTTGCATATCGCTTAAGGAATATTTTTAATGAATTTTTGAAAATCAGGAAAGCGATCCATGCACTTAGGCAGTGACTTAACTTTTTATTCAAAAAAGACCCCAAAAGTATCTTGGAATGTCTTGAAATTGTACACAGTCATAGTCAAGCATGCCCTGAACAAGAATCCGTTGAATATATTTGCATATCTCTTGAAGAATATTTTTAATGAATTTTTGAAAATCCGAAAAGCGATCCATGCACTTGGACATTCCAAGTATGTTGGAATGTCTTTAAATTGTACTCAGTCATAGTCAACGACCCCCTGAACAAGAATCAATTGAAAATATTTGCATATCTCTTAAGGAATATTTTTAATGAATTTTTGAAAATGAGGAAAGTCTGTGCACTTCGGCAGTGACTTAACTTTTTATTCAAAAAAGACCCCAAAAGTATCTTGGAATGTCTTGAAATTGTACACAGTCATAGTCAAGCATGCCCTGAACAAGAATCCGTTGAATATATTTGCATATCTCTTGAAGAATATTTTTAATGAATTTTTGAAAATCCGGAAAGCGATCCATGCACTTGGACATTCCAAGTATGTTGGAATGTCTTGAAATTGTACTCAGTCATAGTCAACGACGCCCTGAACAAGAATCCGTTGAAAATATATGCATATCACTTAAGGAATATTTTTAATGAATTTTTGAAAATCAGGAAAGCGATCCATGCACTTAGGCAGTGACTTAACTTTTTTGTCAAAAAAGACCCCAAAAGTATCTTGGAATGTCTTGAAATTGTACACAGTCATAGTCAAGCATGCCCTGAACAAGAATCCGTTGAATATATTTGCATATCTCTTGAAGAATATTTTTAATGAACTTTTGAAAATCAGGAAAGCGATCCATGCACTTGGACATTCCAAGTATGTTGGAATGTCTTGAAATTGTACTCAGTCATAGTCAACGACGCCCTGAACAAGAATCCGTTGAAAATATTTGCATATCGCTTAAGGAATATTTTTAATGAATTTTTGAAAATCAGGAAAGCGATCCATGCACTTAGGCAGTGACTTAACTTTTTTGTCAAAAAAGACCCCA
Organism: Microchirus variegatus; assembly: GCF_963457635.1. Classification (NCBI taxonomy): domain Eukaryota; kingdom Metazoa; phylum Chordata; class Actinopteri; order Pleuronectiformes; family Soleidae; genus Microchirus; species Microchirus variegatus. The sequence continues at coordinate 1,629,974 of NW_028154775.1, forward strand.
AAAGTATCTTGGAATGTCTTGAAATTGTACACAGTCATAGTCAAGCATGCCCTGAACAAGAATCCGTTGAATATATTTGCATATCTCTTGAAGAATATTTTTAATGAATTTTTGAAAATCCGAAAAGCGATCCATGCACTTGGACATTCCAAGTATGTTGGAATGTCTTTAAATTGTACTCAGTCATAGTCAACGACCCCCTGAACAAGAATCAATTGAAAATATTTGCATATCTCTTAAGGAATATTTTTAATGAATTTTTGAAAATGAGGAAAGTCTGTGCACTTAGGCAGTGACTTAACTTTTTATTAAAAAAAGACCCCAAAAGTATCTTGGAATGTCTTGAAATTGTACACAGTCATAGTCAAGCATGCCCTGAACAAGAATCCGTTGAATATATTTGCATATCTCTTGAAGAATATTTTTAATGAACTTTTGAAAATCAGGAAAGCGATCCATGCACTTGGACATTCCAAGTATGTTGGAATGTTTTGAAATTGTACTCAGTCATAGTCAACGACGCCCTGAACAAGAATCCGTTGAAAATATTTGCATATCGCTTAAGGAATATTTTTAATGAATTTTTGAAAATCAGGAAAGCGATCCATGCACTTAGGCAGTGACTTAACTTTTTATTCAAAAAAGACCCCAAAAGTATCTTGGAATGTCTTGAAATTGTACACAGTCATAGTCAAGCATGCCCTGAACAAGAATCCGTTGAATATATTTGCATATCTCTTGAATAATATTTTTAATGAACTTTTGAAAATCCGAAAAGCGATCCATGCACTTGGACATTCCAAGTATGTTGGAATGTCTTGAAATTGTACTCAGTCATAGTCAACGACGCCCTGAACAAGAATCAATTGAATATATTTGCATATCTCTTGAGGAATATTTTTAATGAATTTTTGAAAATCAGGAAAGCGATCCATGCACTTAGGCAGTGACTTAACTTTTTTGTCAAAAAAGACCCCAAAAGTATCTTGGAATGTCTTGAAATTGTACACAGTCATAGTCAAGCATGCCCTGAACAAGAATCCGTTGAATATATTTGCATATCTCTTGAAGAATATTTTTAATGAATTTTTGAAAATCCGAAAAGCGATCCATGCACTTGGACATTCCAAGTATGTTGGAATGTCTTTAAATTGTACTCAGTCATAGTCAACGACGCCCTGAACAAGAATCCGTTGAAAATATTTGCATATCGCTTAAGGAATATTTTTAATGAATTTTTGAAAATCAGGAAAGCGATCCATGCACTTAGGCAGTGACTTAACTTTTTATTCAAAAAAGACCCCAAAAGTATCTTGGAATGTCTTGAAATTGTACACAGTCATAGTCAAGCATGCCCTGAACAAGAATCCGTTGAATATATTTGCATATCTCTTGAAGAATATTTTTAATGAATTTTTGAAAATCCGAAAAGCGATCCATGCACTTGGACATTCCAAGTATGTTGGAATGTCTTGAAATTGTACTCAGTCATAGTCAACGACGCCCTGAACAAGAATCAATTGAAAATATTTGCATATCTCTTAAGGAATATTTTTAATGAATTTTTGAAAATTAGGAAAGCGATCCATGCACTTAGGCAGTGACTTAACTTTTTTGTCAAAAAAGACCCCAAAAGTATCTTGGAATGTCTTGAAATTGTACACAGTCATAGTCAAGCATGCCCTGAACAAGAATCCGTTGAATATATTTGCATATCTCTTGAAGAATATTTTTAATGAATTTTTGAAAATCCGAAAAGCGATCCATGCACTTGGACATTCCAAGTATGTTGGAATGTCTTGAAATTGTACTCAGTCATAGTCAACGACGCCCTGAACAAGAATCCGTTGAAAATATTTGCATATCGTTTAAGGAATATTTTTAAAGAATTTCTGAAAATCAGGAAAGCGATCCATGCACTTAGGTAAGTGACTTAACTTTTTATTCAAAAAAGACCCCAAAAGTATCTTGGAATGTCTTGAAATTGTACACAGTCATAGTCAAGCATGCCCTGAACAAGAATCCGTTGAATATATTTGCATATCTCTTAAGGAATATTTTTAATGAATTTTTGAAAATTAGGAAAGCGATCCATGCACTTAGGCAGTGACTTAACTTTTGATGTTTTTGGTTTGTTTTTAAAGCATTAAAGCTGCAGGAGTTCATCCATGTCGCCCAGTCGCTGGAAACAAACGTTTGGACACCGTGGATCACACAGCAGGATATCAGGTGAGACGAAGGAAACGATCCATTTGCCCTGATGCACTTAGTGACTTGACTTTTTTTTCAAAAAAAACCCCAAAAGTAAATTGGAATGTCTTGAAATTGTACACAGTCATAGTCAAGCATGCCCTGAATAAGAATCCGTTGAATATATTTGCATATCTCTTGAAGAATATTTTTAATGAATTTTTGAAAATCCGGAAAGCGATCCATGCACTTGGACATTCCAAGTATGTTGGAATGTCTTGAAATTGTACTCAGTCATAGTCAACGACGCCCTGAACAAGAATCCGTTGAAAATATTTGCATATCGCTTAAGGAATATTTTTAATGAATTTTTGAAAATCAGGAAAGCGATCCATGCACTTAGGCAGTGACTTAACTTTTTCGTCAAAAAAGACCCCAAAAGTATCTTGGAATGTCTTGAAATTGTACACAGTCATAGTCAAGCATGCCCTGAACAAGAATCCGTTGAATATATTTGCATATCTCTTGAGGAATATTTTTAATGAATTTTTGAAAATCAGGAAAGCGATCCATGCACTTAGGCAGTGACTTAACTTTTGATATTTTTGGGTTGTTTTTAAAGAATTAAAGCTGCAGGAGTTCATCCATGTCGTCCAGTCGCTGGAAACAAACGTTTGGACACCGTGGATCACACAGCAGGATATCAGGTGAGACGAAGGAAACGATCCATTTGCCCTGATGCACTTAGTGACTTGACTTTTTTTTCAAAAAAAACCCCAAAAGTAAATTGGAATGTCTTGAAATTGTACACAGTCATAGTCAAGCATGCCCTGAACAAGAATCCATTGAAAATATTTGCATATCGCTTAAGGAATATTTTTAATGAATTTTTGAAAATCAGGAAAGCGATCCATGCACTTAGGCAGTGACTTAACTTTTTTGTCAAAAAAGACCCCAAAAGTATCTTGGAATGTCTTGAAATTGTACACAGTCATAGTCAAGCATGCCCTGAACAAGAATCCGTTGAATATATTTGCATATCTCTTGAAGAATATTTTTAATGAATTTTTGAAAATCCGAAAAGCAATCCATGCACTTGGACATTCCAAGTATGTTGGAATGTCTTGAAATTGTACTCAGTCATAGTCAACGACGCCCTGAACAAGAATCAATTGAAAATATTTGCATATCTCTTAAGGAATATTTTTAATGAATTTTTGAAAATGAGGAAAGTCTGTGCACTTAGGCAGTGACTTAACTTTTTATTCAAAAAAGACCCCAAAAGTATCTTGGAATGTCTTGAAATTGTACACAGTCATAGTCAAGCATGCCCTGAACAAGAATCCGTTGAATATATTTGCATATCTCTTGAAGAATATTTTTAATGAACTTTTGAAAATCAGGAAAGCGATCCATGCACTTGGACATTCCAAGTATGTTGGAATGTCTTGAAATTGTACTCAGTCATAGTCAACGACGCCCTGAACAAGAATCCGTTGAAAATATTTGCATATCGCTTAAGGAATATTTTTAATGAATTTTTGAAAATCAGGAAAGCGATCCATGCACTTAGGCAGTGACTTAACTTTTTCGTCAAAAAAGACCCCAAAAGTATCTTGGAATGTCTTGAAATTGTACACAGTCATAGTCAAGCATGCCCTGAACAAGAATCCGTTGAATATATTTGCATATCTCTTGAAGAATATTTTTAATGAATTTTTGAAAATCCGAAAAGCGATCCATGCACTTGGACATTCCAAGTATGTTGGAATGTCTTGAAATTGTACTCAGTCATAGTCAACGACGCCCTGAACAAGAATCAATTGAAAATATTTGCATATCTCTTAAGGAATATTTTTAATGAATTTTTGAAAATGAGGAAAGTCTGTGCACTTAGGCAGTGACTTAACTTTTTCGTCAAAAAAGACCCCAAAAGTATCTTGGAATGTCTTGAAATTGTACACAGTCATAGTCAAGAATGCCCTGAACAAGAATCCGTTGAATATATTTGCATATCTCTTGAAGAATATTTTTAATGAATTTTGAAAATGATGAAAGTCTGTGCACTTAGGCAGTGACTTAACTTTTTATTCAAAAAAGACCCCAAAGGTATCTTGGAATGTCTTGAAATTGTACACAGTCATAGTCAAGCATGCCCTGAACAAGAATCCGTTGAATATATTTGCATATCTCTTGAAGAATATTTTTAATGAACTTTTGAAAATCAGGAAAGCGATCCATGCACTTGGACATTCCAAGTATGTTGGAATGTCTTGAAATTGTACTCAGTCATAGTCAACGACGCCCTGAACAAGAATCCGTTGATAATATTTGCATATCGCTTAAGGAATATTTTTAATGAATTTCTGAAAATGAGGAAAGCACTCCATGCCCTTAGGCAGTGACTTAACTTTTTTGTCAAAAAAGACCCCAAAAGTATCTTGGAATGTCTTGAAATTGTACACAGTCATAGTCAAGCATGCCCTGAACAAGAATCCGTTGAATATATTTGCATATCTCTTGAAGAATATTTTTAATGAATTTTTGAAAATCCGAAAAGCGATCCATGCACTTGGACATTCCAAGTATGTTGGAATGTCTTGAAATTGTACTCAGTCATAGTCAACGACGCCCTGAACAAGAATCAATTGAAAATATTTGCATATCTCTTAAGGAATATTTTTAATGAATTTTTGAAAATGAGGAAAGTCTGTGCACTTAGGCAGTGACCTAACTTTTTATTCAAAAAAGACCCCAAAAGTATCTTGGAATGTCTTGAAATTGTACACAGTCATAGTCAAGCATGCCCTGAACAAGAATCCGTTGAATATATTTGCATATCTCTTGAAGAATATTTTTAATGAACTTTTGAAAATCAGGAAAGCGATCCATGCACTTGGACATTCCAAGTATGTTGGAATGTCTTGAAATTGTACTCAGTCATAGTCAACGACGCCCTGAACAAGAATCCGTTGAAAATATTTGCATATCGTTTAAGGAATATTTTTAAAGAATTTCTGAAAATCAGGAAAGCGATCCATGCACTTAGGCAGTGACTTAACTTTTTCGTCAAAAAAGACCCCAAAAGTATCTTGGAATGTCTTGAAATTGTACACAGTCATAGTCAAGCATGCCCTGAACAAGAATCCGTTGAATATATTTGCATATCTCTTGAAGAATATTTTTAATGAATTTTTGAAAATCCGAAAAGCGATCCATGCACTTGGACATTCCAAGTATGTTGGAATGTCTTGAAATTGTACTCAGTCATAGTCAACGACGCCCTGAACAAGAATCAATTGAAAATATTTGCATATCTCTTAAGGAATATTTTTAATGAATTTTTGAAAATGAGGAAAGTCTGTGCACTTAGGCAGTGACTTAACTTTTTATTCAAAAAAGACCCCAAAAGTATCTTGGAATGTCTTGAAATTGTACACAGTCATAGTCAAGCATGCCCTGAACAAGAATCCGTTGAATATATTTGCATATCTCTTGAAGAATATTTTTAATGAACTTTTGAAAATCAGGAAAGCGATCCATGCACTTGGACATTCCAAGTATGTTGGAATGTCTTGAAATTGTACTCAGTCATAGTCAACGACGCCCTGAACAAGAATCCGTTGAAAATATTTGCATATCGTTTAAGGAATATTTTTAAAGAATTTCTGAAAATCAGGAAAGCGATCCATGCACTTAGGCAGTGACTTAACTTTTTCGTCAAAAAAGACCCCAAAAGTATCTTGGAATGTTTTGAAATTGTACACAGTCATAGTCAAGCATGCCCTGAACAAGAATCCGTTGAATATATTTGCATATCTCTTGAAGAATATTTTTAATGAACTTTTGAAAATCAGGAAAGCGATCCATGTACTTGGACATTCCAAGTATGTTGGAATGTCTTGAAATTGTACTCAGTCATAGTCAACGACGCCCTGAACAAGAATCCGTTGAAAATATTTGCATATCGATTAAGGAATATTTTTAATGAATTTTTGAAAATGAGGAAAGTCTGTGCACTTAGGCAGTGACTTAACTTTTTATTCAAAAAAGACCCCAAAAGTATCTTGGAATGTCTTGAAATTGTACACAGTCATAGTCAAGAATGCCCTGAACAAGAATCCGTTGAATATATTTGCATATCTCTTGAAGAATATTTTTAATGAATTTTGAAAATGATGAAAGTCTGTGCACTTAGGCAGTGACTTAACTTTTTATTCAAAAAAGACCCCAAAGGTATCTTGGAATGTCTTGAAATTGTACACAGTCATAGTCAAGCATGCCCTGAACAAGAATCCGTTGAATATATTTGCATATCTCTTGAAGAATATTTTTAATGAATTTCTGAAAATGAGGAAAGCGATCCATGCACTTAGGCAGTGACTTAACTTTTTTGTCAAAAAAGACCCCAAAAGTATCTTGGAATGTCTTGAAATTGTACACAGTCATAGTCAAGCATGCCCTGAACAAGAATCCGTTGAATATATTTGCATATCTCTTGAAGAATATTTTTAATGAATTTTTGAAAATCCGAAAAGCGATCCATGCACTTGGACATTCCAAGTATGTTGGAATGTCTTGAAATTGTACTCAGTCATAGTCAACGACGCCCTGAACAAGAATCAATTGAAAATATTTGCATATCTCTTAAGGAATATTTTTAATGAATTTTTGAAAATGAGGAAAGTCTGTGCACTTAGGCAGTGACCTAACTTTTTATTCAAAAAAGACCCCAAAAGTATCTTGGAATGTCTTGAAATTGTACACAGTCATAGTCAAGCATGCCCTGAACAAGAATCCGTTGAATATATTTGCATATCTCTTGAAGAATATTTTTAATGAACTTTTGAAAATCAGGAAAGCGATCCATGCACTTGGACATTCCAAGTATGTTGGAATGTCTTGAAATTGTACTCAGTCATAGTCAACGACGCCCTGAACAAGAATCCGTTGAAAATATTTGCATATCGTTTAAGGAATATTTTTAAAGAATTTCTGAAAATCAGGAAAGCGATCCATGCACTTAGGCAGTGACTTAACTTTTTCGTCAAAAAAGACCCCAAAAGTATCTTGGAATGTCTTGAAATTGTACACAGTCATAGTCAAGCATGCCCTGAACAAGAATCCGTTGAATATATTTGCATATCTCTTGAAGAATATTTTTAATGAATTTTTGAAAATCCGAAAAGCGATCCATGCACTTGGACATTCCAAGTATGTTGGAATGTCTTGAAATTGTACTCAGTCATAGTCAACGACGCCCTGAACAAGAATCAATTGAAAATATTTGCATATCTCTTAAGGAATATTTTTAATGAATTTTTGAAAATGAGGAAAGTCTGTGCACTTAGGCAGTGACTTAACTTTTTATTCAAAAAAGACCCCAAAGGTATCTTGGAATGTCTTGAAATTGTACACAGTCATAGTCAAGCATGCCCTGAACAAGAATCCGTTGAATATATTTGCATATCTCTTGAAGAATATTTTTAATGAACTTTTGAAAATCAGGAAAGCGATCCATGCACTTGGACATTCAAAGTATGTTGGAATGTCTTGAAATTGTACTCGGTCATAGTCAACTACGCCCTGAACAAGAATCAATTGAAAATATTCGCATATCTCTTAAGGAATATTTTTAATGAATTTTTGAAAATCAGGAAAGCAATCCATGCACTTAGGCAGTGACTTAACTTTTTCGTCAAAAAAGACCCCAAAAGTATCTTGGAATGTCTTGAAATTGTACACAGTCATAGTCAAGCATGCCCTGAACAAGAATCCGTTGAATATATTTGCATATCTCTTGAAGAATATTTTTAATGAACTTTTGAAAATCAGGAAAGCGATCCATGTACTTGGACATTCCAAGTATGTTGGAATGTCTTGAAATTGTACTCAGTCATAGTCAACGACGCCCTGAACAAGAATCCGTTGAAAATATTTGCATATCGATTAAGGAATATTTTTAATGAATTTTTGAAAATGAGGAAAGTCTGTGCACTTAGGCAGTGACTTAACTTTTTATTCAAAAAAGACCCCAAAAGTATCTTGGAATGTCTTGAAATTGTACACAGTCATAGTCAAGCATGCCCTGAACAAGAATCCGTTGAATATATTTGCATATCTCTTGAAGAATATTTTTAATGAACTTTTGAAAATCAGGAAAGCGATCCATGCACTTGGACATTCCAAGTATGTTGGAATGTCTTGAAATTGTACTCAGTCATAGTCAACGACGCCCTGAACAAGAATCCGTTGAAAATATTTGCATATCGTTTAAGGAATATTTTTAAAGAATTTCTGAAAATCAGGAAAGCGATCCATGCACTTAGGCAGTGACTTAACTTTTTCGTCAAAAAAGACCCCAAAAGTATCTTGGAATGTCTTGAAATTGTACACAGTCATAGTCAAGCATGCCCTGAACAAGAATCCGTTGAATATATTTGCATATCTCTTGAAGAATATTTTTAATGAATTTTTGAAAATCCGAAAAGCGATCCATGCACTTGGACATTCCAAGTATGTTGGAATGTCTTGAAATTGTACTCAGTCATAGTCAACGACGCCCTGAACAAGAATCAATTGAAAATATTTGCATATCTCTTAAGGAATATTTTTAATGAATTTTTGAAAATGAGGAAAGTCTGTGCACTTAGGCAGTGACTTAACTTTTTATTCAAAAAAGACCCCAAAAGTATCTTGGAATGTCTTGAAATTGTACACAGTCATAGTCAAGCATGCCCTGAACAAGAATCCGTTGAATATATTTGCATATCTCTTGAAGAATATTTTTAATGAACTTTTGAAAATCAGGAAAGCGATCCATGCACTTGGACATTCCAAGTATGTTGGAATGTCTTGAAATTGTACTCAGTCATAGTCAACGACGCCCTGAACAAGAATCCGTTGAAAATATTTGCATATCGTTTAAGGAATATTTTTAAAGAATTTCTGAAAATCAGGAAAGCGATCCATGCACTTAGGCAGTGACTTAACTTTTTCGTCAAAAAAGACCCCAAAAGTATCTTGGAATGTCTTGAAATTGTACACAGTCATAGTCAAGCATGCCCTGAACAAGAATCCGTTGAATATATTTGCATATCTCTTGAAGAATATTTTTAATGAATTTTTGAAAATCCGAAAAGCGATCCATGCACTTGGACATTCCAAGTATGTTGGAATGTCTTGAAATTGTACTCAGTCATAGTCAACGACGCCCTGAACAAGAATCCGTTGAAAATATTTGCATATCTCTTAAGGAATATTTTTAATGAATTTTTGAAAATGAGGAAAGTCTGTGCACTTAGGCAGTGACTTAACTTTTTATTCAAAAAAGACCCCAAAAGTATCTTGGAATGTCTTGAAATTGTACACAGTCATAGTCAAGCATGCCCTGAACAAGAATCCGTTGAATATATTTGCATATCTCTTGAAGAATATTTTTAATGAACTTTTGAAAATCAGGAAAGCGATCCATGCACTTGGACATTCCAAGTATGTTGGAATGTCTTGAAATTGTACTCAGTCATAGTCAACGACGCCCTGAACAAGAATCCGTTGAAAATATTTGCATATCGTTTAAGGAATATTTTTAAAGAATTTCTGAAAATCAGGAAAGCGATCCATGCACTTAGGCAGTGACTTAACTTTTTCGTCAAAAAAGACCCCAAAAGTATCTTGGAATGTCTTGAAATTGTACACAGTCATAGTCAAGCATGCCCTGAACAAGAATCCGTTGAATATATTTGCATATCTCTTGAAGAATATTTTTAATGAATTTTTGAAAATCCGAAAAGCGATCCATGCACTTGGACATTCCAAGTATGTTGGAATGTCTTGAAATTGTACTCAGTCATAGTCAACGACGCCCTGAACAAGAATCAATTGAAAATATTTGCATATCTCTTAAGGAATATTTTTAATGAATTTTTGAAAATGAGGAAAGTCTGTGCACTTAGGCAGTGACTTAACTTTTTATTCAAAAAAGACCCCAAAAGTATCTTGGAATGTCTTGAAATTGTACACAGTCATAGTCAAGCATGCCCTGAACAAGAATCCGTTGAATATATTTGCATATCTCTTGAAGAATATTTTTAATGAACTTTTGAAAATCAGGAAAGCGATCCATGCACTTGGACATTCCAAGTATGTTGGAATGTCTTGAAATTGTACTCAGTCATAGTCAACGACGCCCTGAACAAGAATCCGTTGAAAATATTTGCATATCGTTTAAGGAATATTTTTAAAGAATTTCTGAAAATCAGGAAAGCGATCCATGCACTTAGGCAGTGACTTAACTTTTTCGTCAAAAAAGACCCCAAAAGTATCTTGGAATGTCTTGAAATTGTACACAGTCATAGTCAAGAATGCCCTGAACAAGAATCCGTTGAATATATTTGCATATCTCTTGAAGAATATTTTTAATGAATTTTTGAAAATCCGGAAAGCGATCCATGCACTTGGACATTCCAAGTATGTTGGAATGTCTTGAAATTGTACTCGGTCATAGTCAACGACGCCCTGAACAAAAATCCATTGAAAATATTTGCATATCTCTTAAGGAATATTTTTAATGAATTTTTGAAAATGATGAAAGTCTGTGCACTTAGGCAGTGACTTAACTTTTTATTCAAAAAAGACCCCAAAGGTATCTTGGAATGTCTTGAAATTGTACACAGTCATAGTCAAGCATGCCCTGAACAAGAATCCGTTGAATATATTTGCATATCTCTTGAAGAATATTTTTAATGAACTTTTGAAAATCAGGAAAGCGATCCATGCACTTGGACATTCAAAGTATGTTGGAATGTCTTGAAATTGTACTCGGTCATAGTCAACTACGCCCTGAACAAGAATCAATTGAAAATATTCGCATATCTCTTAAGGAATATTTTTAATGAATTTTTGAAAATCAGGAAAGCAATCCATGCACTTAGGCAGTGACTTAACTTTTTCGTCAAAAAAGACCCCAAAAGTATCTTGGAATGTCTTGAAATTGTACACAGTCATAGTCAAGCATGCCCTGAACAAGAATCCGTTGAATATATTTGCATATCTCTTGAAGAATATTTTTAATGAACTTTTGAAAATCAGGAAAGCGATCCATGTACTTGGACATTCCAAGTATGTTGGAATGTCTTGAAATTGTACTCAGTCATAGTCAACGACGCCCTGAACAAGAATCCGTTGAAAATATTTGCATATCGATTAAGGAATATTTTTAATGAATTTTTGAAAATGAGGAAAGTCTGTGCACTTAGGCAGTGACTTAACTTTTTATTCAAAAAAGACCCCAAAAGTATCTTGGAATGTCTTGAAATTGTACACAGTCATAGTCAAGCATGCCCTGAACAAGAATCCGTTGAATATATTTGCATATCTCTTGAAGAATATTTTTAATGAACTTTTGAAAATCAGGAAAGCGATCCATGCACTTGGACATTCCAAGTATGTTGGAATGTCTTGAAATTGTACTCAGTCATAGTCAACGACGCCCTGAACAAGAATCCGTTGAAAATATTTGCATATCGTTTAAGGAATATTTTTAAAGAATTTCTGAAAATCAGGAAAGCGATCCATGCACTTAGGCAGTGACTTAACTTTTTCGTCAAAAAAGACCCCAAAAGTATCTTGGAATGTCTTGAAATTGTACACAGTCATAGTCAAGCATGCCCTGAACAAGAATCCGTTGAATATATTTGCATATCTCTTGAAGAATATTTTTAATGAATTTTTGAAAATCCGAAAAGCGATCCATGCACTTGGACATTCCAAGTATGTTGGAATGTCTTGAAATTGTACTCAGTCATAGTCAACGACGCCCTGAACAAGAATCAATTGAAAATATTTGCATATCTCTTAAGGAATATTTTTAATGAATTTTTGAAAATGAGGAAAGTCTGTGCACTTAGGCAGTGACTTAACTTTTTATTCAAAAAAGACCCCAAAAGTATCTTGGAATGTCTTGAAATTGTACACAGTCATAGTCAAGCATGCCCTGAACAAGAATCCGTTGAATATATTTGCATATCTCTTGAAGAATATTTTTAATGAACTTTTGAAAATCAGGAAAGCGATCCATGCACTTGGACATTCCAAGTATGTTGGAATGTCTTGAAATTGTACTCAGTCATAGTCAACGACGCCCTGAACAAGAATCCGTTGAAAATATTTGCATATCGTTTAAGGAATATTTTTAAAGAATTTCTGAAAATCAGGAAAGCGATCCATGCACTTAGGCAGTGACTTAACTTTTTCGTCAAAAAAGACCCCAAAAGTATCTTGGAATGTCTTGAAATTGTACACAGTCATAGTCAAGAATGCCCTGAACAAGAATCCGTTGAATATATTTGCATATCTCTTGAAGAATATTTTTAATGAATTTTTGAAAATCCGGAAAGCGATCCATGCACTTGGACATTCCAAGTATGTTGGAATGTCTTGAAATTGTACTCGGTCATAGTCAACGACGCCCTGAAAAAGAATCCATTGAAAATATTTGCATATCTCTTAAGGAATATTTTTAATGAATTTTTGAAAATGATGAAAGTCTGTGCACTTAGGCAGTGACTTAACTTTTTATTCAAAAAAGACCCCAAAGGTATCTTGGAATGTCTTGAAATTGTACACAGTCATAGTCAAGCATGCCCTGAACAAGAATCCGTTGAATATATTTGCATATCTCTTGAAGAATATTTTTAATGAACTTTTGAAAATCAGGAAAGCGATCCATGCACTTGGACATTCCAAGTATGTTGGAATGTCTTGAAATTGTACTCAGTCATAGTCAACGACGCCCTGAACAAGAATCCGTTGAAAATATTTGCATATCGTTTAAGGAATATTTTTAAAGAATTTCTGAAAATCAGGAAAGCGATCCATGCACTTAGGCAGTGACTTAACTTTTTCGTCAAAAAAGACCCCAAAAGTATCTTGGAATGTCTTGAAATTGTACACAGTCATAGTCAAGCATGCCCTGAACAAGAATCCGTTGAATATATTTGCATATCTCTTGAAGAATATTTTTAATAAATTTTTGAAAATCCGGAAAGCGATCCATGCACTTGGACATTCCAAGTATGTTGGAATGTCTTGAAATTGTACTCGGTCATAGTCAACGACGCCCTGAACAAGAATCCATTGAAAATATTTGCATATCTCTTAAGGAATATTTTTAATGAATTTTTGAAAATGATGAAAGTCTGTGCACTTAGGCAGTGACTTAACTTTTTATTCAAAAAAGACCCCAAAGGTATCTTGGAATGTCTTGAAATTGTACACAGTCATAGTCAAGCATGCCCTGAACAAGAATCCGTTGAATATATTTGCATATCTCTTGAAGAATATTTTTAATGAACTTTTGAAAATCAGGAAAGCGATCCATGCACTTGGACATTCCAAGTATGTTGGAATGTCTTGAAATTGTACTCAGTCATAGTCAACGACGCCCTGAACAAGAATCCGTTGAAAATATTTGCATATCGCTTAAGGAATATTTTTAATGAATTTTTGAAAATCAGGAAAGCGATCCATGCACTTAGGCAGTGACTTAACTTTTTTGTCAAAAAAGACCCCAAAAGTATCTTGGAATGTCTTGAAATTGTACACAGTCATAGTCAAGCATGCCCTGAACAAGAATCCGTTGAATATATTTGCATATCTCTTGAAGAATATTTTTAATGAATTTTTGAAAATCCGAAAAGCGATCCATGCACTTGGACATTCCAAGTATGTTGGAATGTCTTGAAATTGTACTCGGTCATAGTCAACGACGCCCTGAACAAGAATCCATTGAAAATATTTGCATATCTCTTAAGGAATATTTTTAATGAATTTTTGAAAATGATGAAAGTCTGTGCACTTAGGCAGTGACTTAACTTTTTATCCAAAAAAGACCCCAAAGGTATCTTGGAATGTCTTGAAATTGTACACAGTCATAGTCAAGCATGCCCTGAACAAGAATCCGTTGAATATATTTGCATATCTCTTGAAGAATATTTTTAATGAACTTTTGAAAATCAGGAAAGCGATCCATGCACTTGGACATTCCAAGTATGTTGGAATGTCTTGAAATTGTACTCAGTCATAGTCAACGATGCCCTGAACAAGAATCCGTTGAAAATATTTGCATATCGCTTAAGGAATATTTTTAATGAATTTTTGAAAATCAGGAAAGCGATCCATGCACTAAGGCAGTGACTTAACTTTTTTGTCAAAAAAGACCCCAAAAGTATCTTGGAATGTCTTGAAATTGTACACAGTCATAGTCAAGCATGCCCTGAACAAGAATCCGTTGAATATATTTGCATATCTCTTGAAGAATATTTTTAATGAATTTTTGAAAATCCGAAAAGCGATCCATGCACTTGGACATTCCAAGTATGTTGGAATGTCTTTAAATTGTACTCAGTCATAGTCAACGACGCCCTGAACAAGAATCAATTGAAAATATTTGCATATCTCTTAAGGAATATTTTTAATGAATTTTTGAAAATGAGGAAAGTCTGTGCACTTAGGCAGTGACTTAACTTTTTATCCAAAAAAGACCCCAAAAGTATCTTGGAATGTCTTGAAATTGTACACAGTCATAGTCAAGCATGCCGTGAACAAGAATCCGTTGAATATATTTGCATATCTCTTGAAGAATATTTTTAATGAACTTTTGAAAATCAGGAAAGCGATCCATGCACTTGGACATTCCAAGTATGTTGGAATGTCTTGAAATTGTACTCAGTCATAGTCAACGACGCCCTGAACAAGAATCCGTTGAAAATATTTGCATATCGTTTAAGGAATATTTTTAAAGAATTTCTGAAAATCAGGAAAGCGATCCATGCACTTAGGCAGTGACTTAACTTTTTCGTCAAAAAAGACCCCAAAAGTATCTTGGAATGTCTTGAAATTGTACACAGTCATAGTCAAGCATGCCCTGAACAAGAATCAGTTGAATATATTTGCATATCTTTTGAAGAATATTTTTAATGAATTTTTGAAAATCCGGAAAGCGATCCATGCACTTGGACATTCCAAGTATGTTGGAATGTCTTGAAATTGTACTCAGTCATAGTCAACAACGCCCTGAACAAGAATCCATTGAAAATATTTGCATATCTCTTAAGGAATATTTTTAATGAATTTTTGAAAATGAGGAAAGTCTGTGCACTTAGGCAGTGACTTAACTTTTTATTCAAAAAAGACCCCAAAAGTATCTTGGAATGTCTTGAAATTGTACACAGTCATAGTCAAGCATGCCCTGAACAAGAATCCGTTGAATATATTTGCATATCTCTTGAAGAATATTTTTAATGAACTTTTGAAAATCAGGAAAGCGATCCATGCACTTGGACATTCCAAGTATGTTGGAATGTTTTGAAATTGTACTCAGTCATAGTCAACGACGCCCTGAACAAGAATCCGTTGAAAATATTTGCATATCGCTTAAGGAATATTTTTAATGAATTTTTGAAAATCAGAAAAGCGATCCATGCACTTAGGCAGTGACTTAACTTTTTTGTCAAAAAAGACCCCAAAAGTATCTTGGAATGTCTTGAAATTGTACACAGTCATAGTCAAGCATGCCCTGAACAAGAATCCGTTGAATATATTTGCATATCTCTTGAAGAATATTTTTAATGAATTTTTGAAAATCCGAAAAGCGATCCATGCACTTGGACATTCCAAGTATGTTGGAATGTCTTTAAATTGTACTCAGTCATAGTCAACGACGCCCTGAACAAGAATCAATTGAAAATATTTGCATATCTCTTAAGGAATATTTTTAATGAATTTTTGAAAATGAGGAAAGTCTGTGCACTTAGGCAGTGACTTAACTTTTTATTCAAAAAAGACCCCAAAAGTATCTTGGAATGTCTTGAAATTGTACACAGTCATAGTCAAGCATGCCCTGAACAAGAATCCGTTGAATATATTTGCATATCTCTTGAAGAATATTTTTAATGAATTTTTGAAAATCCGAAAAGCGATCCATGCACTTGGACATTCCAAGTATGTTGGAATGTCTTGAAATTGTACTCAGTCATAGTCAACGACGCCCTGAACAAGAATCAATTGAAAATATTTGCATATCTCTTAAGGAATATTTTTAATGAATTTTTGAAAATGAGGAAAGTCTGTGCACTTAGGCAGTGACTTAACTTTTTATTCAAAAAAGACCCCAAAAGTATCTTGGAATGTCTTGAAATTGTACACAGTCATAGTCAAGCATGCCCTGAACAAGAATCCGTTGAATATATTTGCATATCTCTTGAAGAATATTTTTAATGAACTTTTGAAAATCAGGAAAGCGATCCATGCACTTGGACATTCCAAGTATGTTGGAATGTCTTGAAATTGTACTCAGTCATAGTCAACGACGCCCTGAACAAGAATCCGTTGAAAATATTTGCATATAGCTTAAGGAATATTTTTAATGAATTTTTGAAAATCAGGAAAGCGATCCATGCACTTAGGCAGTGACTTAACTTTTTTGTCAAAAAAGACCCCAAAAGTATCTTGGAATGTCTTGAAATTGTACACAGTCATAGTCAAGCATGCCCTGAACAAGAATCCGTTGAATATATTTGCATATCTCTTGAAGAATATTTTTAATGAATTTTTGAAAATCCGAAAAGCGATCCATGCACTTGGACATTCCAAGTATGTTGGAATGTCTTGAAATTGTACTCAGTCATAGTCAACGACGCCCTGAACAAGAATCAATTGAAAATATTTGCATATCTCTTAAGGAATATTTTTAATGAATTTTTGAAAATGATGAAAGTCTGTGCACTTAGGCAGTGACTTAACTTTTTATTCAAAAAAGACCCCAAAAGTATCTTGGAATGTCTTGAAATTGTACACAGTCATAGTCAAGCATGCCCTGAACAAGAATCCGTTGAATATATTTGCATATCTCTTGAAGAATATTTTTAATGAACTTTTGAAAATCAGGAAAGCGATCCATGCACTTGGACATTCCAAGTATGTTGGAATGTCTTGAAATTGTACTCAGTCATAGTCAACGACGCCCTGAACAAGAATCCGTTGAAAATATTTGCATATCGCTTAAGGAATATTTTTAATGAATTTTTGAAAATCAGGAAAGCGATCCATGCACTTAGGCAGTGACTTAACTTTTTCGTCAAAAAAGACCCCAAAAGTATCTTGGAATGTCTTGAAATTGTACACAGTCATAGTCAAGCATGCCCTGAACAAGAATCCGTTGAATATATTTGCATATCTCTTGAAGAATATTTTTAATGAATTTTTGAAAATCCGAAAAAGCGATCCATGCACTTGGACATTCCAAGTATGTTGGAATGTCTTGAAATTGTACTCAGTCATAGTCAACGACGCCCTGAACAAGAATCCGTTGAAAATATTTGCATATCGCTTAAGGAATATTTTTAATGAATTTTTGAAAATCAGGAAAGCGATCCATGCACTTAGGCAGTGACTTAACTTTTTTGTCAAAAAAGACCCCAAAAGTATCTTGGAATGTCTTGAAATTGTACACAGTCATTGTCAAGCATGCCCTGAACAAGAATCCGTTGAATATATTTGCATATCTCTTGAAGAATATTTTTAATGAATTTTTGAAAATCCGAAAAGCGATCCATGCACTTGGACATTCCAAGTATGTTGGAATGTCTTGAAATTGTACTCAGTCATAGTCAACGACGCCCTGAACAAGAATCAATTGAAAATATTTGCATATCTCTTAAGGAATATTTTTAATGAATTTTTGAAAATGATGAAAGTCTGTGCACTTCGGCAGTGACTTAACTTTTTATTCAAAAAAGACCCCAAAAGTATCTTGGAATGTCTTGAAATTGTACACAGTCATAGTCAAGCATGCCCTGAACAAGAATCCGTTGAATATATTTGCATATCTCTTGAAGAATATTTTTAATGAACTTTTGAAAATCAGGAAAGCGATCCATGCACTTGGACATTCCAAGTATGTTGGAATGTCTTGAAATTGTACTCATTCATAGTCAACGACGCCCTGAACAAGAATCTGTTGAAAATATTTGCATATCGTTTAAGGAATATTTTTAAAGAATTTCTGAAAATCAGGAAAGCGATCCATGCACTTAGGCAGTGACTTAACTTTTTCGTCAAAAAAGACCCCAAAAGTATCTTGGAATGTCTTGAAATTGTACACAGTCATAGTCAAGCATGCCCTGAACAAGAATCCGTTGAATATATTTGCATATCTCTTGAAGAATATTTTTAATGAATTTTTGAAAATCCGGAAAGCGATCCATGCACTTGGACATTCCAAGTATGTTGGAATGTCTTGAAATTGTACTCGGTCATAGTCAACGACGCCCTGAACAAGAATCCATTGAAAATATTTGCATATCTCTTAAGGAATATTTTTAATGAATTTTTGAAAATTAGGAAAGCGATCCATGCACTTAGGCAGTGACTTAACTTTTGATGTTTTTGGTTTGTTTTTAAAGCATTAAAGCTGCAGGAGTTCATCCATGTCGCCCAGTCGCTGGAAACAAACGTTTGGACACCGTGGATCACACAGCAGGATATCAGGTGAGACGAAGGAAACGATCCATTTGCCCTGATGCACTTAGTGACTTGACTTTTTTTCAAAAAAAAACCCAAAAGTAAATTGGAATGTCTTGAAATTGTACACAGTCATAGTCAAGCATGCCCTGAATAAGAATCCGTTGAATATATTTGCATATCTCTTGAAGAATATTTTTAATGAATTTTTGAAAATCCGGAAAGCGATCCATGCACTTGGACATTCCAAGTATGTTGGAATGTCTTGAAATTGTACTCAGTCATAGTAAACGACGCCCTGAACAAGAATCAATTGAAAATATTTGCATATCTCTTAAGGAATATTTTTAATGAATTTTTGAAAATGAGGAAAGTCTGTGCACTTAGGCAGTGACTTAACTTTTCATTCAAAAAAGACCCCAAAAGTATCTTGGAATGTCTTGAAATTGTACACAGTCATAGTCAAGCATGCCCTGAACAAGAATCCGTTAAATATATTTGCATATCTCTTGAAGAATATTTTTAATGAACTTTTGAAAATCAGGAAAGCGATCCATGCACTTGGACATTCCAAGTATGTTGGAATGTCTTGAAATTGTACTCAGTCATAGTCAACGACGCCCTGAACAAGAATCCGTTGAAAATATTTGCATTTCGTTTAAGGAATATTTTTAAAGAATTTCTGAAAATCAGGAAAGCGATCCATGCACTTAGGCAGTGACTTAACTTTTTCGTCAAAAAAGACCCCAAAAGTATCTTGGAATGTCTTGAAATTGTACACAGTCATAGTCAAGCATGCCCTGAACAAGAATCCGTTGAATATATTTGCATATCTCTTGAAGAATATTTTTAATGAACTTTTGAAAATCCGGAAAGCGATCCATGCACTTGGACATTCCAAGTATGTTGGAATGTCTTGAAATTGTACTCAGTCATAGTCAACGACGCCCTGAACAAGAATCCGTTGAAAATATTTGCATATCGCTTAAGGAATATTTTTAATGAATTTTTGAAAATCAGGAAAGCGATCCATGCACTTAGGCAGTGACTTAACTTTTTTGTCAAAAAAGACCCCAAAAGTATCTTGGAATGTCTTGAAATTGTACACAGTCATAGTCAAGCATGCCCTGAACAAGAATCCGTTGAATATATTTGCATATCTCTTGAAGAATATTTTTAATGAACTTTTGAAAATCAGGAAAGCGATCCATGCACTTGGACATTCCAAGTATGTTGGAATGTTTTGAAATTGTACTCAGTCATAGTCAACGACGCCCTGAACAAGAATCCGTTGAAAATATTTGCATATCGCTTAAGGAATATTTTTAATGAATTTTTGAAAATCAGAAAAGCGATCCATGCACTTAGGCAGTGACTTAACTTTTTTGTCAAAAAAGACCCCAAAAGTATCTTGGAATGTCTTGAAATTGTACACAGTCATAGTCAAGCATGCCCTGAACAAGAATTCCGTTGAATATATTTGCATATCTCTTGAAGAATATTTTTAATGAATTTTTGAAAATCCGAAAAGCGATCCATGCACTTGGACATTCCAAGTATGTTGGAATGTCTTGAAATTGTACTCAGTCATAGTCAAGCATGCCCTGAACAAGAATCCGTTGAATATATTTGCATATCTCTTGAAGAATATTTTTAATGAATTTTTGAAAATGAGGAAAGTCTGTGCACTTAGGCAGTGACTTAACTTTTTATTCAAAAAAGACCCCAAAAGTATCTTGGAATGTCTTGAAATTGTACACAGTCATAGTCAAGCATGCCCTGAACAAGAATCCGTTGAATATATTTGCATATCTCTTGAAGAATATTTTTAATGAATTTTTGAAAATCCGGAAAGCGATCCATGCACTTGGACATTCCAAGTATGTTGGAATGTCTTGAAATTGTACTCGGTCATAGTCAACGACGCCCTGAACAAGAATCCATTGAAAATATTTGCATATCTCTTAAGGAATATTTTTAATGAATTTTTGAAAATGATGAAAGTCTGTGCACTTAGGCAGTGACTTAACTTTTTATTCAAAAAAGACCCCAAAGGTATCTTGGAATGTCTTGAAATTGTACACAGTCATAGTCAAGCATGCCCTGAACAAGAATCCGTTGAATATATTTGCATATCTCTTGAAGAATATTTTTAATGAATTTTTGAAAATCCGAAAAGCGATCCATGCACTTGGACATTCCAAGTATGTTGGAATGTCTTGAAATTGTACTCAGTCATAGTCAACGACGCCCTGAACAAGAATCCGTTGAAAATATTTGCATATCGCTTAAGGAATATTTTTAATGAATTTTTGAAAATCAGGAAAGCGATCCATGCACTTAGGCAGTGACTTAACTTTTTTGTCAAAAAAGACCCCAAAAGTATCTTGGAATGTCTTGAAATTGTACACAGTCATAGTCAAGCATGCCCTGAACAAGAATCCGTTGAATATATTTGCATATCTCTTGAAGAATTTTTTAAATTAATTTTTGAAAATCTGAAAAGCGATCCATGCACTTGGACATTCCAAGTATGTTGGAATGTCTTGAAATTGTACTCAGTCATAGTCAACGACGCCCTGAACAAGAATCAATTGAAAATATTTGCATATCTCTTAAGGAATATTTTTAATGAATTTTTGAAAATGATGAAAGTCTGTGCACTTAGGCAGTGACTTAACTTTTTATTCAAAAAAGACCCCAAAAGTATCTTGGAATGTCTTGAAATTGTACACAGTCATAGTCAAGCATGCCCTGAACAAGAATCCGTTGAATATATTTGCATATCTCTTGAAGAATATTTTTAATGAACTTTTGAAAATCAGGAAAGCGATCCATGCACTTGGACATTCCAAGTATGTTGGAATGTCTTGAAATTGTACTCAGTCATAGTAAACGACGCCCTGAACAAGAATCCGTTGAAAATATTTGCATATCGCTAAAGGAATATTTTTAATGAATTTTTGAAAATCAGGAAAGCGATCCATGCACTTAGGCAGTGACTTAACTTTTTCGTCAAAAAAGACCCCAAAAGTATCTTGGAATGTCTTGAAATTGTACACAGTCATAGTCAAGCATGCCCTGAACAAGAATCCGTTGAATATATTTGCATATCTCTTGAAGAATATTTTTAATGAATTTTTGAAAATCCGAAAAGCGATCCATGCACTTGGACATTCCAAGTATGTTGGAATGTCTTGAAATTGTACTCAGTCATAGTCAACGACGCCCTGAACAAGAATCAATTGAAAATATTTGCATATCTCTTAAGGAATATTTTTAATGAATTTTTGAAAATGAGGAAAGTCTGTGCACTTAGGCAGTGACTTAACTTTTTATTCAAAAAAGACCCCAAAAGTATCTTGGAATGTCTTGAAATTGTACACAGTCATAGTGAAGCATGCCCTGAACAAGAATCCGTTGAATATATTTGCATATCTCTTGAAGAATATTTTTAATGAACTTTTGAAAATCAGGAAAGCGATCCATGCACTTGGACATTCCAAGTATGTTGGAATGTCTTGAAATTGTACTCAGTCATAGTCAACGACGCCCTGAACAAGAATCCGTTGAAAATATTTGCATATCGCTTAAGGAATATTTTTAATGAATTTTTGAAAATCAGGAAAGCGATCCATGCACTTAGGAAGTGACTTAACTTTTGATGTTTTTGGTTTGTTTTTAAAGCATTAAAGCTGCAGGAGTTCATCCATGTCGCCCAGTCGCTGGAAACAAACGTTTGGACACCGTGGATCACACAGCAGGATATCAGGTGAGACGAAGGAAACGATCCATTTGCCCTGATGCACTTAGTGACTTGACTTTTTTTTCAAAAAAAACCCCAAAAGTAAATTGGAATGTCTTGAAATTGTACACAGTCATAGTCAAGCATGCCCTGAATAAGAATCCGTTGAATATATTTGCATATCTCTTGAAGAATATTTTTAATGAATTTTTGAAAATCCGGAAAGCGATCCATGCACTTGGACATTCCAAGTATGTTGGAATGTCTTGAAATTGTACTCAGTCATAGTCAACGACGCCCTGAACAAGAATCCGTTGAAAATATTTGCATATCGCTTAAGGAATATTTTTAATGAATTTTTGAAAATCAGGAAAGCGATCCATGCACTTAGGCAGTGACTTAACTTTTTCGTCAAAAAAGACCCCAAAAGTATCTTGGAATGTCTTGAAATTGTACACAGTCATAGTCAAGCATGCCCTGAACAAGAATCCGTTGAATATATTTGCATATCTCTTGAGGAATATTTTTAATGAATTTTTGAAAATCAGGAAAGCGATCCATGCACTTAGGCAGTGACTTAACTTTTGATATTTTTGGGTTGTTTTTAAAGAATTAAAGCTGCAGGAGTTCATCCATGTCGTCCAGTCGCTGGAAACAAACGTTTGGACACCGTGGATCACACAGCAGGATATCAGGTGAGACGAAGGAAACGATCCATTTGCCCTGATGCACTTAGTGACTTGACTTTTTTTTCAAAAAAAACCCCAAAAGTAAATTGGAATGTCTTGAAATTGTACACAGTCATAGTCAAGCATGCCCTGAACAAGAATCCATTGAAAATATTTGCATATCGCTTAAGGAATATTTTTAATGAATTTTTGAAAATGAGGAAAGTCTGTGCACTTAGGCAGTGACTTAACTTTTTATTCAAAAAAGACCCCAAAAGTATCTTGGAATGTCTTGAAATTGTACACAGTCATAGTCAAGCATGCCCTGAACAAGAATCCGTTGAATATATTTGCATATCTCTTGAAGAATATTTTTAATGAACTTTTGAAAATCAGGAAAGCGATCCATGCACTTGGACATTCCAAGTATGTTGGAATGTCTTGAAATTGTACTCAGTCATAGTCAACGACGCCCTGAACAAGAATCCGTTGAAAATATTTGCATATCGCTTAAGGAATATTTTTAATGAATTTTTGAAAATCAGGAAAGCGATCCATGCACTTAGGCAGTGACTTAACTTTTTTGTCAAAAAAGACCCCAAAAGTATCTTGGAATGTCTTGAAATTGTACACAGTCATAGTCAAGCATGCCCTGAACAAGAATCCGTTGAATATATTTGCATATCTCTTGAAGAATTTTTTTAATGAATTTTTGAAAATCCGAAAAGCGATCCATGCACTTGGACATTCCAAGTATGTTGGAATGTCTTGAAATTGTACTCAGTCATAGTCAACGACGCCCTGAACAAGAATCAATTGAAAATATTTGCATATCTCTTAAGGAATATTTTTAATGAATTTTTGAAAATGATGAAAGTCTGTGCACTTAGGCAGTGACTTAACTTTTTATTCAAAAAAGACCCCAAAAGTATCTTGGAATGTCTTGAAATTGTACACAGTCATAGTCAAGCATGCCCTGAACAAGAATCCGTTGAATATATTTGCATATCTCTTGAAGAATATTTTTAATGAACTTTTGAAAATCAGGAAAGCGATCCATGCACTTGGACATTCCAAGTATGTTGGAATGTCTTGAAATTGTACTCAGTCATAGTAAACGACGCCCTGAACAAGAATCCGTTGAAAATATTTGCATATCGCTAAAGGAATATTTTTAATGAATTTTTGAAAATCAGGAAAGCGATCCATGCACTTAGGCAGTGACTTAACTTTTTCGTCAAAAAAGACCCCAAAAGTATCTTGGAATGTCTTGAAATTGTACACAGTCATAGTCAAGCATGCCCTGAACAAGAATCCGTTGAATATATTTGCATATCTCTTGAAGAATATTTTTAATGAATTTTGAAAATGATGAAAGTCTGTGCACTTAGGCAGTGACTTAACTTTTTATTCAAAAAAGACCCCAAAGGTATCTTGGAATGTCTTGAAATTGTACACAGTCATAGTCAAGCATGCCCTGAACAAGAATCCGTTGAATATATTTGCATATCTCTTGAAGAATATTTTTAATGAACTTTTGAAAATCAGGAAAGCGATCCATGCACTTGGACATTCAAAGTATGTTGGAATGTCTTGAAATTGTACTCGGTCATAGTCAACGACGCCCTGAACAAGAATCAATTGAAAATATTCGCATATCTCTTAAGGAATATTTTTAATGAATTTTTGAAAATCAGGAAAGCAATCCATGCACTTAGGCAGTGACTTAACTTTTTCGTCAAAAAAGACCCCAAAAGTATCTTGGAATGTCTTGAAATTGTACACAGTCATAGTCAAGCATGCCCTGAACAAGAATCCGTTGAATATATTTGCATATCTCTTGAAGAATATTTTTAATGAATTTTTGAAAATCCGAAAAGCGATCCATGCACTTGGACATTCCAAGTATGTTGGAATGTCTTGAAATTGTACTCAGTCATAGTCAACGACGCCCTGAACAAGAATCAATTGAAAATATTTGCATATCTCTTAAGGAATATTTTTAATGAATTTTTGAAAATGAGGAAAGTCTGTGCACTTAGGCAGTGACTTAACTTTTTATTCAAAAAAGACCCCAAAAGTATCTTGGAATGTCTTGAAATTGTACACAGTCATAGTCAAGCATGCCCTGAACAAGAATCCGTTGAATATATTTGCATATCTCTTGAAGAATATTTTTAATGAATTTTTGAAAATCCGAAAAGCGATCCATGCACTTGGACATTCCAAGTATGTTGGAATGTCTTGAAATTGTACTCAGTCATAGTCAACGACGCCCTGAACAAGAATCCGTTGAAAATATTTGCATATCTCTTAAGGAATATTTTTAAAGAATTTCTGAAAATCAGGAAAGCGATCCATGCACTTAGGCAGTGACTTAACTTTTTCGTCAAAAAAGACCCCAAAAGTATCTTGGAATGTCTTGAAATTGTACACAGTCATAGTCAAGCATGCCCTGAACAAGAATCCGTTGAATATATTTGCATATCTCTTGAAGAATATTTTTAATGAATTTTTGAAAATCCGAAAAGCGATCCATGCACTTGGACATTCCAAGTATGTTGGAATGTCTTGAAATTGTACTCAGTCATAGTCAACGACGCCCTGAACAAGAATCAATTGAAAATATTTGCATATCTCTTAAGGAATATTTTTAATGAATTTTTGAAAATGAGGAAAGTCTGTGCATTTAGGCAGTGACTTAACTTTTTATTCAAAAAAGACCCCAAAAGTATCTTGGAATGTCTTGAAATTGTACACAGTCATAGTCAAGCATGCCCTGAACAAGAATCCGTTGAATATATTTGCATATCTCTTGAAGAATATTTTTAATTAACTTTTGAAAATCAGGAAAGCGATCCATGCACTTGGACATTCCAAGTATGTTGGAATGTCTTGAAATTGTACTCAGTCATAGTCAACGACGCCCTGAACAAGAATCCGTTGAAAATATTTGCATATCGTTTAAGGAATATTTTTAAAGAATTTCTGAAAATCAGGAAAGCGATCCATGCACTTAGGCAGTGACTTAACTTTTTCGTCAAAAAAGACCCCAAAAGTATCTTGGAATGTCTTGAAATTGTACACAGTCATAGTCAAGAATGCCCTGAACAAGAATCCGTTGAATATATTTGCATATCTCTTGAAGAATATTTTTAATGAATTTTTGAAAATCCGGAAAGCGATCCATGCACTTGGACATTCCAAGTATGTTGGAATGTCTTGAAATTGTACTCGGTCATAGTCAACGACGCCCTGAACAAGAATCCATTGAAAATATTTGCATATCTCTTAAGGAATATTTTTAATGAATTTTTGAAAATGATGAAAGTCTGTGCACTTAGGCAGTGACTTAACTTTTTATTCAAAAAAGACCCCAAAGGTATCTTGGAATGTCTTGAAATTGTACACAGTCATAGTCAAGCATGCCCTGAACAAGAATCCGTTGAATATATTTGCATATCTCTTGAAGAATATTTTTAATGAACTTTTGAAAATCAGGAAAGCGATCCATGCACTTGGACATTCCAAGTATGTTGGAATGTCTTGAAATTGTACTCAGTCATAGTCAACGACGCCCTGAACAAGAATCCGTTGAAAATATTTGCATATCGTTTAAGGAATATTTTTAAAGAATTTCTGAAAATCAGGAAAGCGATCCATGCACTTAGGCAGTGACTTAACTTTTTCGTCAAAAAAGACCCCAAAAGTATCTTGGAATGTCTTGAAATTGTACACAGTCATAGTCAAGCATGCCCTGAACAAGAATCCGTTGAATATATTTGCATATCTCTTGAAGAATATTTTTAATAAATTTTTGAAAATCCGGAAAGCGATCCATGCACTTGGACATTCCAAGTATGTTGGAATGTCTTGAAATTGTACTCGGTCATAGTCAACGACGCCCTGAACAAGAATCCATTGAAAATATTTGCATATCTCTTAAGGAATATTTTTAATGAATTTTTGAAAATGATGAAAGTCTGTGCACTTAGGCAGTGACTTAACTTTTTATCCAAAAAAGACCCCAAAGGTATCTTGGAATGTCTTGAAATTGTACACAGTCATAGTCAAGCATGCCCTGAACAAGAATCCGTTGAATATATTTGCATATCTCTTGAAGAATATTTTTAATGAACTTTTGAAAATCAGGAAAGCGATCCATGCACTTGGACATTCCAAGTATGTTGGAATGTCTTGAAATTGTACTCAGTCATAGTCAACGACGCCCTGAACAAGAATCCGTTGAAAATATTTGCATATCGCTTAAGGAATATTTTTAATGAATTTTTGAAAATGAGGAAAGTCTGTGCACTTAGGCAGTGACTTAACTTTTTTGTCAAAAAAGACCCCAAAAGTATCTTGGAATGTCTTGAAATTGTACACAGTCATAGTCAAGCATGCCCTGAACAAGAATCCGTTGAATATATTTGCATATCTCTTGAAGAATATTTTTAATGAATTTTTGAAAATCCGAAAAGCGATCCATGCACTTGGACATTCCAAGTATGTTGGAATGTCTTGAAATTGTACTCAGTCATAGTCAACGACGCCCTGAACAAGAATCCGTTGAAAATATTTGCATATCGCTTAAGGAATATTTTTAATGAATTTTTGAAAATCAGGAAAGCGATCCATGCACTTAGGCAGTGACTTAACTTTTTTGTCAAAAAAGACCCCAAAAGTATCTTGGAATGTCTTGAAATTGTACACAGTCATAGTCAAGCATGCCCTGAACAAGAATCCGTTGAATATATTTGCATATCTCTTGAAGAATATTTTTAATGAATTTTTGAAAATCCGAAAAGCAATCGATGCACTTGGACATTCCAAGTATGTTGGAATGTCTTGAAATTGTACTCAGTCATAGTCAACGACGCCCTGAACAAGAATCAATTGAAAATATTTGCATATCTCTTAAGGAATATTTTTAATGAATTTTTGAAAATGAGGAAAGTCTGTGCACTTAGGCAGTGACTTAACTTTTTATTCAAAAAAGACCCCAAAAGTATCTTGGAATGTCTTGAAATTGTACACAGTCATAGTCAAGCATGCCCTGAACAAGAATCCGTTGAATATATTTGCATATCTCTTGAAGAATATTTTTAATGAACTTTTGAAAATCAGGAAAGCGATCCATGCACTTGGACATTCCAAGTATGTTGGAATGTCTTGAAATTGTACTCAGTCATAGTCAACGACGCCCTGAACAAGAATCCATTGAAAATATTTGCATATCTCTTAAGGAATATTTTTAATGAATTTTTGAAAATGATGAAAGTCTGTGCACTTAGGCAGTGACTTAACTTTTTATTAAAAAAAGACCCCAAAAGTATCTTGGAATGTCTTGAAATTGTACACAGTCATAGTCAAGCATGCCCTGAACAAGAATCCGTTGAATATATTTGCATATCTCTTGAAGAATATTTTTAATGAACTTTTGAAAATCAGGAAAGCGATCCATGCACTTGGACATTCCAAGTATGTTGGAATGTCTTGAAATTGTACTCAGTCATAGTCAACGACGCCCTGAACAAGAATCCGTTGAAAATATTTGCATATCGCTAAAGGAATATTTTTAATGAATTTTTGAAAATCAGGAAAGCGATCCATGCACTTAGGCAGTGACTTAACTTTTTCGTCAAAAAAGACCCCAAAAGTATCTTGGAATGTCTTGAAATTGTACACAGTCATAGTCAAGCATGCCCTGAACAAGAATCCGTTGAATATATTTGCATATCTCTTGAAGAATATTTTTAATGAATTTTTGAAAATCCGAAAAGCGATCCATGCACTTGGACATTCCAAGTATGTTGGAATGTCTTGAAATTGTACTCAGTCATAGTCAACGACGCCCTGAACAAGAATCAATTGAAAATATTTGCATATCTCTTAAGGAATATTTTTAATGAATTTTTGAAAATCAGGAAAGTCTGTGCACTTAGGCAGTGACTTAACTTTTTATTCAAAAAAGACCCCAAAAGTATCTTGGAATGTCTTGAAATTGTACACAGTCATAGTCAAGCATGCCCTGAACAAGAATCCGTTGAATATATTTGCATATCTCTTGAAGAATATTTTTAATGAACTTTTGAAAATCAGGAAAGCGATCCATGCACTTGGACATTCCAAGTATGTTGGAATGTCTTGAAATTGTACTCAGTCATAGTCAACGACGCCCTGAACAAGAATCCGTTGAAAATATTTGCATATCGTTTAAGGAATATTTTTAAAGAATTTCTGAAATTCAGGAAAGCGATCCATGCACTTAGGCAGTGACTTAACTTTTTCGTCAATAAAGACCCCAAAAGTATCTTGGAATGTCTTGAAATTGTACACAGTCATAGTCAAGCATGCCCTGAACAAGAATCCGTTGAATATATTTGCATATCTCTTGAAGAATATTTTAAATGAATTTTTGAAAATCCGGAAAGCGATCCATGCACTTGGACATTCCAAGTATGTTGGAATGTCTTGAAATTGTACTCGGTCATAGTCAACGACGCCCTGAACAAGAATCCATTGAAAATATTTGCATATCTCTTAAGGAATATTTTTAATGAATTTTTGAAAATGATGAAAGTCTGTGCACTTAGGCAGTGACTTAACTTTTTATTCAAAAAAGACCCCAAAAGTATCTTGGAATGTCTTGAAATTGTACACAGTCATAGTCAAGCATGCCCTGAACAAGAATCCGTTGAATATATTTGCATATCTCTTGAAGAATATTTTTAATGAACTTTTGAAAATCAGGAAAGCGATCCATGCACTTGGACATTCCAAGTATCTTGGAATGTCTTGAAATTGTACTCAGTCATAGTCAACGACGCCCTGAACAAGAATCCGTTGAAAATATTTGCATATCGCTTAAGGAATATTTTTAATGAATTTTTGAAAATCAGGAAAGCGATCCATGCACTTAGGCAGTGACTTAACTTTTTCGTCAAAAAAGACCCCAAAAGTATCTTGGAATGTCTTGAAATTGTACACAGTCATAGTCAAGCATGCCCTGAACAAGAATCCGTTGAATATATTTGCATATCTCTTGAAGAATATTTTTAATGAATTTTTGAAAATCCGAAAAGCGATCCATGCACTTGGACATTCCAAGTATGTTGGAATGTCTTGAAATTGTACTCAGTCATAGTCAACGACGCCCTGAACAAGAATCCGTTGAAAATATTTGCATATCGCTTAAGGAATATTTTTAATGAATTTTTGAAAATCAGGAAAGCGATCCATGCACTTAGGCAGTGACTTAACTTTTTTGTCAAAAAAGACCCCAAAAGTATCTTGGAATGTCTTGAAATTGTACACAGTCATAGTCAAGCATGCCCTGAACAAGAATCCGTTGAATATATTTGCATATCTCTTGAAGAATATTTTTAATGAATTTTTGAAAATCCGAAAAGCGATCCATGCACTTGGACATTCCAAGTATGTTGGAATGTCTTGAAATTGTACTCAGTCATAGTCAACGACGCCCTGAACAAGAATCAATTGAAAATATTTGCATATCTCTTAAGGAATATTTTTAATGAATTTTTGAAAATGATGAAAGTCTGTGCACTTAGGCAGTGACTTAACTTTTTATTCAAAAAAGACCCCAAAAGTATCTTGGAATGTCTTGAAATTGTACACAGTCATAGTCAAGCATGCCCTGAACAAGAATCCGTTGAATATATTTGCATATCTCTTGAAGAATATTTTTAATGAACTTTTGAAAATCAGGAAAGCGATCCATGCACTTGGACATTCCAAGTATGTTGGAATGTCTTGAAATTGTACTCAGTCATAGTCAACGACGCCCTGAACAAGAATCCGTTGAAAATATTTGCATATCTCTTAAGGAATATTTTTAATGAATTTTTGAAAATGATGAAAGTCTGTGCACTTAGGCAGTGACTTAACTTTTTATTAAAAAAAGACCCCAAAAGTATCTTGGAATGTCTTGAAATTGTACACAGTCATAGTCAAGCATGCCCTGAACAAGAATCCGTTGAATATATTTGCATATCTCTTGAAGAATATTTTTAATGAACTTTTGAAAATCAGGAAAGCGATCCATGCACTTGGACATTCCAAGTATGTTGGAATGTCTTGAAATTGTACTCAGTCATAGTCAACGACGCCCTGAACAAGAATCCGTTGAAAATATTTGCATATCGTTTAAGGAATATTTTTAAAGAATTTCTGAAATTCAGGAAAGCGATCCATGCACTTAGGCAGTGACTTAACTTTTTTGTCAAAAAAGACCCCAAAAGTATCTTGGAATGTCTTGAAATTGTACACAGTCATAGTCAAGCATGCCCTGAACAAGAATCCGTTGAATATATTTGCATATCTCTTGAAGAATATTTTAAATGAATTTTTGAAAATCCGGAAAGCGATCCATGCACTTGGACATTCCAAGTATGTTGGAATGTCTTGAAATTGTACTCGGTCATAGTCAACGACGCCCTGAACAAGAATCCATTGAAAATATTTGCATATCTCTTAAGGAATATTTTTAATGAATTTTTGAAAATGATGAAAGTCTGTGCACTTAGGCAGTGACTTAACTTTTTATTCAAAAAAGACCCCAAAGGTATCTTGGAATGTCTTGAAATTGTACACAGTCATAGTCAAGCATGCCCTGAACAAGAATCCGTTGAATATATTTGCATATCTCTTGAAGAATATTTTTAATGAACTTTTGAAAATCAGGAAAGCGATCCATGCACTTGGACATTCCAAGTATGTTGGAATGTCTTGAAATTGTACTCAGTCATAGTCAACGACG
Organism: Microchirus variegatus; assembly: GCF_963457635.1. Lineage (NCBI taxonomy): Eukaryota > Metazoa > Chordata > Actinopteri > Pleuronectiformes > Soleidae > Microchirus > Microchirus variegatus. Next base: position 1,661,880 of record NW_028154775.1, read on the forward strand.
CCCTGAACAAGAATCCGTTGAAAATATTTGCATATCGCTTAAGGAATATTTTTAATGAATTTTTGAAAATCAGGAAAGCGATCCATGCACTTAGGCAGTGACTTAACTTTTTTGTCAAAAAAGACCCCAAAAGTATCTTGGAATGTCTTGAAATTGTACACAGTCATAGTCAAGCATGCCCTGAACAAGAATCCGTTGAATATATTTGCATATCTCTTGAAGAATATTTTTAATGAATTTTTGAAAATCCGAAAAGCGATCCATGCACTTGGACATTCCAAGTATGTTGGAATGTCTTGAAATTGTACTCGGTCATAGTCAACGACGCCCTGAACAAGAATCCATTGAAAATATTTGCATATCTCTTAAGGAATATTTTTAATGAATTTTTGAAAATGATGAAAGTCTGTGCACTTAGGCAGTGACTTAACTTTTTATCCAAAAAAGACCCCAAAGGTATCTTGGAATGTCTTGAAATTGTACACAGTCATAGTCAAGCATGCCCTGAACAAGAATCCGTTGAATATATTTGCATATCTCTTGAAGAATATTTTTAATGAACTTTTGAAAATCAGGAAAGCGATCCATGCACTTGGACATTCCAAGTATGTTGGAATGTCTTGAAATTGTACTCAGTCATAGTCAACGATGCCCTGAACAAGAATCCGTTGAAAATATTTGCATATCGCTTAAGGAATATTTTTAATGAATTTTTGAAAATCAGGAAAGCGATCCATGCACTTAGGCAGTGACTTAACTTTTTTGTCAAAAAAGACCCCAAAAGTATCTTGGAATGTCTTGAAATTGTACACAGTCATAGTCAAGCATGCCCTGAACAAGAATCCGTTGAATATATTTGCATATCTCTTGAAGAATATTTTTAATGAATTTTTGAAAATCCGAAAAGCGATCCATGCACTTGGACATTCCAAGTATGTTGGAATGTCTTGAAATTGTACTCGGTCATAGTCAACGACGCCCTGAACAAGAATCCATTGAAAATATTTGCATATCTCTTAAGGAATATTTTTAATGAATTTTTGAAAATGATGAAAGTCTGTGCACTTAGGCAGTGACTTAACTTTTTATCCAAAAAAGACCCCAAAGGTATCTTGGAATGTCTTGAAATTGTACACAGTCATAGTCAAGCATGCCCTGAACAAGAATCCGTTGAATATATTTGCATATCTCTTGAAGAATATTTTTAATGAACTTTTGAAAATCAGGAAAGCGATCCATGCACTTGGACATTCCAAGTATGTTGGAATGTCTTGAAATTGTACTCAGTCATAGTCAACGATGCCCTGAACAAGAATCCGTTGAAAATATTTGCATATCGCTTAAGGAATATTTTTAATGAATTTTTGAAAATCAGGAAAGCGATCCATGCACTAAGGCAGTGACTTAACTTTTTTGTCAAAAAAGACCCCAAAAGTATCTTGGAATGTCTTGAAATTGTACACAGTCATAGTCAAGCATGCCCTGAACAAGAATCCGTTGAATATATTTGCATATCTCTTGAAGAATATTTTTAATGAATTTTTGAAAATCCGAAAAGCGATCCATGCACTTGGACATTCCAAGTATGTTGGAATGTCTTTAAATTGTACTCAGTCATAGTCAACGACGCCCTGAACAAGAATCAATTGAAAATATTTGCATATCTCTTAAGGAATATTTTTAATGAATTTTTGAAAATGAGGAAAGTCTGTGCACTTAGGCAGTGACTTAACTTTTTATTCAAAAAAGACCCCAAAAGTATCTTGGAATGTCTTGAAATTGTACACAGTCATAGTCAAGCATGCCGTGAACAAGAATCCGTTGAATATATTTGCATATCTCTTGAAGAATATTTTTAATGAACTTTTGAAAATCAGGAAAGCGATCCATGCACTTGGACATTCCAAGTATGTTGGAATGTCTTGAAATTGTACTCAGTCATAGTCAACGACGCCCTGAACAAGAATCCGTTGAAAATATTTGCATATCGTTTAAGGAATAATTTTAAAGAATTTCTGAAAATCAGGAAAGCGATCCACGCACTTAGGCAGTGACTTAACTTTTTCGTCAAAAAAGACCCCAAAAGTATCTTGGAATGTCTTGAAATTGTACACAGTCATAGTCAAGCATGCCCTGAACAAGAATCCGTTGAATATATTTGCATATCTTTTGAAGAATATTTTTAATGAATTTTTGAAAATCCGGAAAGCGATCCATGCACTTGGACATTCCAAGTATGTTGGAATGTCTTGAAATTGTACTCAGTCATAGTCAACAACGCCCTGAACAAGAATCCATTGAAAATATTTGCATATCTCTTAAGGAATATTTTTAATGAATTTTTGAAAATGAGGAAAGTCTGTGCACTTAGGCAGTGACTTAACTTTTTATTCAAAAAAGACCCCAAAAGTATCTTGGAATGTCTTGAAATTGTACACAGTCATAGTCAAGCATGCCCTGAACAAGAATCCGTTGAATATATTTGCATATCTCTTGAAGAATATTTTTAATGAACTTTTGAAAATCAGGAAAGCGATCCATGCACTTGGACATTCCAAGTATGTTGGAATGTTTTGAAATTGTACTCAGTCATAGTCAACGACGCCCTGAACAAGAATCCGTTGAAAATATTTGCATATCGCTTAAGGAATATTTTTAATGAATTTTTGAAAATCAGAAAAGCGATCCATGCACTTAGGCAGTGACTTAACTTTTTTGTCAAAAAAGACCCCAAAAGTATCTTGGAATGTCTTGAAATTGTACACAGTCATAGTCAAGCATGCCCTGAACAAGAATCCGTTGAATATATTTGCATATCTCTTGAAGAATATTTTTAATGAATTTTTGAAAATCCGAAAACCGATCCATGCACTTGGACATTCCAAGTATGTTGGAATGTCTTGAAATTGTACTCAGTCATAGTCAACGACGCCCTGAACAAGAATCAATTGAAAATATTTGCATATCTCTTAAGGAATATTTTTAATGAATTTTTGAAAATGAGGAAAGTCTGTGCACTTAGGCAGTGACTTAACTTTTTATTCAAAAAAGACCCCAAAAGTATCCTGGAATGTCTTGAAATTGTACACAGTCATAGTCAAGCATGCCCTGAACAAGAATCCGTTGAATATATTTGCATATCTCTTGAAGAATATTTTTAATGAACTTTTGAAAATCAGGAAAGCGATCCATGCACTTGGACATTCCAAGTATGTTGGAATGTCTTGAAATTGTACTCAGTCATAGTCAACGACGCCCTGAACAAGAATCCGTTGAAAATATTTGCATATCGTTTAAGGAATATTTTTAAAGAATTTCTGAAAATCAGGAAAGCGATCCATGCACTTAGGCAGTGACTTAACTTTTTCGTCAAAAAAGACCCCAAAAGTATCTTGGAATGTCTTGAAATTGTACACAGTCATAGTCAAGCATGCCCTGAACAAGAATCCGTTGAATATATTTGCATATCTCTTGAAGAATATTTTTAATGAATTTTTGAAAATCCGAAAAGCGATCCATGCACTTCGACATTCCAAGTATGTTGGAATGTCTTGAAATTGTACTCGGTCATAGTCAACGACGCCCTGAACAAGAATCCATTGAAAATATTTGCATATCTCTTAAGGAATATTTTTAATGAATTTTTGAAAATGATGAAAGTCTGTGCACTTAGGCAGTGACTTAACTTTTTATCCAAAAAAGACCCCAAAGGTATCTTGGAATGTCTTGAAATTGTACACAGTCATAGTCAAGCATGCCCTGAACAAGAATCCGTTGAATATATTTGCATATCTCTTGAAGAATATTTTTAATGAATTTTTGAAAATCCGAAAAGCGATCCATGCACTTCGACATTCCAAGTATGTTGGAATGTCTTGAAATTGTACTCGGTCATAGTCAACGACGCCCTGAACAAGAATCCATTGAAAATATTTGCATATCTCTTAAGGAATATTTTTAATGAATTTTTGAAAATGATGAAAGTCTGTGCACTTAGGCAGTGACTTAACTTTTTATCCAAAAAAGACCCCAAAGGTATCTTGGAATGTCTTGAAATTGTACACAGTCATAGTCAAGCATGCCCTGAACAAGAATCCGTTGAATATATTTGCATATCTCTTGAAGAATATTTTTAATGAACTTTTGAAAATCAGGAAAGCGATCCATGCACTTGGACATTCCAAGTATGTTGGAATGTCTTGAAATTGTACTCAGTCATAGTCAACGACGCCCTGAACAAGAATCCGTTGAAAATATTTGCATATCGCTTAAGGAATATTTTTAATGAATTTTTGAAAATCAGGAAAGCGATCCATGCACTTAGGCAGTGACTTAACTTTTTTGTCAAAAAAGACCCCAAAAGTATCTTGGAATGTCTTGAAATTGTACACAGTCATAGTCAAGCATGCCCTGAACAAGAATCCGTTGAATATATTTGCATATCTCTTGAAGAATATTTTTAATGAATTTTTGAAAATCCGAAAAGCGATCCATGCACTTGGACATTCCAAGTATGTTGGAATGTCTTTAAATTGTACTCAGTCATAGTCAACGACGCCCTGAACAAGAATCAATTGAAAATATTTGCATATCTCTTAAGGAATATTTTTAATGAATTTTTGAAAATGAGGAAAGTCTGTGCACTTAGGCAGTGACTTAACTTTTTATTCAAAAAAGACCCCAAAAGTATCTTGGAATGTCTTGAAATTGTACACAGTCATAGTCAAGCATGCCCTGAACAAGAATCCGTTGAATATATTTGCATATCTCTTGAAGAATATTTTTAATGAACTTTTGAAAATCAGGAAAGCGATCCATGCACTTGGACATTCCAAGTATGTTGGAATGTTTTGAAATTGTGCTCAGTCATAGTCAACGACGCCCTGAACAAGAATCCGTTGAAAATATTTGCATATCGCTTAAGGAATATTTTTAATGAATTTTTGAAAATCAGGAAAGCGATCCATGCACTTAGGCAGTGACTTAACTTTTTATTCAAAAAAGACCCCAAAAGTATCCTGGAATGTCTTGAAATTGTACACAGTCATAGTCAAGCATGCCCTGAACAAGAATCCGTTGAATATATTTGCATATCTCTTGAAGAATATTTTTAATGAATTTTTGAAAATCCGAAAAGCGATCCATGCACTTGGACATTCCAAGTATGTTGGAATGTCTTGAAATTGTACTCAGTCATAGTCAACGACGCCCTGAACAAGAATCAATTGAAAATATTTGCATATCTCTTAAGGAATATTTTTAATGAATTTTTGAAAATTAGGAAAGCGATCCATGCACTTAGGCAGTGACTTAACTTTTGATGTTTTTGGTTTGTTTTTAAAGCATTAAAGCTGCAGGAGTTCATCCATGTCGCCCAGTCGCTGGAAACAAACGTTTGGACACCGTGGATCACACAGCAGGATATCAGGTGAGACGAAGGAAACGATCCATTTGCCCTGATGCACTTAGTGACTTGACTTTTTTTTCAAAAAAAACCCCAAAAGTAAATTGGAATGTCTTGAAATTGTACACAGTCATAGTCAAGCATGCCCTGAATAAGAATCGGTTGAATATATTTGCATATCTCTTGAAGAATATTTTTAATGAATTTTTGAAAATCCGGAAAGCGATCCATGCACTTGGACATTCCAAGTATGTTGGAATGTCTTGAAATTGTACTCAGTCATAGTCAACGACGCCCTGAACAAGAATCCGTTGAAAATATTTGCATATCGCTTAAGGAATATTTTTAATGAATTTTTGAAAATCAGGAAAGCGATCCATGCACTTAGGCAGTGACTTAACTTTTTCGTCAAAAAAGACCCCAAAAGTATCTTGGAATGTCTTGAAATTGTACACAGTCATAGTCAAGCATGCCCTGAACAAGAATCCGTTGAATATATTTGCATATCTCTTGAGGAATATTTTTAATGAATTTTTGAAAATCAGGAAAGCGATCCATGCACTTAGGCAGTGACTTAACTTTTGATGTTTTTGGGTTGTTTTTAAAGAATTAAAGCTGCAAAAGTTCATCCATGTCGTCCAGTCGCTGGAAACAAACGTTTGGACACCGTGGATCACACAGCAGGATATCAGGTGAGACGAAGGAAACGATCCATTTGCCCTGATGCACTTAGTGACTTGACTTTTTTTTCAAAAAAAACCCCAAAAGTAAATTGGAATGTCTTGAAATTGTACACAGTCATAGTCAAGCATGCCCTGAACAAGAATCCGTTGAATATATTTGCATATCTCTTGAAGAATATTTTTAATGAATTTTTGAAAATCCGAAAAGCGATCCATGCACTTGGACATTCCAAGTATGTTGGAATGTCTTGAAATTGTACTCAGTCATAGTCAACGACGCCCTGAACAAGAATCAATTGAAAATATTTGCATATCTCTTAAGGAATATTTTTAATGAATTTTTGAAAATGAGGAAAGTCTGTGCACTTAGGCAGTGACTTAACTTTTTATTCAAAAAAGACCCCAAAAGTATCTTGGAATGTCTTGAAATTGTACACAGTCATAGTCAAGCATGCCCTGAACAAGAATCCGTTGAATATATTTGCATATCTCTTGAAGAATATTTTTAATGAACTTTTGAAAATCAGGAAAGCGATCCATGCACTTGGACATTCCAAGTATGTTGGAATGTCTTGAAATTGTACTCAGTCATAGTCAACGACGCCCTGAACAAGAATCCGTTGAAAATATTTGCATATAGCTTAAGGAATATTTTTAATGAATTTTTGAAAATCAGGAAAGCGATCCATGCACTTAGGCAGTGACTTAACTTTTTTGTCAAAAAAGACCCCAAAAGTATCTTGGAATGTCTTGAAATTGTACACAGTCATAGTCAAGCATGCCCTGAACAAGAATCCGTTGAATATATTTGCATATCTCTTGAAGAATATTTTTAATGAATTTTTGAAAATCCGAAAAGCGATCCATGCACTTGGACATTCCAAGTATGTTGGAATGTCTTGAAATTGTACTCAGTCATAGTCAACGACGCCCTGAACAAGAATCAATTGAAAATATTTGCATATCTCTTAAGGAATATTTTTAATGAATTTTTGAAAATGATGAAAGTCTGTGCACTTAGGCAGTGACAACTTTTTATTCAAAAAAGACCCCAAAAGTATCTTGGAATGTCTTGAAATTGTACACAGTCATAGTCAAGCATGCCCTGAACAAGAATCCGTTGAATATATTTGCATATCTCTTGAAGAATATTTTTAATGAACTTTTGAAAATCAGGAAAGCGATCCATGCACTTGGACATTCCAAGTATGTTGGAATGTCTTGAAATTGTACTCAGTCATAGTCAACGACGCCCTGAACAAGAATCCGTTGAAAATATTTGCATATCGCTTAAGGAATATTTTTAATGAATTTTTGAAAATCAGGAAAGCGATCCATGCACTTAGGCAGTGACTTAACTTTTTCGTCAAAAAAGACCCCAAAAGTATCTTGGAATGTCTTGAAATTGTACACAGTCATAGTCAAGCATGCCCTGAACAAGAATCCGTTGAATATATTTGCATATCTCTTGAAGAATATTTTTAATGAATTTTTGAAAATCCGAAAAGCGATCCATGCACTTGGACATTCCAAGTATGTTGGAATGTCTTGAAATTGTACTCAGTCATAGTCAACGACGCCCTGAACAAGAATCCGTTGAAAATATTTGCATATCGCTTAAGGAATATTTTTAATGAATTTTTGAAAATCAGGAAAGCGATCCATGCACTGAGGCAGTGACTTAACTTTTTTGTCAAAAAAGACCCCAAAAGTATCTTGGAATGTCTTGAAATTGTACACAGTCATTGTCAAGCATGCCCTGAACAAGAATCCGTTGAATATATTTGCATATCTCTTGAAGAATATTTTTAATGAATTTTTGAAAATCCGAAAAGCGATCCATGCACTTGGACATTCCAAGTATGTTGGAATGTCTTGAAATTGTACTCAGTCATAGTCAACGACGCCCTGAACAAGAATCAATTGAAAATATTTGCATATCTCTTAAGGAATATTTTTAATGAATTTTTGAAAATGATGAAAGTCTGTGCACTTCGGCAGTGACTTAACTTTTTATTCAAAAAAGACCCCAAAAGTATCTTGGAATGTCTTGAAATTGTACACAGTCATAGTCAAGCATGCCCTGAACAAGAATCCGTTGAATATATTTGCATATCTCTTGAAGAATATTTTTAATGAACTTTTGAAAATCAGGAAAGCGATCCATGCACTTGGACATTCCAAGTATGTTGGAATGTCTTGAAATTGTACTCAGTCATAGTCAACGACGCCCTGAACAAGAATCCGTTGAAAATATTTGCATATCGTTTAAGGAATATTTTTAAAGAATTTCTGAAAATCAGGAAAGCGATCCATGCACTTAGGCAGTGACTTAACTTTTTCGTCAAAAAAGACCCCAAAAGTATCTTGGAATGTCTTGAAATTGTACACAGTCATAGTCAAGCATGCCCTGAACAAGAATCCGTTGAATATATTTGCATATCTCTTGAAGAATATTTTTAATGAATTTTTGAAAATCCGGAAAGCGATCCATGCACTTGGACATTCCAAGTATGTTGGAATGTCTTGAAATTGTACTCGGTCATAGTCAACGACGCCCTGAACAAGAATCCATTGAAAATATTTGCATATCTCTTAAGGAATATTTTTAATGAATTTTTGAAAATGATGAAAGTCTGTGCACTTAGGCAGTGACTTAACTTTTTATTCAAAAAAGACCCCAAAGGTATCTTGGAATGTCTTGAAATTGTACACAGTCATAGTCAAGCATGCCCTGAACAAGAATCCGTTGAATATATTTGCATATCTCTTGAAGAATATTTTTAATGAATTTTCGAAAATCCGAAAAGCGATCCATGCACTTGGACATTCCAAGTATGTTGGAATGTCTTGAAATTGTACTCAGTCATAGTCAACGACGCCCTGAACAAGAATCAATTGAAAATATTTGCATATCTCTTAAGGAATATTTTTAATGAATTTTTGAAAATGAGGAAAGTCTGTGCACTAAGGCAGTGACTTAACTTTTTATTCAAAAAAGACCCCAAAAGTATCTTGGAATGTCTTGAAATTGTACACAGTCATAGTCAAGCATGCCCTGAACAAGAATCCGTTGAATATATTTGCATATCTCTTGAAGAATATTTTTAATGAACTTTTGAAAATCAGGAAAGCGATCCATGCACTTGGACATTCCAAGTATGTTGGAATGTCTTGAAATTGTACTCAGTCATAGTCAACGACGCCCTGAACAAGAATCCGTTGAAAATATTTGCATATCGTTTAAGGAATATTTTTAAAGAATTTCTGAAAATCAGGAAAGCGATCCATGCACTTAGGCAGTGACTTAACTTTTTATTCAAAAAAGACCCCAAAAGTATCTTGGAATGTCTTGAAATTGTACACAGTCATAGTCAAGCATGCCCTGAACAAGAATCCGTTGAATATATTTGCATATCTCTTGAAGAATATTTTTAATGAATTTTTGAAAATCCGAAAAGCGATCCATGCACTTGGACATTCCAAGTATGTTGGAATGTCTTGAAATTGTACTCAGTCATAGTCAACGACGCCCTGAACAAGAATCAATTGAAAATATTTGCATATCGTTTAAGGAATATTTTTAATGAATTTTTGAAAATGAGGAAAGTCTGTGCACTTAGGCAGTGACTTAACTTTTTTTTCAAAAAAGACCCCAAAAGTATCTTGGAATGTCTTGAAATTGTACACAGTCATAGTCAAGCATGCCCTGAACAAGAATCCGTTGAATATATTTGCATATCTCTTGAAGAATATTTTTAATGAACTTTTGAAAATCAGGAAAGCGATCCATGCACTTGGACATTCCAAGTATGTTGGAATGTCTTGAAATTGTACTCAGTCATAGTCAACGACGCCCTGAACAAGAATCCGTTGAAAATATTTGCATATCGTTTAAGGAATATTTTTAAAGAATTTCTGAAAATCAGGAAAGCGATCCATGCACTTAGGCAGTGACTTAACTTTTTCGTCAAAAAAGACCCCAAAAGTATCTTGGAATGTCTTGAAATTGTACACAGTCATAGTCAAGCATGCCCTGAACAAGAATCCGTTGAATATATTTGCATATCTCTTGAAGAATATTTTTAATGAATTTTTGAAAATCCGGAAAGCGATCCATGCACTTGGACATTCCAAGTATGTTGGAATGTCTTGAAATTGTACTCGGTCATAGTCAACGACGCCCTGAACAAGAATCCATTGAAAATATTTGCATATCTCTTAAGGAATATTTTTAATGAATTTTTGAAAATGATGAAAGTCTGTGCACTTAGGCAGTGACTTAACTTTTTATTCAAAAAAGACCCCAAAGGTATCTTGGAATGTCTTGAAATTGTACACAGTCATAGTCAAGCATGCCCTGAACAAGAATCCGTTGAATATATTTGCATATCTCTTGAAGAATATTTTTAATGAATTTTTGAAAATCCGAAAAGCGATCCATGCACTTGGACATTCCAAGTATGTTGGAATGTCTTGAAATTGTACTCAGTCATAGTCAACGACGCCCTGAACAAGAATCAATTGAAAATATTTGCATATCTCTTAAGGAATATTTTTAATGAATTTTTGAAAATGAGGAAAGTCTGTGCACTTAGGCAGTGACTTAACTTTTTATTAAAAAAAGACCCCAAAAGTATCTTGGAATGTCTTGAAATTGTACACAGTCATAGTCAAGCATGCCCTGAACAAGAATCCGTTGAATATATTTGCATATCTCTTGAAGAATATTTTTAATGAACTTTTGAAAATCAGGAAAGCGATCCATGCACTTGGACATTCCAAGTATGTTGGAATGTCTTGAAATTGTACTCAGTCATAGTCAACGACGCCCTGAACAAGAATCCGTTGAAAATATTTGCATATCGTTTAAGGAATATTTTTAAAGAATTTCTGAAAATCAGGAAAGCGATCCATGCACTTAGGCAGTGACTTAACTTTTTCGTCAAAAAAGACCCCAAAAGTATCTTGGAATGTCTTGAAATTGTACACAGTCATAGTCAAGCATGCCCTGAACAAGAATCCGTTGAATATATTTGCATATCTCTTGAAGAATATTTTTAATGAATTTTTGAAAATCCTAAAGCGATCCATGCACTTGGACATTCCAAGTATGTTGGAATGTCTTGAAATTGTACTCGGTCATAGTCAACGACGCCCTGAACAAGAATCCATTGAAAATATTTGCATATCTCTTAAGGAATATTTTTAATGAATTTTTGAAAATGATGAAAGCGATCCATGCACTTAGGCAGTGACTTAACTTTTGATGTTTTTGGTTTGTTTTTAAAGCATTAAAGCTGCAGGAGTTCATCCATGTCGCCCAGTCGCTGGAAACAAACGTTTGGACACCGTGGATCACACAGCAGGATATCAGGTGAGACGAAGGAAACGATCCATTTGCCCTGATGCACTTAGTGACTTGACTTTTTTTTCAAAAAAAAACCCAAAAGTAAATTGGAATGTCTTGAAATTGTACACAGTCATAGTCAAGCATGCCCTGAATAAGAATCCGTTGAATATATTTGCATATCTCTTGAAGAATATTTTTAATGAATTTTTGAAAATCCGGAAAGCGATCCATGCACTTGGACATTCCAAGTATGTTGGAATGTCTTGAAATTGTACTCAGTCATAGTCAACGACGCCCTGAACAAGAATCAATTGAAAATATTTGCATATCTCTTAAGGAATATTTTTAATGAATTTTTGAAAATGAGGAAAGTCTGTGCACTTAGGCAGTGACTTAACTTTTCATTCAAAAAAGACCCCAAAAGTATCTTGGAATGTCTTGAAATTGTACACAGTCATAGTCAAGCATGCCCTGAACAAGAATCCGTTAAATATATTTGCATATCTCTTGAAGAATATTTTTAATGAACTTTTGAAAATCAGGAAAGCGATCCATGCACTTGGACATTCCAAGTATGTTGGAATGTCTTGAAATTGTACTCAGTCATAGTCAACGACGCCCTGAACAAGAATCCGTTGAAAATATTTGCATATCGTTTAAGGAATATTTTTAAAGAATTTCTGAAAATCAGGAAAGCGATCCATGCACTTAGGCAGTGACTTAACTTTTTCGTCAAAAAAGACCCCAAAAGTATCTTGGAATGTCTTGAAATTGTACACAGTCATAGTCAAGCATGCCCTGAACAAGAATCCGTTGAATATATTTGCATATCTCTTGAAGAATATTTTTAATGAATTTTTGAAAATCCGGAAAGCGATCCATGCACTTGGACATTCCAAGTATGTTGGAATGTCTTGAAATTGTACTCAGTCATAGTCAACAACGCCCTGAACAAGAATCCATTGAAAATATTTGCATATCTCTTAAGGAATATTTTTAATGAATTTTTGAAAATGAGGAAAGTCTGTGCACTTAGGCAGTGACTTAACTTTTTATTCAAAAAAGACCCCAAAAGTATCTTGGAATGTCTTGAAATTGTACACAGTCATAGTCAAGCATGCCCTGAACAAGAATCCGTTGAATATATTTGCATATCTCTTGAAGAATATTTTTAATGAACTTTTGAAAATCAGGAAAGCGATCCATGCACTTGGACATTCCAAGTATGTTGGAATGTTTTGAAATTGTACTCAGTCATAGTCAACGACGCCCTGAACAAGAATCCGTTGAAAATATTTGCATATCGCTTAAGGAATATTTTGAATGAATTTTTGAAAATCAGAAAAGCGATCCATGCACTTAGGCAGTGACTTAACTTTTTTGTCAAAAAAGACCCCAAAAGTATCTTGGAATGTCTTGAAATTGTACACAGTCATAGTCAAGCATGCCCTGAACAAGAATCCGTTGAATATATTTGCATATCTCTTGAAGAATATTTTTAATGAATTTTTGAAAATCCGAAAAGCGATCCATGCACTTGGACATTCCAAGTATGTTGGAATGTCTTGAAATTGTACTCAGTCATAGTCAACGACGCCCTGAACAAGAATCAATTGAAAATATTTGCATATCTCTTAAGGAATATTTTTAATGAATTTTTGAAAATGAGGAAAGTCTGTGCACTTAGGCAGTGACTTAACTTTTTATTCAAAAAAGACCCCAAAAGTATCCTGGAATGTCTTGAAATTGTACACAGTCATAGTCAAGCATGCCCTGAACAAGAATCCGTTGAATATATTTGCATATCTCTTGAAGAATATTTTTAATGAACTTTTGAAAATCAGGAAAGCGATCCATGCACTTGGACATTCCAAGTATGTTGGAATGTCTTGAAATTGTACTCAGTCATAGTCAACGACGCCCTGAACAAGAATCCGTTGAAAATATTTGCATATCGTTTAAGGAATATTTTTAAAGAATTTCTGAAAATCAGGAAAGCGATCCATGCACTTAGGCAGTGACTTAACTTTTTCGTCAAAAAAGACCCCAAAAGTATCTTGGAATGTCTTGAAATTGTACACAGTCATAGTCAAGCATGCCCTGAACAAGAATCCGTTGAATATATTTGCATATCTCTTGAAGAATATTTTTAATGAATTTTTGAAAATCCGGAAAGCGATCCATGCACTTGGACATTCCAAGTATGTTGGAATGTCTTGAAATTGTACTCGGTCATAGTCAACGACGCCCTGAACAAGAATCCATTGAAAATATTTGCATATCTCTTAAGGAATATTTTTAATGAATTTTTGAAAATTAGGAAAGCGATCCATGCACTTAGGCAGTGACTTAACTTTTGATGTTTTTGGTTTGTTTTTAAAGCATTAAAGCTGCAGGAGTTCATCCATGTCGCCCAGTCGCTGGAAACAAACGTTTGGACACCGTGGATCACACAGCAGGATATCAGGTGAGACGAAGGAAACGATCCATTTGCCCTGATGCACTTAGTGACTTGACTTTTTTTTCAAAAAAAACCCCAAAAGTAAATTGGAATGTCTTGAAATTGTACACAGTCATAGTCAAGCATGCCCTGAATAAGAATCCGTTGAATATATTTGCATATCTCTTGAAGAATATTTTTAATGAATTTTTGAAAATCCGGAAAGCGATCCATGCACTTGGACATTCCAAGTATGTTGGAATGTCTTGAAATTGTACTCAGTCATAGTCAACGACGCCCTGAACAAGAATCAATTGAAAATATTTGCATATCTCTTAAGGAATATTTTTAATGAATTTTTGAAAATGAGGAAAGTCTGTGCACTTAGGCAGTGACTTAACTTTTCATTCAAAAAAGACCCCAAAAGTATCTTGGAATGTCTTGAAATTGTACACAGTCATAGTCAAGCATGCCCTGAACAAGAATCCGTTAAATATATTTGCATATCTCTTGAAGAATATTTTTAATGAACTTTTGAAAATCAGGAAAGCGATCCATGCACTTGGACATTCCAAGTATGTTGGAATGTCTTGAAATTGTACTCAGTCATAGTCAACGACGCCCTGAACAAGAATCCGTTGAAAATATTTGCATATCGCTTAAGGAATATTTTTAATGAATTTTTGAAAATCAGGAAAGCGATCCATGCACTTAGGCAGTGACTTAACTTTTTATTCAAAAAAGACCCCAAAAGTATCTTGGAATGTCTTGAAATTGTACACAGTCATAGTCAAGCATGCCCTGAACAAGAATCCGTTGAATATATTTGCATATCTCTTGAAGAATATTTTTAATGAATTTTTGAAAATCCGAAAAGCGATCCATGCACTTGGACATTCCAAGTATGTTGGAATGTCTTGAAATTGTACTCAGTCATAGTCAACGACGCCCTGAACAAGAATCAATTGAAAATATTTGCATATCTCTTAAGGAATATTTTTAATGAATTTTTGAAAATTAGGAAAGCGATCCATGCACTTAGGCAGTGACTTAACTTTTGATGTTTTTGGTTTGTTTTTAAAGCATTAAAGCTGCAGGAGTTCATCCATGTCGCCCAGTCGCTGGAAACAAACGTTTGGACACCGTGGATCACACAGCAGGATATCAGGTGAGACGAAGGAAACGATCCATTTGCCCTGATGCACTTAGTGACTTGACTTTTTTTTCAAAAAAAACCCCAAAAGTAAATTGGAATGTCTTGAAATTGTACACAGTCATAGTCAAGCATGCCCTGAATAAGAATCCGTTGAATATATTTGCATATCTCTTGAAGAATATTTTTAATGAATTTTTGAAAATCCGGAAAGCGATCCATGCACTTGGACATTCCAAGTATGTTGGAATGTCTTGAAATTGTACTCAGTCATAGTCAACAACGCCCTGAACAAGAATCCATTGAAAATATTTGCATATCTCTTAAGGAATATTTTTAATGAATTTTTGAAAATGAGGAAAGTCTGTGCACTTAGGCAGTGACTTAACTTTTTATTCAAAAAAGACCCCAAAAGTATCTTGGAATGTCTTGAAATTGTACACAGTCATAGTCAAGCATGCCCTGAACAAGAATCCGTTGAATATATTTGCATATCTCTTGAAGAATATTTTTAATGAACTTTTGAAAATCAGGAAAGCGATCCATGCACTTGGACATTCCAAGTATGTTGGAATGTTTTGAAATTGTACTCAGTCATAGTCAACGACGCCCTGAACAAGAATCCGTTGGAAATATTTGCATATCGCTTAAGGAATATTTTTAATGAATTTTTGAAAATCAGAAAAGCGATCCATGCACTTAGGCAGTGACTTAACTTTTTTGTCAAAAAAGACCCCAAAAGTATCTTGGAATGTCTTGAAATTGTACACAGTCATAGTCAAGCATGCCCTGAACAAGAATCCGTTGAATATATTTGCATATCTCTTGAAGAATATTTTGAATGAACTTTTGAAAATCCGGAAAGCGATCCATGCACTTAGGCAGTGACTTAACTTTTTTGTCAAAAAAGACCCCAAAAGTATCTTGGAATGTCTTGAAATTGTACACAGTCATAGTCAAGCATGCCCTGAACAAGAATCCGTTGAATATATTTGCATATCTCTTGAAGAATATTTTTAATGAACTTTTGAAAATCAGGAAAGCGATCCATGCACTTGGACATTCCAAGTATGTTGGAATGTTTTGAAATTGTACTCAGTCATAGTCAAGCATGCCCTGAACAAGAATCCGTTGAATATATTTGCATATCTCTTGAAGAATATTTTTAATGAATTTTTGAAAATGAGGAAAGTCTGTGCACTTAGGCAGTGACTTAACTTTTTATTCAAAAAAGACCCCAAAAGTATCTTGGAATGTCTTGAAATTGTACACAGTCATAGTCAAGCATGCCCTGAACAAGAATCCGTTGAATATATTTGCATATCTCTTGAAGAATATTTTTAATGAACTTTTGAAAATCAGGAAAGCGATCCATGCACTTGGACATTCCAAGTATGTTGGAATGTCTTGAAATTGTACTCAGTCATAGTCAACGACGCCCTGAACAAGAATCCGTTGAAAATATTTGCATATCGTTTAAGGAATATTTTTAAAGAATTTCTGAAAATCAGGAAAGCGATCCATGCACTTAGGCAGTGACTTCACTTTTTCGTCAAAAAAGACCCCAAAAGTATCTTGGAATGTCTTGAAATTGTACACAGTCATAGTCAAGCATGCCCTGAACAAGAATCCGTTGAATATATTTGCATATCTCTTGAAGAATATTTTTAATGAATTTTTGAAAATCCGGAAAGCGATCCATGCACTTGGACATTCCAAGTATGTTGGAATGTCTTGAAATTGTACTCGGTCATAGTCAACGACGCCCTGAACAAGAATCCATTGAAAATATTTGCATATCTCTTAAGGAATATTTTTAATGAATTTTTGAAAATGAGGAAAGTCTGTGCACTTAGGCAGTGACTTAACTTTTTATTCAAAAAAGACCCCAAAAGTATCTTGGAATGTCTTGAAATTGTACACAGTCATAGTCAAGCATGCCCTGAACAAGAATCCGTTGAATATATTTGCATATCTCTTGAAGAATATTTTTAATGAACTTTTGAAAATCAGGAAAGCGATCCATGCACTTGGACATTCCAAGTATGTTGGAATGTCTTGAAATTGTACTCAGTCATAGTCAACGATGCCCTGAACAAGAATCCGTTGAAAATATTTGCATATCGTTTAAGGAATATTTTTAAAGAATTTCTGAAAATCAGGAAAGCGATCCATGCACTTAGGCAGTGACTTAACTTTTTCGTCAAAAAAGACCCCAAAAGTATCTTGGAATGTCTTGAAATTGTACACAGTCATAGTCAAGCATGCCCTGAACAAGAATCCGTTGAATATATTTGCATATCTCTTGAAGAATATTTTTAATGAATTTTTGAAAATCCTAAAGCGATCCATGCACTTGGACATTCCAAGTATGTTGGAATGTCTTGAAATTGTACTCGGTCATAGTCAACGACGCCCTGAACAAGAATCCATTGAAAATATTTGCATATCTCTTAAGGAATATTTTTAATGAATTTTTGAAAATGATGAAAGCGATCCATGCACTTAGGCAGTGACTTAACTTTTGATGTTTTTGGTTTGTTTTTAAAGCATTAAAGCTGCAGGAGTTCATCCATGTCGCCCAGTCGCTGGAAACAAACGTTTGGACACCGTGGATCACACAGCAGGATATCAGGTGAGACGAAGGAAACGATCCATTTGCCCTGATGCACTTAGTGACTTGACTTTTTTTTCAAAAAAAACCCCAAAAGTAAATTGGAATGTCTTGAAATTGTACACAGTCATAGTCAAGCATGCCCTGAATAAGAATCCGTTGAATATATTTGCATATCTCTTGAAGAATATTTTTAATGAATTTTTGAAAATCCGGAAAGCGATCCATGCACTTGGACATTCCAAGTATGTTGGAATGTCTTGAAATTGTACTCAGTCATAGTCAACGACGCCCTGAACAAGAATCAATTGAAAATATTTGCATATCTCTTAAGGAATATTTTTAATGAATTTTTGAAAATGAGGAAAGTCTGTGCACTTAGGCAGTGACTTAACTTTTCATTCAAAAAAGACCCCAAAAGTATCTTGGAATGTCTTGAAATTGTACACAGTCATAGTCAAGCATGCCCTGAACAAGAATCCGTTAAATATATTTGCATATCTCTTGAAGAATATTTTTAATGAACTTTTGAAAATCAGGAAAGCGATCCATGCACTTGGACATTCCAAGTATGTTGGAATGTCTTGAAATTGTACTCAGTCATAGTCAACGACGCCCTGAACAAGAATCCGTTGAAAATATTTGCATATCGTTTAAGGAATATTTTTAAAGAATTTCTGAAAATCAGGAAAGCGATCCATGCACTTAGGCAGTGACTTAACTTTTTCGTCAAAAAAGACCCCAAAAGTATCTTGGAATGTCTTGAAATTGTACACAGTCATAGTCAAGCATGCCCTGAACAAGAATCCGTTGAATATATTTGCATATCTCTTGAAGAATATTTTTAATGAATTTTTGAAAATCCGGAAAGCGATCCATGCACTTGGACATTCCAAGTATGTTGGAATGTCTTGAAATTGTACTCAGTCATAGTCAACAACGCCCTGAACAAGAATCCATTGAAAATATTTGCATATCTCTTAAGGAATATTTTTAATGAATTTTTGAAAATGAGGAAAGTCTGTGCACTTAGGCAGTGACTTAACTTTTTATTCAAAAAAGACCCCAAAAGTATCTTGGAATGTCTTGAAATTGTACACAGTCATAGTCAAGCATGCCCTGAACAAGAATCCGTTGAATATATTTGCATATCTCTTGAAGAATATTTTTAATGAACTTTTGAAAATCAGGAAAGCGATCCATGCACTTGGACATTCCAAGTATGTTGGAATGTTTTGAAATTGTACTCGGTCATAGTCAACGACGCCCTGAACAAGAATCCATTGAAAATATTTGCATATCTCTTAAGGAATATTTTTAATGAATTTTTGAAAATTAGGAAAGCGATCCATGCACTTAGGCAGTGACTTAACTTTTGATGTTTTTGGTTTGTTTTTAAAGCATTAAAGCTGCAGGAGTTCATCCATGTCGCCCAGTCGCTGGAAACAAACGTTTGGACACCGTGGATCACACAGCAGGATATCAGGTGAGACGAAGGAAACGATCCATTTGCCCTGATGCACTTAGTGACTTGACTTTTTTTTCAAAAAAAACCCCAAAAGTAAATTGGAATGTCTTGAAATTGTACACAGTCATAGTCAAGCATGCCCTGAATAAGAATCCGTTGAATATATTTGCATATCTCTTGAAGAATATTTTTAATGAATTTTTGAAAATCCGGAAAGCGATCCATGCACTTGGACATTCCAAGTATGTTGGAATGTCTTGAAATTGTACTCAGTCATAGTCAACGACGCCCTGAACAAGAATCAATTGAAAATATTTGCATATCTCTTAAGGAATATTTTTAATGAATTTTTGAAAATGAGGAAAGTCTGTGCACTTAGGCAGTGACTTAACTTTTCATTCAAAAAAGACCCCAAAAGTATCTTGGAATGTCTTGAAATTGTACACAGTCATAGTCAAGCATGCCCTGAACAAGAATCCGTTAAATATATTTGCATATCTCTTGAAGAATATTTTTAATGAACTTTTGAAAATCAGGAAAGCGATCCATGCACTTGGACATTCCAAGTATGTTGGAATGTCTTGAAATTGTACTCAGTCATAGTCAACGACGCCCTGAACAAGAATCCGTTGAAAATATTTGCATATCGCTTAAGGAATATTTTTAATGAATTTTTGAAAATCAGGAAAGCGATCCATGCACTTAGGCAGTGACTTAACTTTTTATTCAAAAAAGACCCCAAAAGTATCTTGGAATGTCTTGAAATTGTACACAGTCATAGTCAAGCATGCCCTGAACAAGAATCCGTTGAATATATTTGCATATCTCTTGAAGAATATTTTTAATGAATTTTTGAAAATCCGAAAAGCGATCCATGCACTTGGACATTCCAAGTATGTTGGAATGTCTTGAAATTGTACTCAGTCATAGTCAACGACGCCCTGAACAAGAATCAATTGAAAATATTTGCATATCTCTTAAGGAATATTTTTAATGAATTTTTGAAAATTAGGAAAGCGATCCATGCACTTAGGCAGTGACTTAACTTTTGATGTTTTTGGTTTGTTTTTAAAGCATTAAAGCTGCAGGAGTTCATCCATGTCGCCCAGTCGCTGGAAACAAACGTTTGGACACCGTGGATCACACAGCAGGATATCAGGTGAGACGAAGGAAACGATCCATTTGCCCTGATGCACTTAGTGACTTGACTTTTTTTTCAAAAAAAACCCCAAAAGTAAATTGGAATGTCTTGAAATTGTACACAGTCATAGTCAAGCATGCCCTGAATAAGAATCCGTTGAATATATTTGCATATCTCTTGAAGAATATTTTTAATGAATTTTTGAAAATCCGGAAAGCGATCCATGCACTTGGACATTCCAAGTATGTTGGAATGTCTTGAAATTGTACTCAGTCATAGTCAACGACGCCCTGAACAAGAATCAATTGAAAATATTTGCATATCTCTTAAGGAATATTTTTAATGAATTTTTGAAAATGAGGAAAGTCTGTGCACTTAGGCAGTGACTTAACTTTTCATTCAAAAAAGACCCCAAAAGTATCTTGG
The DNA here is from genome assembly GCF_963457635.1 of Microchirus variegatus. Taxonomy (NCBI): domain Eukaryota; kingdom Metazoa; phylum Chordata; class Actinopteri; order Pleuronectiformes; family Soleidae; genus Microchirus; species Microchirus variegatus. The sequence continues at coordinate 1,682,562 of NW_028154775.1, forward strand.
AATGTCTTGAAATTGTACACAGTCATAGTCAAGCATGCCCTGAACAAGAATCCGTTAAATATATTTGCATATCTCTTGAAGAATATTTTTAATGAACTTTTGAAAATCAGGAAAGCGATCCATGCACTTGGACATTCCAAGTATGTTGGAATGTCTTGAAATTGTACTCAGTCATAGTCAACGACGCCCTGAACAATAATCCGTTGAAAATATTTGCATATCGTTTAAGGAATATTTTTAAAGAATTTCTGAAAATCAGGAAAGCGATCCATGCACTTAGGCAGTGACTTAACTTTTTCGTCAAAAAAGACCCCAAAAGTATCTTGGAATGTCTTGAAATTGTACACAGTCATAGTCAAGCATGCCCTGAACAAGAATCCGTTGAATATATTTGCATATCTCTTGAAGAATATTTTTAATGAATTTTTGAAAATCCGGAAAGCGATCCATGCACTTGGACATTCCAAGTATGTTGGAATGTCTTGAAATTGTACTCAGTCATAGTCAACAACGCCCTGAACAAGAATCCATTGAAAATATTTGCATATCTCTTAAGGAATATTTTTAATGAATTTTTGAAAATGAGGAAAGTCTGTGCACTTAGGCAGTGACTTAACTTTTTATTCAAAAAAGACCCCAAAAGTATCTTGGAATGTCTTGAAATTGTACACAGTCATAGTCAAGCATGCCCTGAACAAGAATCCGTTGAATATATTTGCATATCTCTTGAAGAATATTTTTAATGAACTTTTGAAAATCAGGAAAGCGATCCATGCACTTGGACATTCCAAGTATGTTGGAATGTTTTGAAATTGTACTCAGTCATAGTCAACGACGCCCTGAACAAGAATCCGTTGAAAATATTTGCATATCGCTTAAGGAATATTTTTAATGAATTTTTGAAAATCAGAAAAGCGATCCATGCACTTAGGCAGTGACTTAACTTTTTTGTCAAAAAAGACCCCAAAAGTATCTTGGAATGTCTTGAAATTGTACACAGTCATAGTCAAGCATGCCCTGAACAAGAATCCGTTGAATATATTTGCATATCTCTTGAAGAATATTTTTAATGAACTTTTGAAAATCCGGAAAGCGATCCATGCACTTAGGCAGTGACTTAACTTTTTTGTCAAAAAAGACCCCAAAAGTATCTTGGAATGTCTTGAAATTGTACACAGTCATAGTCAAGCATGCCCTGAACAAGAATCCGTTGAATATATTTGCATATCTCTTGAAGAATATTTTTAATGAACTTTTGAAAATCAGGAAAGCGATCCATGCACTTGGACATTCCAAGTATGTTGGAATGTTTTGAAATTGTACTCAGTCATAGTCAACGACGCCCTGAACAAGAATCCGTTGAAAATATTTGCATATCGCTTAAGGAATATTTTTAATGAATTTTTGAAAATCAGAAAAGCGATCCATGCACTTAGGCAGTGACTTAACTTTTTTGTCAAAAAAGACCCCAAAAGTATCTTGGAATGTCTTGAAATTGTACACAGTCATAGTCAAGCATGCCCTGAACAAGAATCCGTTGAATATATTTGCATATCTCTTGAAGAATATTTTTAATGAATTTTTGAAAATGAGGAAAGTCTGTGCACTTAGGCAGTGACTTAACTTTTTATTCAAAAAAGACCCCAAAAGTATCTTGGAATGTCTTGAAATTGTACACAGTCATAGTCAAGCATGCCCTGAACAAGAATCCGTTGAATATATTTGCATATCTCTTGAAGAATATTTTTAATGAACTTTTGAAAATCAGGAAAGCGATCCATGCACTTGGACATTCCAAGTATGTTGGAATGTCTTGAAATTGTACTCAGTCATAGTCAACGACGCCCTGAACAAGAATCCGTTGAAAATATTTGCATATCGTTTAAGGAATATTTTTAAAGAATTTCTGAAAATCAGGAAAGCGATCCATGCACTTAGGCAGTGACTTCACTTTTTCGTCAAAAAAGACCCCAAAAGTATCTTGGAATGTCTTGAAATTGTACACAGTCATAGTCAAGCATGCCCTGAACAAGAATCCGTTGAATATATTTGCATATCTCTTGAAGAATATTTTTAATGAATTTTTGAAAATCCGGAAAGCGATCCATGCACTTGGACATTCCAAGTATGTTGGAATGTCTTGAAATTGTACTCGGTCATAGTCAACGACGCCCTGAACAAGAATCCATTGAAAATATTTGCATATCTCTTAAGGAATATTTTTAATGAATTTTTGAAAATGATGAAAGTCTGTGCACTTAGGCAGTGACTTAACTTTTTATTCAAAAAAGACCCCAAAGGTATCTTGGAATGTCTTGAAATTGTACACAGTCATAGTCAAGCATGCCCTGAACAAGAATCCGTTGAATATATTTGCATATCTCTTGAAGAATATTTTTAATGAATTTTTGAAAATCCGAAAAGCGATCCATGCACTTGGACATTCCAAGTATGTTGGAATGTCTTGAAATTGTACTCAGTCATAGTCAACGACGCCCTGAACAAGAATCAATTGAAAATATTTGCATATCTCTTAAGGAATATTTTTAATGAATTTTTGAAAATGATGAAAGTCTGTGCACTTAGGCAGTGACTTAACTTTTTATTCAAAAAAGACCCCAAAAGTATCTTGGAATGTCTTGAAATTGTACACAGTCATAGTCAAGCATGCCCTGAACAAGAATCCGTTGAATATATTTGCATATCTCTTGAAGAATATTTTTAATGAACTTTTGAAAATCAGGAAAGCGATCCATGCACTTGGACATTCCAAGTATGTTGGAATGTCTTGAAATTGTACTCAGTCATAGTCAACGACGCCCTGAACAAGAATCCGTTGAAAATATTTGCATATCGCTTAAGGAATATTTTTAATGAATTTTTGAAAATCAGGAAAGCGATCCATGCACTTAGGCAGTGACTTAACTTATTCGTCAAAAAAGACCCCAAAAGTATCTTGGAATGTCTTGAAATTGTACACAGTCATAGTCAAGCATGCCCTGAACAAGAATCCGTTGAATATATTTGCATATCTCTTGAAGAATATTTTTAATGAATTTTTGAAAATCCGAAAAGCGATCCATGCACTTGGACATTCCAAGTATGTTGGAATGTCTTGAAATTGTACTCAGTCATAGTCAACGACGCCCTGAACAAGAATCCGTTGAAAATATTTGCATATCGCTTAAGGAATATTTTTAATGAATTTTTGAAAATCAGGAAAGCGATCCATGCACTTAGGCAGTGACTTAACTTTTTTGTCAAAAAAGACCCCAAAAGTATCTTGGAATGTCTTGAAATTGTACACAGTCATAGTCAAGCATGCCCTGAACAAGAATCCGTTGAATATATTTGCATATCTCTTGAAGAATATTTTTAATGAATTTTTGAAAATCCGAAAAGCGATCCATGCACTTGGACATTCCAAGTATGTTGGAATGTCTTGAAATTGTACTCAGTCATAGTCAACGACGCCCTGAACAAGAATCAATTGAAAATATTTGCATATCTCTTAAGGAATATTTTTAATGAATTTTTGAAAATGATGAAAGTCTGTGCACTAAGGCAGTGACTTAACTTTTTATTCAAAAAAGACCCCAAAAGTATCTTGGAATGTCTTGAAATTGTACACAGTCATAGTCAAGCATGCCCTGAACAAGAATCCGTTGAATATATTTGCATATCTCTTGAAGAATATTTTTAATGAACTTTTGAAAATCAGGAAAGCGATCCATGCACTTGGACATTCCAAGTATGTTGGAATGTCTTGAAATTGTACTCAGTCATAGTCAACGACGCCCTGAACAAGAATCCGTTGAAAATATTTGCATATCATTTAAGGAATATTTTTAAAGAATTTCTGAAAATCAGGAAAGCGATCCATGCACTTAGGCAGTGACTTAACTTTTTATTCAAAAAAGACCCCAAAAGTATCTTGGAATGTCTTGAAATTGTACACAGTCATAGTCAAGCATGCCCTGAACAAGAATCCGTTGAATATATTTGCATATCTCTTGAAGAATATTTTTAATGAATTTTTGAAAATCCGAAAAGCGATCCATGCACTTGGACATTCCAAGTATGTTGGAATGTCTTGAAATTGTACTCAGTCATAGTCAACGACGCCCTGAACAAGAATCAATTGAAAATATTTGCATATCTCTTAAGGAATATTTTTAATGAATTTTTGAAAATGAGGAAAGTCTGTGCACTTAGGCAGTGACTTAACTTTTTATTCAAAAAAGACCGCAAAAGTATCTTGGAATGTCTTGAAATTGTACACAGTCATAGTCAAGCATGCCCTGAACAAGAATCCGTTGAATATATTTGCATATCTCTTGAAGAATATTTTTAATGAACTTTTGAAAATCAGGAAAGCGATCCATGCACTTGGACATTCCAAGTATGTTGGAATGTCTTGAAATTGTACTCAGTCATAGTCAACGACGCCCTGAACAAGAATCCGTTGAAAATATTTGCATATCGTTTAAGGAATATTTTTAAAGAATTTCTGAAAATCAGGAAAGCGATCCATGCACTTAGGCAGTGACTTAACTTTTTCGTCAAAAAAGACCCCAAAAGTATCTTGGAATGTCTTGAAATTGTACACAGTCATAGTCAAGCATGCCCTGAACAAGAATCCGTTGAATATATTTGCATATCTCTTGAAGAATATTTTTAATGAATTTTTGAAAATCCGGAAAGCGATCCATGCACTTGGACATTCCAAGTATGTTGGAATGTCTTGAAATTGTACTCAGTCATAGTCAACAACGCCCTGAACAAGAATCCATTGAAAATATTTGCATATCTCTTAAGGAATATTTTAAATGAATTTTTGAAAATGAGGAAAGTCTGTGCACTTAGGCAGTGACTTAACTTTTTATTCAAAAAAGACCCCAAAAGTATCTTGGAATGTCTTGAAATTGTACACAGTCATAGTCAAGCATGCCCTGAACAAGAATCCGTTGAATATATTTGCATATCTCTTGAAGAATATTTTTAATGAACTTTTGAAAATCAGGAAAGCGATCCATGCACTTGGACATTCCAAGTATGTTGGAATGTTTTGAAATTGTACTCAGTCATAGTCAACGACGCCCTGAACAAGAATCCGTTGAAAATATTTGCATATCGCTTAAGGAATATTTTTAATGAATTTTTGAAAATCAGGAAAGCGATCCATGCACTTAGGCAGTGACTTAACTTTTTTGTCAAAAAAGACCCCAAAAGTATCTTGGAATGTCTTGAAATTGTACACAGTCATAGTCAAGCATGCCCTGAACAAGAATCCGTTGAATATATTTGCATATCTCTTGAAGAATATTTTTAATGAATTTTTGAAAATCCGGAAAGCGATCCATGCACTTGGACATTCCAAGTATGTTGGAATGTCTTGAAATTGTACTCGGTCATAGTCAACGACGCCCTGAACAAGAATCCATTGAAAATATTTGCATATCTCTTAAGGAATATTTTTAATGAATTTTTGAAAATGATGAAAGTCTGTGCACTTAGGCAGTGACTTAACTTTTTATCCAAAAAAGACCCCAAAGGTATCTTGGAATGTCTTGAAATTGTACACAGTCATAGTCAAGCATGCCCTGAACAAGAATCCGTTGAATATATTTGCATATCTCTTGAAGAATATTTTTAATGAACTTTTGAAAATCAGGAAAGCGATCCATGCACTTGGACATTCCAAGTATGTTGGAATGTCTTGAAATTGTACTCAGTCATAGTCAACGACGCCCTGAACAAGAATCCGTTGAAAATATTTGCATATCGCTTAAGGAATATTTTTAATGAATTTTTGAAAATCAGGAAAGCGATCCATGCACTTAGGCAGTGACTTAACTTTTGATGTTTTTGGTTTGTTTTTAAAGCATTAAAGCTGCAGGAGTTCATCCATGTCGCCCAGTCGCTGGAAACAAACGTTTGGACACCGTGGATCACACAGCAGGATATCAGGTGAGACGAAGGAAACGATCCATTTGCCCTGATGCACTTAGTGACTTGACTTTTTTTTCAAAAAAAACCCCAAAAGTAAATTGGAATGTCTTGAAATTGTACACAGTCATAGTCAAGCATGCCCTGAATAAGAATCCGTTGAATATATTTGCATATCTCTTGAAGAATATTTTTAATGAATTTTTGAAAATCAGGAAAGCGATCCATGCACTTAGGCAGTGACTTAACTTTTTCGTCAAAAAAGACCCCAAAAGTATCTTGGAATGTCTTGAAATTGTACACAGTCATAGTCAAGCATGCCCTGAACAAGAATCCGTTGAATATATTTGCATATCTCTTGAAGAATATTTTTAATGAATTTTTGAAAATCAGGAAAGCGATCCATGCACTTGGACATTCCAAGTATGTTGGAATGTCTTGAAATTGTACTCAGTCATAGTCAACGACGCCCTGAACAAGAATCCGTTGAAAATATTTGCATATCGCTTAAGGAATATTTTTAATGAATTTTTGAAAATCAGGAAAGCGATCCATGCACTTAGGCAGTGACTTAACTTTTTTGTCAAAAAAGACCCCAAAAGTATCTTGGAATGTCTTGAAATTGTACACAGTCATAGTCAAGCATGCCCTGAACAAGAATCCGTTGAATATATTTGCATATCTCTTGAAGAATATTTTTAATGAACTTTTGAAAATCAGGAAAGCGATCCATGCACTTGGACATTCCAAGTATGTTGGAATGTCTTGAAATTGTACTCAGTCATAGTCAACGACGCCCTGAACAAGAATCCGTTGAAAATATTTGCATATCGTTTAAGGAATATTTTTAAAGAATTTCTGAAAATCAGGAAAGCGATCCATGCACTTAGGCAGTGACTGAACTTTTTCGTCAAAAAAGACCCCAAAAGTATCTTGGAATGTCTTGAAATTGTACACAGTCATAGTCAAGCATGCCCTGAACAAGAATCCGTTGAATATATTTGCATATCTCTTGAAGAATATTTTTAATGAATTTTTGAAAATCCGGAAAGCGATCCATGCACTTGGACATTCCAAGTATGTTGGAATGTCTTGAAATTGTACTCGGTCATAATCAACGACGCCCTGAACAAGAATCCATTGAAAATATTTGCATATCTCTTAAGGAATATTTTTAATGAATTTTTGAAAATGATGAATGTCTGTGCACTTAGGCAGTGACTTAACTTTTTATTCAAAAAAGACCCCAAAGGTATCTTGGAATGTCTTGAAATTGTACACAGTCATAGTCAAGCATGCCCTGAACAAGAATCCATTGAATATATTTGCATATCTCTTGAAGAATATTTTTAATGAACTTTTGAAAATCAGGAAAGCGATCCATGCACTTGGACATTCCAAGTATGTTGGAATGTCTTGAAATTGTACTCAGTCATAGTCAACGACGCCCTGAACAAGAATCCGTTGAAAATATTTGCATATAGCTTAAGGAATATTTTTAATGAATTTTTGAAAATCAGGAAAGCGATCCATGCACTTAGGCAGTGACTTAACTTTTTTGTCAAAAAAGACCCCAAAAGTATCTTGGAATGTCTTGAAATTGTACACAGTCATAGTCAAGCATGCCCTGAACAAGAATCCGTTGAATATATTTGCATATCTCTTGAAGAATATTTTTAATGAATTTTTGAAAATCCGAAAAGCGATCCATGCACTTGGACATTCCAAGTATGTTGGAATGTCTTGAAATTGTACTCAGTCATAGTCAACGACGCCCTGAACAAGAATCAATTGAAAATATTTGCATATCTCTTAAGGAATATTTTTAATGAATTTTTGAAAATGATGAAAGTCTGTGCACTTAGGCAGTGACTTAACTTTTTATTCAAAAAAGACCCCAAAAGTATCTTGGAATGTCTTGAAATTGTACACAGTCATAGTCAAGCATGCCCTGAACAAGAATCCGTTTAATATATTTGCATATCTCTTGAAGAATATTTTTAATGAACTTTTGAAAATCAGGAAAGCGATCCATGCACTTGGACATTCCAAGTATGTTGGAATGTCTTGAAATTGTACTCAGTCATAGTCAACGACGCCCTGAACAAGAATCCGTTGAAAATATTTGCATATCGCTTAAGGAATATTTTTAATGAATTTTTGAAAATCAGGAAAGCGATCCATGCACTTAGGCAGTGACTTAACTTTTTCGTCAAAAAAGACCCCAAAAGTATCTTGGAATGTCTTGAAATTGTACACAGTCATAGTAAAGCATGCCCTGAACAAGAATCCGTTGAATATATTTGCATATCTCTTGAAGAATATTTTTAATGAATTTTTGAAAATCCGAAAAGCGATCCATGCACTTGGACATTCCAAGTATGTTGGAATGTCTTGAAATTGTACTCAGTCATAGTCAACGACGCCCTGAACAAGAATCAATTGAAAATGTTTGCATATCTCTTAAGGAATATTTTTAATGAATTTTTGAAAATGATGAAAGTCTGTGCACTTAGGCAGTGACTTAACTTTTTATTCAAAAAAGACCCCAAAAGTATCTTGGAATGTCTTGAAATTGTACACAGTCATAGTCAAGCATGCCCTGAACAAGAATCCGTTGAATATATTTGCATATCTCTTGAAGAATATTTTTAATGAACTTTTGAAAATCAGGAAAGCGATCCATGCACTTGGACATTCCAAGTATGTTGGAATGTCTTGAAATTGTACTCAGTCATAGTCAACGACGCCCTGAACAAGAATCCGTTGAAAATATTTGCATATCGCTTAAGGAATATTTTTAATGAATTTTTGAAAATCAGGAAAGCGATCCATGCACTTCGGCAGTGACTTAACTTTTTCGTCAAAAAAGACCCCAAAAGTATCTTGGAATGTCTTGAAATTGTACACAGTCATAGTCAAGCATGCCCTGAACAAGAATCCGTTTAATATATTTGCATATCTCTTGAAGAATATTTTTAATGAACTTTTGAAAATCAGGAAAGCGATCCATGCACTTGGACATTCCAAGTATGTTGGAATGTCTTGAAATTGTACTCAGTCATAGTCAACGACGCCCTGAACAAGAATCCGTTGAAAATATTTGCATATCGCTTAAGGGATATTTTTAATGAATTTTTGAAAATCAGGAAAGCGATCCATGCACTTAGGCAGTGACTTAACTTTTTCGTCAAAAAAGACCCCAAAAGTATCTTGGAATGTCTTGAAATTGTACACAGTCATAGTCAAGCATGCCCTGAACAAGAATCCGTTGAATATATTTGCATATCTCTTGAAGAATATTTTTAATGAATTTTTGAAAATCCGAAAAGCGATCCATGCACTTGGACATTCCAAGTATGTTGGAATGTCTTGAAATTGTACTCAGTCATATTCAACGACGCCCTGAACAAGAATCAATTGAAAATATTTGCATATCTCTTAAGGAATATTTTTAATGAATTTTTGAAAATGATGAAAGTCTGTGCACTTAGGCAGTGACTTAACTTTTTATTCAAAAAAGACCCCAAAAGTATCTTGGAATGTCTTGAAATTGTACACAGTCATAGTCAAGCATGCCCTGAACAAGAATCCGTTGAATATATTTGCATATCTCTTGAAGAATATTTTTAATGAACTTTTGAAAATCAGGAAAGCGATCCATGCACTTGGACATTCCAAGTATGTTGGAATGTCTTGAAATTGTACTCAGTCATAGTCAACGACGCCCTGAACAAGAATCCGTTGAAAATATTTGCATATCGCTTAAGGAATATTTTTAATGAATTTTTGAAAATCAGGAAAGCGATCCATGCACTTAGGCAGTGACTTAACTTTTTCGTCAAAAAAGACCCCAAAAGTATCTTGGAATGTCTTGAAATTGTACACAGTCATAGTCAAGCATGCCCTGAACAAGAATCCGTTGAATATATTTGCATATCTCTTGAAGAATATTTTTAATGAATTTTTGAAAATCCGAAAAGCGATCCATGCACTTGGACATTCCAAGTATGTTGGAATGTCTTGAAATTGTACTCAGTCATAGTCAACGACGCCCTGAACAAGAATCAATTGAAAATATTTGCATATCTCTTAAGGAATATTTTTAATGAATTTTTGAAAATGAGGAAAGTCTGTGCACTTAGGCAGTGACTTAACTTTTTATTCAAAAAAGACCCCAAAAGTATCTTGGAATGTCTTGAAATTGTACACAGTCATAGTCAAGCATAGCCCTGAACAAGAATCCGTTGAATATATTTGCATATCTCTTGAAGAATATTTTTAATGAACTTTTGAAAATCAGGAAAGCGATCCATGCACTTGGACATTCCAAGTATGTTGGAATGTCTTGAAATTGTACTCAGTCATAGTCAACGACGCCCTGAACAAGAATCCGTTGAAAATATTTGCATATCGCTTAAGGGATATTTTTAATGAATTTTTGAAAATCAGGAAAGCGATCCATGCACTTAGGCAGTGACTTAACTTTTTCGTCAAAAAAGACCCCAAAAGTATCTTGGAATGTCTTGAAATTGTACACAGTCATAGTCAAGCATGCCCTGAACAAGAATCCGTTGAATATATTTGCATATCTCTTGAAGAATATTTTTAATGAATTTTTGAAAATCCGAAAAGCGATCCATGCACTTGGACATTCCAAGTATGTTGGAATGTCTTGAAATTGTACTCAGTCATATTCAACGACGCCCTGAACAAGAATCAATTGAAAATATTTGCATATCTCTTAAGGAATATTTTTAATGAATTTTTGAAAATGATGAAAGTCTGTGCACTTAGGCAGTGACTTAACTTTTTATTCAAAAAAGACCCCAAAAGTATCTTGGAATGTCTTGAAATTGTACACAGTCATAGTCAAGCATGCCCTGAACAAGAATCCGTTGAATATATTTGCATATCTCTTGAAGAATATTTTTAATGAACTTTTGAAAATCAGGAAAGCGATCCATGCACTTGGACATTCCAAGTATGTTGGAATGTCTTGAAATTGTACTCAGTCATAGTCAACGACGCCCTGAACAAGAATCCGTTGAAAATATTTGCATATCGCTTAAGGAATATTTTTAATGAATTTTTGAAAATCAGGAAAGCGATCCATGCACTTAGGCAGTGACTTAACTTTTTTGTCAAAAAAGACCCCAAAAGTATCTTGGAATGTCTTGAAATTGTACACAGTCATAGTCAAGCATGCCCTGAACAAGAATCCGTTGAATATATTTGCATATCTCTTGAAGAATATTTTTAATGAACTTTTGAAAATCAGGAAAGCGATCCATGCACTTGGACATTCCAAGTATGTTGGAATGTCTTGAAATTGTACTCAGTCATAGTCAACGACGCCCTGAACAAGAATCCGTTGAAAATATTTGCATATCGTTTAAGGAATATTTTTAAAGAATTTCTGAAAATCAGGAAAGCGATCCATGCACTTAGGCAGTGACTTAACTTTTTCGTCAAAAAAGACCCCAAAAGTATCTTGGAATGTCTTGAAATTGTACACAGTCATAGTCAAGCATGCCCTGAACAAGAATCCGTTGAATATATTTGCATATCTCTTGAAGAATATTTTTAATGAATTTTTGAAAATCCGGAAAGCGATCCATGCACTTGGACATTCCAAGTATGTTGGAATGTCTTGAAATTGTACTCGGTCATAGTCAACGACGCCCTGAACAAGAATCCATTGAAAATATTTGCATATCTCTTAAGGAATATTTTTAATGAATTTTTGAAAATGATGAAAGTCTGTGCACTTAGGCAGTGACTTAACTTTTTATTCAAAAAAGACCCCAAAGGTATCTTGGAATGTCTTGAAATTGTACACAGTCATAGTCAAGCATGCCCTGAACAAGAATCCGTTGAATATATTTGCATATCTCTTGAAGAATATTTTTAATGAACTTTTGAAAATCAGGAAAGCGATCCATGCACTTGGACATTCCAAGTATGTTGGAATGTCTTGAAATTGTACTCAGTCATAGTCAACGACGCCCTGAACAAGAATCCGTTGAAAATATTTGCATATCGTTTAAGGAATATTTTTAAAGAATTTCTGAAAATCAGGAAAGCGATCCATGCACTTAGGCAGTGACTTAACTTTTTCGTCAAAAAAGACCCCAAAAGTATCTTGGAATGTCTTGAAATTGTACACAGTCATAGTCAAGCATGCCCTGAACAAGAATCCGTTGAATATATTTGCATATCTCTTGAAGAATATTTTTAATGAATTTTTGAAAATCCGGAAAGCGATCCATGCACTTGGACATTCCAAGTATGTTGGAATGTCTTGAAATTGTACTCGGTCATAATCAACGACGCCCTGAACAAGAATCCATTGAAAATATTTGCATATCTCTTAAGGAATATTTTTAATGAATTTTTGAAAATGATGAAAGTCTGTGCACTTAGGCAGTGACTTAACTTTTTATTCAAAAAAGACCCCAAAGGTATCTTGGAATGTCTTGAAATTGTACACAGTCATAGTCAAGCATGCCCTGAACAAGAATCCATTGAATATATTTGCATATCTCTTGAAGAATATTTTTAATGAACTTTTGAAAATCAGGAAAGCGATCCATGCACTTGGACATTCCAAGTATGTTGGAATGTCTTGAAATTGTACTCAGTCATAGTCAACGACGCCCTGAACAAGAATCCGTTGAAAATATTTGCATATAGCTTAAGGAATATTTTTAATGAATTTTTGAAAATCAGGAAAGCGATCCATGCACTTAGGCAGTGACTTAACTTTTTTGTCAAAAAAGACCCCAAAAGTATCTTGGAATGTCTTGAAATTGTACACAGTCATAGTCAAGCATGCCCTGAACAAGAATCCGTTGAATATATTTGCATATCTCTTGAAGAATATTTTTAATGAATTTTTGAAAATCCGAAAAGCGATCCATGCACTTGGACATTCCAAGTATGTTGGAATGTCTTGAAATTGTACTCAGTCATAGTCAACGACGCCCTGAACAAGAATCAATTGAAAATATTTGCATATCTCTTAAGGAATATTTTTAATGAATTTTTGAAAATGATGAAAGTCTGTGCACTTAGGCAGTGACTTAACTTTTTATTCAAAAAAGACCCCAAAAGTATCTTGGAATGTCTTGAAATTGTACACAGTCATAGTCAAGCATGCCCTGAACAAGAATCCGTTTAATATATTTGCATATCTCTTGAAGAATATTTTTAATGAACTTTTGAAAATCAGGAAAGCGATCCATGCACTTGGACATTCCAAGTATGTTGGAATGTCTTGAAATTGTACTCAGTCATAGTCAACGACGCCCTGAACAAGAATCCGTTGAAAATATTTGCATATCGCTTAAGGAATATTTTTAATGAATTTTTGAAAATCAGAAAAGCGATCCATGCACTTAGGCAGTGACTTAACTTTTTCGTCAAAAAAGACCCCAAAAGTATCTTGGAATGTCTTGAAATTGTACACAGTCATAGTCAAGCATAGCCCTGAACAAGAATCCGTTGAATATATTTGCATATCTCTTGAAGAATATTTTTAATGAACTTTTGAAAATCAGGAAAGCGATCCATGCACTTGGACATTCCAAGTATGTTGGAATGTCTTGAAATTGTACTCAGTCATAGTCAACGACGCCCTGAACAAGAATCCGTTGAAAATATTTGCATATCGTTTAAGGAATATTTTTAAAGAATTTCTGAAAATCAGGAAAGCGATCCATGCACTTAGGCAGTGACTTAACTTTTTCGTCAAAAAAGACCCCAAAAGTATCTTGGAATGTCTTGAAATTGTACACAGTCATAGTCAAGCATGCCCTGAACAAGAATCCGTTGAATATATTTGCATATCTCTTGAAGAATATTTTTAATGAATTTTTGAAAATCCGGAAAGCGATCCATGCACTTGGACATTCCAAGTATGTTGGAATGTCTTGAAATTGTACTCGGTCATAGTCAACGACGCCCTGAACAAGAATCCATTGAAAATATTTGCATATCTCTTAAGGAATATTTTTAATGAATTTTTGAAAATGATGAAAGTCTGTGCACTTAGGCAGTGACTTAACTTTTTATTCAAAAAAGACCCCAAAGGTATCTTGGAATGTCTTGAAATTGTACACAGTCATAGTCAAGCATGCCCTGAACAAGAATCCGTTGAATATATTTGCATATCTCTTGAAGAATATTTTTAATGAACTTTTGAAAATCAGGAAAGCGATCCATGCACTTGGACATTCCAAGTATGTTGGAATGTCTTGAAATTGTACTCAGTCATAGTCAACGACGCCCTGAACAAGAATCCGTTGAAAATATTTGCATATCGCTTAAGGAATATTTTTAATGAATTTTTGAAAATCAGGAAAGCGATCCATGCACTTAGGCAGTGACTTAACTTTTTTGTCAAAAAAGACCCCAAAAGTATCTTGGAATGTCTTGAAATTGTACACAGTCATAGTCAAGCATGCCCTGAACAAGAATCCGTTGAATATATTTGCATATCTCTTGAAGAATATTTTTAATGAACTTTTGAAAATCAGGAAAGCGATCCATGCACTTGGACATTCCAAGTATGTTGGAATGTCTTGAAATTGTACTCAGTCATAGTCAACGACGCCCTGAACAAGAATCCGTTGAAAATATTTGCATATCGTTTAAGGAATATTTTTAAAGAATTTCTGAAAATCAGGAAAGCGATCCATGCACTTAGGCAGTGACTTAACTTTTTCGTCAAAAAAGACCCCAAAAGTATCTTGGAATGTCTTGAAATTGTACACAGTCATAGTCAAGCATGCCCTGAACAAGAATCCGTTGAATATATTTGCATATCTCTTGAAGAATATTTTTAATGAATTTTTGAAAATCCGGAAAGCGATCCATGCACTTGGACATTCCAAGTATGTTGGAATGTCTTGAAATTGTACTCGGTCATAGTCAACGACGCCCTGAACAAGAATCCATTGAAAATATTTGCATATCTCTTAAGGAATATTTTTAATGAATTTTTGAAAATGATGAAAGTCTGTGCACTTAGGCAGTGACTTAACTTTTTATTCAAAAAAGACCCCAAAGGTATCTTGGAATGTCTTGAAATTGTACACAGTCATAGTCAAGCATGCCCTGAACAAGAATCCGTTGAATATATTTGCATATCTCTTGAAGAATATTTTTAATGAACTTTTGAAAATCAGGAAAGCGATCCATGCACTTGGACATTCCAAGTATGTTGGAATGTCTTGAAATTGTACTCAGTCATAGTCAACGACGCCCTGAACAAGAATCCGTTGAAAATATTTGCATATCGTTTAAGGAATATTTTTAAAGAATTTCTGAAAATCAGGAAAGCGATCCATGCACTTAGGCAGTGACTTAACTTTTTCGTCAAAAAAGACCCCAAAAGTATCTTGGAATGTCTTGAAATTGTACACAGTCATAGTCAAGAATGCCCTGAACAAGAATCCGTTGAATATATTTGCATATCTCTTGAAGAATATTTTTAATGAATTTTTGAAAATCCGGAAAGCGATCCATGCACTTGGACATTCCAAGTATGTTGGAATGTCTTGAAATTGTACTCGGTCATAGTCAACGACGCCCTGAACAAGAATCCATTGAAAATATTTGCATATCTCTTAAGGAATATTTTTAATGAATTTTTGAAAATGATGAAAGTCTGTGCACTTAGGCAGTGACTTAACTTTTTATTCAAAAAAGACCCCAAAGGTATCTTGGAATGTCTTGAAATTGTACACAGTCATAGTCAAGCATGCCCTGAACAAGAATCCGTTGAATATATTTGCATATCTCTTGAAGAATATTTTTAATGAACTTTTGAAAATCAGGAAAGCGATCCATGCACTTGGACATTCCAAGTATGTTGGAATGTCTTGAAATTGTACTCAGTCATAGTCAACGACGCCCTGAACAAGAATCCGTTGAAAATATTTGCATATCGCTTAAGGAATATTTTTAATGAATTTCTGAAAATGAGGAAAGCGATCCATGCACTGAGGCAGTGACTTAACTTTTTTGTCAAAAAAGACCCCAAAAGTATCTTGGAATGTCTTGAAATTGTACACAGTCATAGTCAAGCATGCCCTGAACAAGAATCCGTTGAATATATTTGCATATCTCTTGAAGAATATTTTTAATGAATTTTTGAAAATCCGGAAAGCGATCCATGCACTTGGACATTCCAAGTATGTTGGAATGTCTTGAAATTGTACTCGGTCATAGTCAACGACGCCCTGAACAAGAATCCATTGAAAATATTTGCATATCTCTTAAGGAATATTTTTAATGAATTTTTGAAAATGATGAAAGTCTGTGCACTTAGGCAGTGACTTAACTTTTTATTCAAAAAAGACCCCAAAGGTATCTTGGAATGTCTTGAAATTGTACACAGTCATAGTCAAGCATGCCCTGAACAAGAATCCGTTGAATATATTTGCATATCTCTTGAAGAATATTTTTAATGAATTTTTGAAAATCCGGAAAGCGATCCATGCACTTGGACATTCCAAGTATGTTGGAATGTCTTGAAATTGTACTCAGTCATAGTCAACGACGCCCTGAACAAGAATCCGTTGAAAATATTTGCATATCGTTTAAGGAATATTTTTAAAGAATTTCTGAAAATCAGGAAAGCGATCCATGCACTTAGGCAGTGACTTAACTTTTTCGTCAAAAAAGACCCCAAAAGTATCTTGGAATGTCTTGAAATTGTACACAGTCATAGTCAAGAATGCCCTGAACAAGAATCCGTTGAATATATTTGCATATCTCTTGAAGAATATTTTTAATGAATTTTTGAAAATCCGGAAAGCGATCCATGCACTTGGACATTCCAAGTATGTTGGAATGTCTTGAAATTGTACTCGGTCATAGTCAACGACGCCCTGAACAAGAATCCATTGAAAATATTTGCATATCTCTTAAGGAATATTTTTAATGAATTTTTGAAAATGATGAAAGTCTGTGCACTTAGGCAGTGACTTAACTTTTTATTCAAAAAAGACCCCAAAGGTATCTTGGAATGTCTTGAAATTGTACACAGTCATAGTCAAGCATGCCCTGAACAAGAATCCGTTGAATATATTTGCATATCTCTTGAAGAATATTTTTAATGAACTTTTGAAAATCAGGAAAGCGATCCATGCACTTGGACATTCCAAGTATGTTGGAATGTCTTGAAATTGTACTCAGTCATAGTCAACGACGCCCTGAACAAGAATCCGTTGAAAATATTTGCATATCGCTTAAGGAATATTTTTAATGAATTTCTGAAAATGAGGAAAGCGATCCATGCACTGAGGCAGTGACTTAACTTTTTTGTCAAAAAAGACCCCAAAAGTATCTTGGAATGTCTTGAAATTGTACACAGTCATAGTCAAGCATGCCCTGAACAAGAATCCGTTGAATATATTTGCATATCTCTTGAAGAATATTTTTAATGAATTTTTGAAAATCCGGAAAGCGATCCATGCACTTGGACATTCCAAGTATGTTGGAATGTCTTGAAATTGTACTCGGTCATAGTCAACGACGCCCTGAACAAGAATCCATTGAAAATATTTGCATATCTCTTAAGGAATATTTTTAATGAATTTTTGAAAATGATGAAAGTCTGTGCACTTAGGCAGTGACTTAACTTTTTATTCAAAAAAGACCCCAAAGGTATCTTGGAATGTCTTGAAATTGTACACAGTCATAGTCAAGCATGCCCTGAACAAGAATCCGTTGAATATATTTGCATATCTCTTGAAGAATATTTTTAATGAATTTTTGAAAATCAGGAAAGCGATCCATGCACTTGGACATTCCAAGTATGTTGGAATGTCTTGAAATTGTACTCAGTCATAGTCAACGACGCCCTGAACAAGAATCCGTTGAAAATATTTGCATATCGCTTAAGGAATATTTTTAAAGAATTTCTGAAAATCAGGAAAGCGATCCATGCACTTAGGCAGTGACTTAACTTTTTATTCAAAAAAGACCCCAAAAGTATCTTGGAATGTCTTGAAATTGTACACAGTCATAGTCAAGCCTGCCCTGAACAAGAATCCGTTGAATATATTTGCATATCTCTTGAAGAATATTTTTAATGAATTTTTGAAAATCCGAAAGCGATCCATGCACTTGGACATTCCAAGTATGTTGGAATGTCTTGAAATTGTACTCAGTCATAGTCAACGACGCCCTGAACAAGAATCAATTGAAAATATTTGCATATCTCTTAAGGAATATTTTTAATGAATTTTTGAAAATGAGGAAAGTCTGTGCACTTAGGCAGTGACTTAATTTTTTATTCAAAAAAGACCCCAAAAGTATCTTGGAATGTCTTGAAATTGTACACAGTCATAGTCAAGCATGCCCTGAACAAGAATCCGTTGAATATATTTGCATATCTCTTGAAGAATATTTTTAATGAACTTTTGAAAATCAGGAAAGCGATCCATGCACTTGGACATTCCAAGTATGTTGGAATGTCTTGAAATTGTACTCAGTCATAGTCAACGACGCCCTGAACAAGAATCCGTTGAAAATATTTGCATATCGTTTAAGGAATATTTTTAAAGAATTTCTGAAAATCAGGAAAGCGATCCATGCACTTAGGCAGTGACTTAACTTTTTCGTCAAAAAAGACCCCAAAAGTATCTTGGAATGTCTTGAAATTGTACACAGCCATAGTCAAGCATGCCCTGAACAAGAATCCGTTGAATATATTTGCATATCTCTTGAAGAATATTTTTAATGAATTTTTGAAAATCCGGAAAGCGATCCATGCACTTGGACATTCCAAGTATGTTGGAATGTCTTGAAATTGTACTCGGTCATAGTCAACGACGCCCTGAACAAGAATCCATTGAAAATATTTGCATATCTCTTAAGGAATATTTTTAATGAATTTTTGAAAATGATGAAAGTCTGTGCACTTAGGCAGTGACTTAACTTTTTATTCAAAAAAGACCCCAAAGGTATCTTGGAATGTCTTGAAATTGTACACAGTCATAGTCAATTATGCCCTGAACAAGAATCCGTTGAATATATTTGCATATCTCTTGAAGAATATTTTTAATGAACTTTTGAAAATCAGGAAAGCGATCCATGCACTTGGACATTCCAAGTATGTTGGAATGTCTTGAAATTGTACTCAGTCATAGTCAACGACGCCCTGAACAAGAATCCGTTGAAAATATTTGCATATCGCTTAAGGAATATTTTTAATGAATTTTTGAAAATCAGGAAAGCGATCCATGCACTTAGGCAGTGACTTAACTTTTTTGTCAAAAAAGACCCCAAAAGTATCTTGGAATGTCTTGAAATTGTACACAGTCATAGTCAAGCATGCCCTGAACAAGAATCCGTTGAATATATTTGCATATCTCTTGAAGAATATTTTTAATGAATTTTTGAAAATCCGAAAAGCGATCCATGCACTTGGACATTCCAAGTATGTTGGAATGTCTTGAAATTGTACTCAGTCATAGTCAACGACGCCCTGAACAAGAATCAATTGAAAATATTTGCATATCTCTTAAGGAATATTTTTAATGAATTTTTGAAAATGAGGAAAGTCTGTGCACTTAGGCAGTGACTTAACTTTTTATTCAAAAAAGACCCCAAAAGTATCTTGGAATGTCTTGAAATTGTACACAGT
This sequence comes from Microchirus variegatus, assembly GCF_963457635.1. Taxonomy (NCBI): domain Eukaryota; kingdom Metazoa; phylum Chordata; class Actinopteri; order Pleuronectiformes; family Soleidae; genus Microchirus; species Microchirus variegatus. Next base: position 1,702,171 of record NW_028154775.1, read on the forward strand.
CATAGTCAAGCATGCCCTGAACAAGAATCCGTTGAATATATTTGCATATCTCTTGAAGAATATTTTTAATGAACTTTTGAAAATCAGGAAAGCGATCCATGCACTTGGACATTCCAAGTATGTTGGAATGTCTTGAAATTGTACTCAGTCATAGTCAACGACGCCCTGAACAAGAATCCGTTGAAAATATTTGCATATCGTTTAAGGAATATTTTTAAAGAATTTCTGAAAATCAGGAAAGCGATCCATGCACTTAGGCAGTGACTTAACTTTTTCGTCAAAAAAGACCCCAAAAGTATCTTGGAATGTCTTGAAATTGTACACAGTCATAGTCAAGCATGCCCTGAACAAGAATCCGTTGAATATATTTGCATATCTCTTGAAGAATATTTTTAATGAATTTTTGAAAATCCGAAAGCGATCCATGCACTTGGACATTCCAAGTATGTTGGAATGTCTTGAAATTGTACTCAGTCATAGTCAACGACGCCCTGAACAAGAATCAATTGAAAATATTTGCATATCTCTTAAGGAATATTTTTAATGAATTTTTGAAAATGAGGAAAGTCTGTGCACTTAGGCAGTGACTTAACTTTTTATTCAAAAAAGACCCCAAAAGTATCTTGGAATGTCTTGAAATTGTACACAGTCATAGTCAAGCATGCCCTGAACAAGAATCCGTTGAATATATTTGCATATCTCTTGAAGAATATTTTTAATGAACTTTTGAAAATCAGGAAAGCGATCCATGCACTTGGACATTCCAAGTATGTTGGAATGTCTTGAAATTGTACTCAGTCATAGTCAACGACGCCCTGAACAAGAATCCGTTGAAAATATTTGCATATCGTTTAAAGAATATTTTTAAAGAATTTCTGAAAATCAGGAAAGCGATCCATGCACTTAGGCAGTGACTTAACTTTTTCGTCAAAAAAGACCCCAAAAGTATCTTGGAATGTCTTGAAATTGTACACAGTCATAGTCAAGCATGCCCTGAACAAGAATCCGTTGAATATATTTGCATATCTCTTGAAGAATATTTTTAATGAATTTTTGAAAATCCGGAAAGCGATCCATGCACTTGGACATTCCAAGTATGTTGGAATGTCTTGAAATTGTACTCAGTCATAGTCAACAACGCCCTGAACAAGAATCCATTGAAAATATTTGCATATCTCTTAAGGAATATTTTTAATGAATTTTTGAAAATGAGGAAAGTCTGTGCACTTAGGCAGTGACTTAACTTTTTATTCAAAAAAGACCCCAAAAGTATCTTGGAATGTCTTGAAATTGTACACAGTCATAGTCAAGCATGCCCTGAACAAGAATCCGTAGAATATATTTGCATATCTCTTGAAGAATATTTTTAATGAACTTTTGAAAATCAGGAAAGCGATCCATGCACTTGGACATTCCAAGTATGTTGGAATGTTTTGAAATTGTACTCAGTCATAGTCAACGACGCCCTGAACAAGAATCCGTTGAAAATATTTGCATATCGCTTAAGGAATATTTTTAATGAATTTTTGAAAATCAGAAAAGCGATCCATGCACTTAGGCAGTGACTTAACTTTTTTGTCAAAAAAGACCCCAAAAGTATCTTGGAATGTCTTGAAATTGTACACAGTCATAGTCAAGCATGCCCTGAACAAGAATCCGTTGAATATATTTGCATATCTCTTGAAGAATATTTTTAATGAATTTTTGAAAATCCGAAAAGCGATCCATGCACTTGGACATTCCAAGTATGTTGGAATGTCTTGAAATTGTACTCGGTCATAGTCAACGACGCCCTGAACAAGAATCCATTGAAAATATTTGCATATCTCTTAAGGAATATTTTTAATGAATTTTTGAAAATGATGAAAGTCTGTGCACTTAGGCAGTGACTTAACTTTTTATCCAAAAAAGACCCCAAAGGTATCTCGGAATGTCTTGAAATTGTACACAGTCATAGTCAAGCATGCCCTGAACAAGAATCCGTTGAATATATTTGCATATCTCTTGAAGAATATTTTTAATGAACTTTTGAAAATCAGGAAAGCGATCCATGCACTTGGACATTCCAAGTATGTTGGAATGTCTTGAAATTGTACTCAGTCATAGTCAACGACGCCCTGAACAAGAATCCGTTGAAAATATTTGCATATCGCTTAAGGAATATTTTTAATGAATTTTTGAAAATCAGGAAAGCGATCCATGCACTTAGGCAGTGACTTAACTTTTTTGTCAAAAAAGACCCCAAAAGTATCTTGGAATGTCTTGAAATTGTACACAGTCATAGTCAAGCATGCCCTGAACAAGAATCCGTTGAATATATTTGCATATCTCTTGAAGAATATTTTTAATGAATTTTTGAAAATCCGAAAAGCGATCCATGCACTTGGACATTCCAAGTATGTTGGAATGTCTTTAAATTGTACACAGTCATAGTCAACGACGCCCTGAACAAGAATCAATTGAAAATATTTGCATATCTCTTAAGGAATATTTTTAATGAATTTTCGAAAATGAGGAAAGTCTGTGCACTTAGGCAGTGACTTAACTTTTTATTCAAAAAAGACCCCAAAAGTATCTTGGAATGTCTTGAAATTGTACACAGTCATAGTCAAGCATGCCCTGAACAAGAATCCGTTGAATATATGTGCATATCTCTTGAAGAATATTTTTAATGAACTTTTGAAAATCAGGAAAGCGATCCATGCACTTGGACATTCCAAGTATGTTGGAATGTTTTGAAATTGTACTCAGTCATAGTCAACGACGCCCTGAACAAGAATCCGTTGAAAATATTTGCATATCGCTTAAGGAATATTTTTAATGAATTTTTGAAAATCAGGAAAGCGATCCATGCACTTAGGCAGTGACTTAACTTTTTATTCAAAAAAGACCCCAAAAGTATCCTGGAATGTCTTGAAATTGTACACAGTCATAGTCAAGCATGCCCTGAACAAGAATCCGTTGAATATATTTGCATATCTCTTGAAGAATATTTTTAATGAATTTTTGAAAATCCGAAAAGCGATCCATGCACTTGGACATTCCAAGTATGTTGGAATGTCTTGAAATTGTACTCAGTCATAGTCAACGACGCCCTGAACAAGAATCAATTGAAAATATTTGCATATCTCTTAAGGAATATTTTTAATGAATTTTTGAAAATTAGGAAAGCGATCCATGCACTTAGGCAGTGACTTAACTTTTGATGTTTTTGGTTTGTTTTTAAAGCATTAAAGCTGCAGGAGTTCATCCATGTCGCCCAGTCGCTGGAAACAAACGTTTGGACACCGTGGATCACACAGCAGGATATCAGGTGAGACGAAGGAAACGATCCATTTGCCCTGATGCACTTAGTGACTTGACTTTTTTTTCAAAAAAAACCCCAAAAGTAAATTGGAATGTCTTGAAATTGTACACAGTCATAGTCAAGCATGCCCTGAATAAGAATCCGTTGAATATATTTGCATATCTCTTGAAGAATATTTTTAATGAATTTTTGAAAATCCGGAAAGCGATCCATGCACTTGGACATTCCAAGTATGTTGGAATGTCTTGAAATTGTACTCAGTCATAGTCAACGACGCCCTGAACAAGAATCCGTTGAAAATATTTGCATATCGCTTAAGGAATATTTTTAATGAATTTTTGAAAATCAGGAAAGCGATCCATGCACTTAGGCAGTGACTTAACTTTTTCGTCAAAAAAGACCCCAAAAGTATCTTGGAATGTCTTGAAATTGTACACAGTCATAGTCAAGCATGGCCTGAACAAGAATCCGTTGAATATATTTGCATATCTTTTGAGGAATATTTTTAATGAATTTTTGAAAATCAGGAAAGCGATCCATGCACTTAGGCAGTGACTTAACTTTTGATGTTTTTGGGTTGTTTTCAAAGAATTAAAGCTGCAGGAGTTCATCCATGTCGTCCAGTCGCTGGAAACAAACGTTTGGACACCGTGGATCACACAGCAGGATATCAGGTGAGACGAAGGAAACGATCCATTTGCCCTGATGCACTTAGTGACTTGACTTTTTTTTCAAAAAAAACCCCAAAAGTAAATTGGAATGTCTTGAAATTGTACACAGTCATAGTCAAGCATGCCCTGAACAAGAATCCGTTGAATATATTTGCATATCTCTTGAAGAATATTTTTAATGAATTTTTGAAAATCCGAAAAGCGATCCATGCACTTGGACATTCCAAGTATGTTGGAATGTCTTGAAATTGTACTCAGTCATAGTCAACGACGCCCTGAACAAGAATCAATTGAAAATATTTGCATATCTCTTAAGGAATATTTTTAATGAATTTTTGAAAATGAGGAAAGTCTGTGCACTTAGGCAGTGACTTAACTTTTTATTCAAAAAAGACCCCAAAAGTATCTTGGAATGTCTTGAAATTGTACACAGTCATAGTCAAGCATGCCCTGAACAAGAATCCGTTGAATATATTTGCATATCTCTTGAAGAATATTTTTAATGAACTTTTGAAAATCAGGAAAGCGATCCATGCACTTGGACATTCCAAGTATGTTGGAATGTCTTGAAATTGTACTCAGTCATAGTCAACGACGCCCTGAACAAGAATCCGTTGAAAATATTTGCATATAGCTTAAGGAATATTTTTAATGAATTTTTGAAAATCAGGAAAGCGATCCATGCACTTAGGCAGTGACTTAACTTTTTTGTCAAAAAAGACCCCAAAAGTATCTTGGAATGTCTTGAAATTGTACACAGTCATAGTCAAGCATGCCCTGAACAAGAATCCGTTGAATATATTTGCATATCTCTTGAAGATTATTTTTAATGAATTTTTGAAAATCCGAAAAGCGATCCATGCACTTGGACATTCCAAGTATGTTGGAATGTCTTGAAATTGTACTCAGTCATAGTCAACGACGCCCTGAACAAGAATCAATTGAAAATATTTGCATATCTCTTAAGGAATATTTTTAATGAATTTTTGAAAATGAGGAAAGTCTGTGCACTTAGGCAGTGACTTAACTTTTTATTCAAAAAAGACCCCAAAAGTATCTTGGAATGTCTTGAAATTGTACACAGTCATAGTCAAGCATGCCCTGAACAAGAATCCGTTGAATATATTTGCATATCTCTTGAAGAATATTTTTAATGAACTTTTGAAAATCAGGAAAGCGATCCATGCACTTGGACATTCCAAGTATGTTGGAATGTCTTGAAATTGTACTCAGTCATAGTCAACGACGCCCTGAACAAGAATCCGTTGAAAATATTTGCATATCGTTTAAGGAATATTTTTAAAGAATTTCTGAAAATCAGGAAAGCGATCCATGCACTTAGGCAGTGACTTAACTTTTTCGTCAAAAAAGACCCCAAAAGTATCTTGGAATGTCTTGAAATTGTACACAGTCATAGTCAAGCATGCCCTGAACAAGAATCCGTTGAATATATTTGCATATCTCTTGAAGAATATTTTTAATGAATTTTTGAAAATCCTGAAAGCGATCCATGCACTTGGACATTCCAAGTATGTTGGAATGTCTTGAAATTGTACTCGGTCATAGTCAACGACGCCCTGAACAAGAATCCATTGAAAATATTTGCATATCTCTTAAGGAATATTTTTAATGAATTTTTGAAAATGATGAAAGTCTGTGCACTTAGGCAGTGAATTAACTTTTTATTCAAAAAAGACCCCAAAGGTATCTTGGAATGTCTTGAAATTGTACACAGTCATAGTCAAGCATGCCCTGAACAAGAATCCGTTGAATATACTTGCATATCTCTTGAAGAATATTTTTAATGAACTTTTGAAAATCAGGAAAGCGATCCATGCACTTGGACATTCCAAGTATGTTGGAATGTCTTGAAATTGTACTCAGTCATAGTCAACGACGCCCTGAACAAGAATCCGTTGAAAATATTTGCATATCGCTTAAGGAATATTTTTAATGAATTTTTGAAAATCAGGAAAGCGATCCATGCACTTAGGCAGTGACTTAACTTTTTTGTCAAAAAAGACCCCAAAAGTATCTTGGAATGTCTTGAAATTGTACACAGTCATAGTCAAGCATGCCCTGAACAAGAATCCGTTGAATATATTTGCATATCTCTTGAAGAATATTTTTAATGAATTTTTGAAAATCCGAAAAGCGATCCATGCACTTGGACATTCCAAGTATGTTGGAATGTCTTGAAATTGTACTCAGTCATAGTCAACGACGCCCTGAACAAGAATCAATTGAAAATATTTGCATATCTCTTAAGGAATATTTTTAATGAATTTTTGAAAATGATGAAAGTCTGTGCACTTAGGCAGTGACTTAACTTTTTATTCAAAAAAGACCCCAAAAGTATCTTGGAATGTCTTGAAATTGTACACAGTCATAGTCAAGCATGCCCTGAACAAGAATCCGTTGAATATATTTGCATATCTCTTGAAGAATTTTTTTAATGAACTTTTGAAAATCAGGAAAGTGATCCATGCACTTGGACATTCCAAGTATGTTGGAATGTCTTGAAATTGTACTCAGTCATAGTCAACGACGCCCTGAACAAGAATCCGTTGAAAATATTTGCATATCGCTTAAGGAATATTTTTAATGAATTTTTGAAAATCAGGAAAGCGATCCATGCACTTAGGCAGTGACTTAACTTTTTCGTCAAAAAAGACCCCAAAAGTATCTTGGAATGTCTTGAAATTGTACACAGTCATAGTCAAGCATGCCCTGAACAAGAATCCGTTGAATATATTTGCATATCTCTTGAAGAATATTTTTAATGAATTTTTGAAAATCCGAAAAGCGATCCATGCACTTGGACATTCCAAGTATGTTGGAATGTCTTGAAATTGTACTCAGTCATAGTCAACGACGCCCTGAACAAGAATCAATTGAAAATATTTGCATATCTCTTAAGGAATATTTTTAATGAATTTTTGAAAATGATGAAAGTCTGTGCACTTAGGCAGTGACAACTTTTTATTCAAAAAAGACCCCAAAGGTATCTTGGAATGTCTTGAAATTGTACACAGTCATAGTCAAGCATGCCCTGAACAAGAATCCGTTGAATATATTTGCATATCTCTTGAAGAATATTTTTAATGAACTTTTGAAAATCAGGAAAGCGATCCATGCACTTGGACATTCCAAGTATGTTGGAATGTCTTGAAATTGTACTCAGTCATAGTCAACGACGCCCTGAACAAGAATCAATTGAAAATATTTGCATATCTCTTAAGGAATATTTTTAATGAATTTTTGAAAATGAGGAAAGTCTGTGCACTTAGGCAGTGACTTAACTTTTTATTCAAAAAAGACCCCAAAAGTATCTTGATATGTCTTGAAATTGTACACAGTCATAGTCAAGCATGCCCTGAACAAGAATCCGTTGAATATATTTGCATATCTCTTGAAGAATATTTTTAATGAACTTTTGAAAATCAGGAAAGCGATCCATGCACTTGGACATTCCAAGTATGTTGGAATGTCTTGAAATTGTACTCAGTCATAGTCAAGCATGCCCTGAACAAGAATCCGTTGAATATATTTGCATATCTCTTGAAGAATATTTTTAATGAATTTTTGAAAATCCGGAAAGCGATCCATGCACTTGGACATTCCAAGTATGTTGGAATGTCTTGAAATTGTACTCGGTCATAGTCAACGACGCCCTGAACAAGAATCCATTGAAAATATTTGCATATCTCTTAAGGAATATTTTTAATGAATTTTTGAAAATGATGAAAGTCTGTGCACTTAGGCAGTGACTTAACTTTTTATTCAAAAAAGACCCCAAAGGTATCTTGGAATGTCTTGAAATTGTACACAGTCATAGTCAAGCATGCCCTGAACAAGAATCCGTTGAATATATTTGCATATCTCTTGAAGAATATTTTTAATGAACTTTTGAAAATCAGGAAAGCGATCCATGCACTTGGACATTCCAAGTATGTTGGAATGTCTTGAAATTGTACACAGTCATAGTCAACGACGCCCTGAACAAGAATCAATTGAAAATATTTGCATATCTCTTAAGGAATATTTTTAATGAATTTTTGAAAATGAGGAAAGTCTGTGCACTTAGGCAGTGACTTAACTTTTTATTCAAAAAAGACCCCAAAAGTATCTTGGAATGTCTTGAAATTGTACACAGTCATAGTCAAGCATGCCCTGAACAAGAATCCGTTGAATATATTTGCATATCTCTTGAAGAATATTTTTAATGAACTTTTGAAAATCAGGAAAGCGATCCATGCACTTGGACATTCCAAGTATGTTGGAATGTCTTGAAATTGTACTCAGTCATAGTCAACGACGCCCTGAACAAGAATCAATTGAAAATATTTGCATATCTCTTAAGGAATATTTTTAATGAATTTTTGAAAATGATGAAAGTCTGTGCACTTAGGCAGTGACTTAACTTTTTATTCAAAAAAGACCCCAAAAGTATCTTGATATGTCTTGAAATTGTACACAGTCATAGTCAAGCATGCCCTGAACAAGAATCCGTTGAATATATTTGCATATCTCTTGAAGAATATTTTTAATGAACTTTTGAAAATCAGGAAAGCGATCCATGCACTTGGACATTCCAAGTATGTTGGAATGTCTTGAAATTGTACTCAGTCATAGTCAAGCATGCCCTGAACAAGAATCCGTTGAATATATTTGCATATCTCTTGAAGAATATTTTTAATGAATTTTTGAAAATCCGGAAAGCGATCCATGCACTTGGACATTCCAAGTATGTTGGAATGTCTTGAAATTGTACTCAGTCATAGTCAACGACGCCCTGAACAAGAATCCGTTGAAAATATTTGCATATCGCTTAAGGAATATTTTTTATGAATTTTTGAAAATCAGGAAAGCGATCCATGCACTTAGGCAGTGACTTAACTTTTTTGTCAAAAAAGACCCCAAAAGTATCTTGGAATGTCTTGAAATTGTACAGAGTCATAGTCAAGCATGCCCTGAACAAGAATCCGTTGAATATATTTGCATATTTTTAATGAATTTTTGAAAATCCGAAAAGCGATCCATGCACTTGGACATTCCAAGTATGTTGGAATGTCTTGAAATTGTACTCAGTCATAGTCAACGACGCCCTGAACAAGAATCAATTGAAAATATTTGCATATCTCTTAAGGAATATTTTTAATGAATTTTTGAAAATGAGGAAAGTCTGTGCACTTAGGCAGTGACTTAACTTTTTATTCAAAAAAGACCCCAAAAGTATCTTGGAATGTCTTGAAATTGTACACAGTCATAGTCAAGCATGCCCTGAACAAGAATCCGTTGAATATATTTGCATATCTCTTGAAGAATATTTTTAATGAACTTTTGAAAATCAGGAAAGCGATCCATGCACTTGGACATTCCAAGTATGTTGGAATGTCTTGAAATTGTACTCAGTCATAGTCAACGACGCCCTGAACAAGAATCCGTTGAAAATATTTGCATATCGTTTAAGGAATATTTTTAAAGAATTTCTGAAAATCAGGAAAGCGATCCATGCACTTAGGCAGTGACTCAACTTTTTCGTCAAAAAAGACCCCAAAAGTATCTTGGAATGTCTTGAAATTGTACACAGTCATAGTCAAGCATGCCCTGAACAAGAATCCGTTGAATATATTTGCATATCTCTTGAAGAATATTTTTAATGAATTTTTGAAAATCAGGAAAGCGATCCATGCACTTGGACATTCCAAGTATGTTGGAATGTCTTGAAATTGTACTCAGTCATAGTCAACGACGCCCTGAACAAGAATCAATTGAAAATATTTGCATATCTCTTAAGGAATATTTTTAATGAATTTTTGAAAATGAGGAAAGTCTGTGCACTTAGGCAGTGACTTAACTTTTTATTCAAAAAAGACCCCAAAAGTATCTTGGAATGTCTTGAAATTGTACACAGTCATAGTCAAGCATGCCCTGAACAAGAATCCGTTGAATATATTTGCATATCTCTTGAAGAATATTTTTAATGAACTTTTGAAAATCAGGAAAGCGATCCATGCACTTGGACATTCCAAGTATCTTGGAATGTCTTGAAATTGTACTCAGTCATAGTCAACGACGCCCTGAACAAGAATCCGTTGAAAATATTTGCATATCGTTTAAGGAATATTTTTAAAGAATTTCTGAAAATCAGGAAAGCGATCCATGCACTTAGGCAGTGACTTAACTTTTTTGTCAAAAAAGACCCCAAAAGTATGTTGGAATGTCTTGAAATTGTACTCAGTCATAGTCAACGACGCCCTGAACAAGAATCCGTTGAAAATATTTGCATATCGCTTAAGGAATATTTTTTATGAATTTTTGAAAATCAGGAAAGCGATCCATGCACTTAGGCAGTGACTTAACTTTTTTGTCAAAAAAGACCCCAAAAGTATCTTGGAATGTCTTGAAATTGTACACAGTCATAGTCAAGCATGCCCTGAACAAGAATCCGTTGAATATATTTGCATATCTCTTGAAGAATATTTTTAATGAATTTTTGAAAATCCGAAAAGCGATCCATGCACTTGGACATTCCAAGTATGTTGGAATGTCTTGAAATTGTACTCAGTCATAGTCAACGACGCCCTGAACAAGAATCAATTGAAAATATTTGCATATCTCTTAAGGAATATTTTTAATGAATTTTTGAAAATGAGGAAAGTCTGTGCACTTAGGCAGTGACTTAACTTTTTATTCAAAAAAGACCCCAAAAGTATCTTGGAATGTCTTGAAATTGTACACAGTCATAGTCAAGCATGCCCTGAACAAGAATCCGTTGAATATATTTGCATATCTCTTGAAGAATATTTTTAATGAACTTTTGAAAATCAGGAAAGCGATCCATGCACTTGGACATTCCAAGTATGTTGGAATGTCTTGAAATTGTACTCAGTCATAGTCAACGACGCCCTGAACAAGAATCCGTTGAAAATATTTGCATATCGTTTAAGGAATATTTTTAAAGAATTTCTGAAAATCAGGAAAGCGATCCATGCACTTAGGCAGTGACTTAACTTTTTCGTCAAAAAAGACCCCAAAAGTATCTTGGAATGTCTTGAAATTGTACACAGTCATAGTCAAGAATGCCCTGAACAAGAATCCGTTGAATATATTTGCATATCTCTTGAAGAATATTTTTAATGAATTTTTGAAAATCCGGAAAGCGATCCATGCACTTGGACATTCCAAGTATGTTGGAATGTCTTGAAATTGTACTCGGTCATAGTCAACGACGCCCTGAACAAGAATCCATTGAAAATATTTGCATATCTCTTAAGGAATATTTTTAATGAATTTTTGAAAATGAGGAAAGTCTGTGCACTTAGGCAGTGACTTAACTTTTTATTCAAAAAAGACCCCAAAAGTATCTTGGAATGTCTTGAAATTGTACACAGTCATAGTCAAGCATGCCCTGAACAAGAATCCGTTGAATATATTTGCATATCTCTTGAAGAATATTTTTAATGAACTTTTGAAAATCAGGAAAGCGATCCACGCACTTGGACATTCCAAGTATCTTGGAATGTCTTGAAATTGTACTCAGTCATAGTCAACGACGCCCTGAACAAGAATCCGTTGAAAATATTTGCATATCGTTTAAGGAATATTTTTAAAGAATTTCTGAAAATCAGGAAAGCGATCCATGCACTTAGGCAGTGACTTAACTTTTTTGTCAAAAAAGACCCCAAAAGTATCTTGGAATGTCTTGAAATTGTACACAGTCATAGTCAAGCATGCCCTGAACAAGAATCCGTTGAATATATTTGCATATCTCTTGAAGAATATTTTTAATGAATTTTTGAAAATCCGAAAAGCGATCCATGCACTTGGACATTCCAAGTATGTTGGAATGTCTTGAAATTGTACTCAGTCATAGTCAACGACGCCCTGAACAAGAATCAATTGAAAATATTTGCATATCTCTTAAGGAATATTTTTAATGAATTTTTGAAAATGAGGAAAGTCTGTGCACTTAGGCAGTGACTTAACTTTTTATTCAAAAAAGACCCCAAAAGTATCTTGGAATGTCTTGAAATTGTACACAGTCATAGTCAAGCATGCCCTGAACAAGAATCCGTTGAATATATTTGCATATCTCTTGAAGAATATTTTTAATGAACTTTTGAAAATCAGGAAAGCGATCCATGCACTTGGACATTCCAAGTATCTTGGAATGTCTTGAAATTGTACTCAGTCATAGTCAACGACGCCCTGAACAAGAATCCGTTGAAAATATTTGCATATCGTTTAAGGAATATTTTTAAAGAATTTCTGAAAATCAGGAAAGCGATCCATGCACTTAGGCAGTGACTTAACTTTTTTGTCAAAAAAGACCCCAAAAGTATGTTGGAATGTCTTGAAATTGTACTCAGTCATAGTCAACGACGCCCTGAACAAGAATCCGTTGAAAATATTTGCATATCGCTTAAGGAATATTTTTTATGAATTTTTGAAAATCAGGAAAGCGATCCATGCACTTAGGCAGTGACTTAACTTTTTATTCAAAAAAGACCCCAAAAGTATCTTGGAATGTCTTGAAATTGTACACAGTCATAGTCAAGCATGCCCTGAACAAGAATCCGTTGAATATATTTGCATATCTCTTGAAGAATATTTTTAATGAATTTTTGAAAATCCGAAAAGCGATCCATGCACTTGGACATTCCAAGTATGTTGGAATGTCTTGAAATTGTACTCAGTCATAGTCAACGACGCCCTGAACAAGAATCAATTGAAAATATTTGCATATCTCTTAAGGAATATTTTTAATGAATTTTTGAAAATGATGAAAGTCTGTGCACTTAGGCAGTGACTTAACTTTTTATTCAAAAAAGACCCCAAAAGTATCTTGGAATGTCTTGAAATTGTACACAGTCATAGTCAAGCATGCCCTGAACAAGAATCCGTTGAATATATTTGCATATCTCTTGAAGAATTTTTTTAATGAACTTTTGAAAATCAGGAAAGTGATCCATGCACTTGGACATTCCAAGTATGTTGGAATGTCTTGAAATTGTACTCAGTCATAGTCAACGACGCCCTGAACAAGAATCCGTTGAAAATATTTGCATATCGCTTAAGGAATATTTTTAATGAATTTTTGAAAATCAGGAAAGCGATCCATGCACTTAGGCAGTGACTTAACTTTTTCGTCAAAAAAGACCCCAAAAGTATCTTGGAATGTCTTGAAATTGTACACAGTCATAGTCAAGCATGCCCTGAACAAGAATCCGTTGAATATATTTGCATATCTCTTGAAGAATATTTTTAATGAATTTTTGAAAATCCGAAAAGCGATCCATGCACTTGGACATTCCAAGTATGTTGGAATGTCTTGAAATTGTACTCAGTCATAGTCAACGACGCCCTGAACAAGAATCAATTGAAAATATTTGCATATCTCTTAAGGAATATTTTTAATGAATTTTTGAAAATGATGAAAGTCTGTGCACTTAGGCAGTGACAACTTTTTATTCAAAAAAGACCCCAAAGGTATCTTGGAATGTCTTGAAATTGTACACAGTCATAGTCAAGCATGCCCTGAACAAGAATCCGTTGAATATATTTGCATATCTCTTGAAGAATATTTTTAATGAACTTTTGAAAATCAGGAAAGCGATCCATGCACTTGGACATTCCAAGTATGTTGGAATGTCTTGAAATTGTACTCAGTCATAGTCAACGACGCCCTGAACAAGAATCAATTGAAAATATTTGCATATCTCTTAAGGAATATTTTTAATGAATTTTTGAAAATGAGGAAAGTCTGTGCACTTAGGCAGTGACTTAACTTTTTATTCAAAAAAGACCCCAAAAGTATCTTGATATGTCTTGAAATTGTACACAGTCATAGTCAAGCATGCCCTGAACAAGAATCCGTTGAATATATTTGCATATCTCTTGAAGAATATTTTTAATGAACTTTTGAAAATCAGGAAAGCGATCCATGCACTTGGACATTCCAAGTATGTTGGAATGTCTTGAAATTGTACTCAGTCATAGTCAAGCATGCCCTGAACAAGAATCCGTTGAATATATTTGCATATCTCTTGAAGAATATTTTTAATGAATTTTTGAAAATCCGGAAAGCGATCCATGCACTTGGACATTCCAAGTATGTTGGAATGTCTTGAAATTGTACTCGGTCATAGTCAACGACGCCCTGAACAAGAATCCATTGAAAATATTTGCATATCTCTTAAGGAATATTTTTAATGAATTTTTGAAAATGATGAAAGTCTGTGCACTTAGGCAGTGACTTAACTTTTTATTCAAAAAAGACCCCAAAGGTATCTTGGAATGTCTTGAAATTGTACACAGTCATAGTCAAGCATGCCCTGAACAAGAATCCGTTGAATATATTTGCATATCTCTTGAAGAATATTTTTAATGAACTTTTGAAAATCAGGAAAGCGATCCATGCACTTGGACATTCCAAGTATGTTGGAATGTCTTGAAATTGTACACAGTCATAGTCAACGACGCCCTGAACAAGAATCAATTGAAAATATTTGCATATCTCTTAAGGAATATTTTTAATGAATTTTTGAAAATGAGGAAAGTCTGTGCACTTAGGCAGTGACTTAACTTTTTATTCAAAAAAGACCCCAAAAGTATCTTGGAATGTCTTGAAATTGTACACAGTCATAGTCAAGCATGCCCTGAACAAGAATCCGTTGAATATATTTGCATATCTCTTGAAGAATATTTTTAATGAACTTTTGAAAATCAGGAAAGCGATCCATGCACTTGGACATTCCAAGTATGTTGGAATGTCTTGAAATTGTACTCAGTCATAGTCAACGACGCCCTGAACAAGAATCAATTGAAAATATTTGCATATCTCTTAAGGAATATTTTTAATGAATTTTTGAAAATGAGGAAAGTCTGTGCACTTAGGCAGTGACTTAACTTTTTATTCAAAAAAGACCCCAAAAGTATCTTGATATGTCTTGAAATTGTACACAGTCATAGTCAAGCATGCCCTGAACAAGAATCCGTTGAATATATTTGCATATCTCTTGAAGAATATTTTTAATGAACTTTTGAAAATCAGGAAAGCGATCCATGCACTTGGACATTCCAAGTATGTTGGAATGTCTTGAAATTGTACTCAGTCATAGTCAAGCATGCCCTGAACAAGAATCCGTTGAATATATTTGCATATCTCTTGAAGAATATTTTTAATGAATTTTTGAAAATCCGGAAAGCGATCCATGCACTTGGACATTCCAAGTATGTTGGAATGTCTTGAAATTGTACTCAGTCATAGTCAACGACGCCCTGAACAAGAATCCGTTGAAAATATTTGCATATCGCTTAAGGAATATTTTTTATGAATTTTTGAAAATCAGGAAAGCGATCCATGCACTTAGGCAGTGACTTAACTTTTTTGTCAAAAAAGACCCCAAAAGTATCTTGGAATGTCTTGAAATTGTACAGAGTCATAGTCAAGCATGCCCTGAACAAGAATCCGTTGAATATATTTGCATATTTTTAATGAATTTTTGAAAATCCGAAAAGCGATCCATGCACTTGGACATTCCAAGTATGTTGGAATGTCTTGAAATTGTACTCAGTCATAGTCAACGACGCCCTGAACAAGAATCAATTGAAAATATTTGCATATCTCTTAAGGAATATTTTTAATGAATTTTTGAAAATGAGGAAAGTCTGTGCACTTAGGCAGTGACTTAACTTTTTATTCAAAAAAGACCCCAAAAGTATCTTGGAATGTCTTGAAATTGTACACAGTCATAGTCAAGCATGCCCTGAACAAGAATCCGTTGAATATATTTGCATATCTCTTGAAGAATATTTTTAATGAACTTTTGAAAATCAGGAAAGCGATCCATGCACTTGGACATTCCAAGTATGTTGGAATGTCTTGAAATTGTACTCAGTCATAGTCAACGACGCCCTGAACAAGAATCAATTGAAAATATTTGCATATCTCTTAAGGAATATTTTTAATGAATTTTTGAAAATGAGGAAAGTCTGTGCACTTAGGCAGTGACTTAACTTTTTATTCAAAAAAGACCCCAAAAGTATCTTGATATGTCTTGAAATTGTACACAGTCATAGTCAAGCATGCCCTGAACAAGAATCCGTTGAATATATTTGCATATCTCTTGAAGAATATTTTTAATGAACTTTTGAAAATCAGGAAAGCGATCCATGCACTTGGACATTCCAAGTATGTTGGAATGTCTTGAAATTGTACTCAGTCATAGTCAAGCATGCCCTGAACAAGAATCCGTTGAATATATTTGCATATCTCTTGAAGAATATTTTTAATGAATTTTTGAAAATCCGGAAAGCGATCCATGCACTTGGACATTCCAAGTATGTTGGAATGTCTTGAAATTGTACTCAGTCATAGTCAACGACGCCCTGAACAAGAATCCGTTGAAAATATTTGCATATCGCTTAAGGAATATTTTTTATGAATTTTTGAAAATCAGGAAAGCGATCCATGCACTTAGGCAGTGACTTAACTTTTTTGTCAAAAAAGACCCCAAAAGTATCTTGGAATGTCTTGAAATTGTACAGAGTCATAGTCAAGCATGCCCTGAACAAGAATCCGTTGAATATATTTGCATATTTTTAATGAATTTTTGAAAATCCGAAAAGCGATCCATGCACTTGGACATTCCAAGTATGTTGGAATGTCTTGAAATTGTACTCAGTCATAGTCAACGACGCCCTGAACAAGAATCAATTGAAAATATTTGCATATCTCTTAAGGAATATTTTTAATGAATTTTTGAAAATGAGGAAAGTCTGTGCACTTAGGCAGTGACTTAACTTTTTATTCAAAAAAGACCCCAAAAGTATCTTGGAATGTCTTGAAATTGTACACAGTCATAGTCAAGCATGCCCTGAACAAGAATCCGTTGAATATATTTGCATATCTCTTGAAGAATATTTTTAATGAACTTTTGAAAATCAGGAAAGCGATCCATGCACTTGGACATTCCAAGTATGTTGGAATGTCTTGAAATTGTACTCAGTCATAGTCAACGACGCCCTGAACAAGAATCCGTTGAAAATATTTGCATATCGTTTAAGGAATATTTTTAAAGAATTTCTGAAAATCAGGAAAGCGATCCATGCACTTAGGCAGTGACTTAACTTTTTCGTCAAAAAAGACACCAAAAGTATCTTGGAATGTCTTGAAATTGTACACAGTCATAGTCAAGCATGCCCTGAACAAGAATCCGTTGAATATATTTGCATATCTCTTGAAGAATATTTTTAATGAATTTTTGAAAATCAGGAAAGCGATCCATGCACTTGGACATTCCAAGTATGTTGGAATGTCTTGAAATTGTACTCAGTCATAGTCAACGACGCCCTGAACAAGAATCAATTGAAAATATTTGCATATCTCTTAAGGAATATTTTTAATGAATTTTTGAAAATGAGGAAAGTCTGTGCACTTAGGCAGTGACTTAACTTTTTATTCAAAAAAGACCCCAAAAGTATCTTGGAATGTCTTGAAATTGTACACAGTCATAGTCAAGCATGCCCTGAACAAGAATCCGTTGAATATATTTGCATATCTCTTGAAGAATATTTTTAATGAACTTTTGAAAATCAGGAAAGCGATCCATGCACTTGGACATTCCAAGTATCTTGGAATGTCTTGAAATTGTACTCAGTCATAGTCAACGACGCCCTGAACAAGAATCCGTTGAAAATATTTGCATATCGTTTAAGGAATATTTTTAAAGAATTTCTGAAAATCAGGAAAGCGATCCATGCACTTAGGCAGTGACTTAACTTTTTTGTCAAAAAAGACCCCAAAAGTATGTTGGAATGTCTTGAAATTGTACTCAGTCATAGTCAACGACGCCCTGAACAAGAATCCGTTGAAAATATTTGCATATCGCTTAAGGAATATTTTTTATGAATTTTTGAAAATCAGGAAAGCGATCCATGCACTTAGGCAGTGACTTAACTTTTTTGTCAAAAAAGACCCCAAAAGTATCTTGGAATGTCTTGAAATTGTACACAGTCATAGTCAAGCATGCCCTGAACAAGAATCCGTTGAATATATTTGCATATCTCTTGAAGAATATTTTTAATGAATTTTTGAAAATCCGAAAAGCGATCCATGCACTTGGACATTCCAAGTATGTTGGAATGTCTTGAAATTGTACTCAGTCATAGTCAACGACGCCCTGAACAAGAATCAATTGAAAATATTTGCATATCTCTTAAGGAATATTTTTAATGAATTTTTGAAAATGAGGAAAGTCTGTGCACTTAGGCAGTGACTTAACTTTTTATTCAAAAAAGACCCCAAAAGTATCTTGGAATGTCTTGAAATTGTACACAGTCATAGTCAAGCATGCCCTGAACAAGAATCCGTTGAATATATTTGCATATCTCTTGAAGAATATTTTTAATGAACTTTTGAAAATCAGGAAAGCGATCCATGCACTTGGACATTCCAAGTATGTTGGAATGTCTTGAAATTGTACTCAGTCATAGTCAACGACGCCCTGAACAAGAATCCGTTGAAAATATTTGCATATCGTTTAAGGAATATTTTTAAAGAATTTCTGAAAATCAGGAAAGCGATCCATGCACATAGGCAGTGACTTAACTTTTTCGTCAAAAAAGACCCCAAAAGTATCTTGGAATGTCTTGAAATTGTACACAGTCATAGTCAAGCATGCCCTGAACAAGAATCCGTTGAATATATTTGCATATCTCTTGAAGAATATTTTTAATGAATTTTTGAAAATCCGGAAAGCGATCCATGCACTTGGACATTCCAAGTATGTTGGAATGTCTTGAAATTGTACTCGGTCATAGTCAACGACGCCCTGAACAAGAATCCATTGAAAATATTTGCATATCTCTTAAGAAATATTTTTAATGAATTTTTGAAAATGATGAAAGTCTGTGCACTTAGGCAGTGACTTAACTTTTTATTCAAAAAAGACCCCAAAGGTATCTTGGAATGTCTTGAAATTGTACACAGTCATAGTCAAGCATGCCCTGAACAAGAATCCGTTGAATATATTTGCATATCTCTTGAAGAATATTTTTAATGAACTTATGAAAATCAGGAAAGCGATCCATGCACTTGGACATTCCAAGTATGTTGGAATGTCTTGAAATTGTACTCAGTCATAGTCAACGACGCCCTGAACAAGAATCCGTTGAAAATATTTGCATATCGCTTAAGGAATATTTTTAATGAATTTTTGAAAATCAGGAAAGCGATCCATGCACTTAGGCACTGACTTAACTTTTTTGTCAAAAAAGACCCCAAAAGTATCTTGGAATGTCTTGAAATTGTACACAGTCATAGTCAAGCATGCCCTGAACAAGAATCCGTTGAATATATTTGCATATCTCTTGAAGAATATTTTTAATGAATTTTTGAAAATCCGAAAAGCGATCCATGCACTTGGACATTCCAAGTATGTTGGAATGTCTTGAAATTGTACTCAGTCATAGTCAACGACGCCCTGAACAAGAATCAATTGAAAATATTTGCATATCTCTTAAGGAATATTTTTAATGAATTTTTGAAAATGAGGAAAGTCTGTGCACTAAGGCAGTGACTTAACTTTTTATTCAAAAAAGACCCCAAAAGTATCTTGGAATGTCTTGAAATTGTACACAGTCATAGTCAAGCATGCCCTGAACAAGAATCCGTTGAATATATTTGCATATCTCTTGAAGAATATTTTTAATGAACTTTTGAAAATCAGGAAAGCGATCCATGCACTTGGACATTCCAAGTATGTTGGAATGTCTTGAAATTGTACTCAGTCATAGTCAACGACGCCCTGAACAAGAATCCGTTGAAAATATTTGCATATCGTTTAAGGAATATTTTTAAAGAATTTCTGAAAATCAGGAAAGCGATCCATGCACTTAGGCAGTGACTTAACTTTTTATTCAAAAAAGACCCCAAAAGTATCTTGGAATGTCTTGAAATTGTACACAGTCATAGTCAAGCATGCCCTGAACAAGAATCCGTTGAATATATTTGCATATCTCTTGAAGAATATTTTTAATGAATTTTTGAAAATCCGAAAAGCGATCCATGCACTTGGACATTCCAAGTATGTTGGAATGTCTTGAAATTGTACTCAGTCATAGTCAACGACGCCCTGAACAAGAATCAATTGAAAATATTTGCATATCGTTTAAGGAATATTTTTAATGAATTTTTGAAAATGAGGAAAGTCTGTGCACTTAGGCAGTGACTTAACTTTTTTTTCAAAAAAGACCCCAAAAGTATCTTGGAATGTCTTGAAATTGTACACAGTCATAGTCAAGCATGCCCTGAACAAGAATCCGTTGAATATATTTGCATATCTCTTGAAGAATATTTTTAATGAACTTTTGAAAATCAGGAAAGCGATCCATGCACTTGGACATTCCAAGTATGTTGGAATGTCTTGAAATTGTACTCAGTCATAGTCAACGACGCCCTGAACAAGAATCCGTTGAAAATATTTGCATATCGTTTAAGGAATATTTTTAAAGAATTTCTGAAAATCAGGAAAGCGATCCATGCACTTAGGCAGTGACTTAACTTTTTCGTCAAAAAAGACCCCAAAAGTATCTTGGAATTTCTTGAAATTGTACACAGTCATAGTCAAGCATGCCCTGAACAAGAATCCGTTGAATATATTTGCATATCTCTTGAAGAATATTTTTAATGAACTTTTGAAAATCAGGAAAGCGATCCATGCACTTGGACATTCCAAGTATGTTGGAATGTCTTGAAATTGTACTCGGTCATAGTCAACGACGCCCTGAACAAGAATCCATTGAAAATATTTGCATATCTCTTAAGAAATATTTTTAATGAATTTTTGAAAATGATGAAAGTCTGTGCACTTAGGCAGTGACTTAACTTTTTATTCAAAAAAGACCCCAAAGGTATCTTGGAATGTCTTGAAATTGTACACAGTCATAGTCAAGCATGCCCTGAACAAGAATCCGTTGAATATATTTGCATATCTCTTGAAGAATATTTTTAATGAACTTTTGAAAATCAGGAAAGCGATCCATGCACTTGGACATTCCAAGTATGTTGGAATGTCTTGAAATTGTACTCAGTCATAGTCAACGACGCCCTGAACAAGAATCCGTTGAAAATATTTGCATATCGCTTAAGGAATATTTTTAATGAATTTTTGAAAATCAGGAAAGCGATCCATGCACTTAGGCAGTGACTTAACTTTTTTGTCAAAAAAGACCCCAAAAGTATCTTGGAATGTCTTGAAATTGTACACAGTCATAGTCAAGCATGCCCTGAACAAGAATCCGTTGAATATATTTGCATATCTCTTGAAGAATATTTTTAATGAATTTTTGAAAATCCGAAAAGCGATCCATGCACTTGGACATTCCAAGTATGTTGGAATGTCTTGAAATTGTACTCAGTCATAGTCAACGACGCCCTGAACAAGAATCAATTGAAAATATTTGCATATCTCTTAAGGAATATTTTTAATGAATTTTTGAAAATGAGGAAAGTCTGTGCACTAAGGCAGTGACTTAACTTTTTATTCAAAAAAGACCCCAAAAGTATCTTGGAATGTCTTGAAATTGTACACAGTCATAGTCAAGCATGCCCTGAACAAGAATCCGTTGAATATATTTGCATATCTCTTGAAGAATATTTTTAATGAACTTTTGAAAATCAGGAAAGCGATCCATGCACTTGGACATTCCAAGTATGTTGGAATGTCTTGAAATTGTACTCAGTCATAGTCAACGACGCCCTGAACAAGAATCCGTTGAAAATATTTGCATATCGTTTAAGGAATATTTTTAAAGAATTTCTGAAAATCAGGAAAGCGATCCATGCACTTAGGCAGTGACTTAACTTTTTATTCAAAAAAGACCCCAAAAGTATCTTGGAATGTCTTGAAATTGTACACAGTCATAGTCAAGCATGCCCTGAACAAGAATCCGTTGAATATATTTGCATATCTCTTGAAGAATATTTTTAATGAATTTTTGAAAATCCGAAAAGCGATCCATGCACTTGGACATTCCAAGTATGTTGGAATGTCTTGAAATTGTACTCAGTCATAGTCAACGACGCCCTGAACAAGAATCCGTTGAAAATATTTGCATATCGTTTAAGGAATATTTTTAATGAATTTTTGAAAATGAGGAAAGTCTGTGCACTTAGGCAGTGACTTAACTTTTTTTTCAAAAAAGACCCCAAAAGTATCTTGGAATGTCTTGAAATTGTACACAGTCATAGTCAAGCATGCCCTGAACAAGAATCCGTTGAATATATTTGCATATCTCTTGAAGAATATTTTTAATGAACTTTTGAAAATCAGGAAAGCGATCCATGCACTTGGACATTCCAAGTATGTTGGAATGTCTTGAAATTGTACTCAGTCATAGTCAACGACGCCCTGAACAAGAATCAATTGAAAATATTTGCATATCTCTTAAGGAATATTTTTAATGAATTTTTGAAAATGAGGAAAGTCTGTGCACTTAGGCAGTGACTTAACTTTTTATTCAAAAAAGACCCCAAAAGTATCTTGGAATGTCTTGAAATTGTACACAGTCATAGTCAAGCATGCCCTGAACAAGAATCCGTTGAATATATTTGCATATCTCTTGAAGAATATTTTTAATGAACTTTTGAAAATCAGGAAAGCGATCCATGCACTTGGACATTCCAAGTATGTTGGAATGTCTTGAAATTGTACTCAGTCATAGTCAACGACGCCCTGAACAAGAATCCGTTGAAAATATTTGCATATCGTTTAAGGAATATTTTTAAAGAATTTCTGAAAATCAGGAAAGCGATCCATGCACATAGGCAGTGACTTAACTTTTTCGTCAAAAAAGACCCCAAAAGTATCTTGGAATGTCTTGAAATTGTACACAGTCATAGTCAAGCATGCCCTGAACAAGAATCCGTTGAATATATTTGCATATCTCTTGAAGAATATTTTTAATGAATTTTTGAAAATCCGGAAAGCGATCCATTCACTTGGACATTCCAAGTATGTTGGAATGTCTTGAAATTGTACTCGGTCATAGTCAACGACGCCCTGAACAAGAATCCATTGAAAATATTTGCATATCTCTTAAGAAATATTTTTAATGAATTTTTGAAAATGATGAAAGTCTGTGCACTTAGGCAGTGACTTAACTTTTTATTCAAAAAAGACCCCAAAGGTATCTTGGAATGTCTTGAAATTGTACACAGTCATAGTCAAGCATGCCCTGAACAAGAATCCGTTGAATATATTTGCATATCTCTTGAAGAATATTTTTAATGAACTTTTGAAAATCAGGAAAGCGATCCATGCACTTGGACATTCCAAGTATGTTGGAATGTCTTGAAACTGTACTCAGTCATAGTCAACGACGCCCTGAACAAGAATCCGTTGAAAATATTTGCATATCGCTTAAGGAATATTTTTAATGAATTTTTGAAAATGAGGAAAGCGATCCATGCACTTAGGCACTGACTTAACTTTTTTGTCAAAAAAGACCCCAAAAGTATCTTGGAATGTCTTGAAATTGTACACAGTCATAGTCAAGCATGCCCTGAACAAGAATCCGTTGAATATATTTGCATATCTCTTGAAGAATATTTTTAATGAATTTTTGAAAATCCGAAAAGCGATCCATGCACTTGGACATTCCAAGTATGTTGGAATGTCTTGAAATTGTACTCAGTCATAGTCAACGACGCCCTGAACAAGAATCAATTGAAAATATTTGCATATCTCTTAAGGAATATTTTTAATGAATTTTTGAAAATGAGGAAAGTCTGTGCACTAAGGCAGTGACTTAACTTTTTATTCAAAAAAGACCCCAAAAGTAAATTGGAATGTCTTGAAATTGTACACAGTCATAGTCAAGCATGCCCTGAACAAGAATCCGTTGAATATATTTGCATATCTCTTGAAGAATATTTTTAATGAACTTTTGAAAATCAGGAAAGCGATCCATGCACTTGGACATTCCAAGTATGTTGGAATGTCTTGAAATTGTACTCAGTCATAGTCAACGACGCCCTGAACAAGAATCCGTTGAAAATATTTGCATATCGTTTAAGGAATATTTTTAAAGAATTTCTGAAAATCAGGAAAGCGATCCATGCACTTAGGCAGTGACTTAACTTTTTATTCAAAAAAGACCCCAAAAGTATCTTGGAATGTCTTGAAATTGTACACAGTCATAGTCAAGCATGCCCTGAACAAGAATCCGTTGAATATATTTGCATATCTCTTGAAGAATATTTTTAATGAATTTTTGAAAATCCGAAAAGCGATCCATGCACTTGGACATTCCAAGTATGTTGGAATGTCTTGAAATTGTACTCAGTCATAGTCAACGACGCCCTGAACAAGAATCAATTGAAAATATTTGCATATCGTTTAAGGAATATTTTTAATGAATTTTTGAAAATGAGGAAAGTCTGTGCACTTAGGCAGTGACTTAACTTTTTTTTCAAAAAAGACCCCAAAAGTATCTTGGAATGTCTTGAAATTGTACACAGTCATAGTCAAGCATGCCCTGAACAAGAATCCGTTGAATATATTTGCATATCTCTTGAAGAATATTTTTAATGAACTTTTGAAAATCAGGAAAGCGATCCATGCACTTGGACATTCCAAGTATGTTGGAATGTCTTGAAATTGTACTCAGTCATAGTCAACGACGCCCTGAACAAGAATCCGTTGAAAATATTTGCATATCGTTTAAGGAATATTTTTAAAGAATTTCTGAAAATCAGGAAAGCGATCCATGCACTTAGGCAGTGACTTAACTTTTTCGTCAAAAAAGACCCCAAAAGTATCTTGGAATTTCTTGAAATTGTACACAGTCATAGTCAAGCATGCCCTGAACAAGAATCCGTTGAATATATTTGCATATCTCTTGAAGAATATTTTTAATGAACTTTTGAAAATCAGGAAAGCGATCCATGCACTTGGACATTCCAAGTATGTTGGAATGTCTTGAAATTGTACTCGGTCATAGTCAACGACGCCCTGAACAAGAATCCATTGAAAATATTTGCATATCTCTTAAGAAATATTTTTAATGAATTTTTGAAAATGATGAAAGTCTGTGCACTTAGGCAGTGACTTAACTTTTTATTCAAAAAAGACCCCAAAGGTATCTTGGAATGTCTTGAAATTGTACACAGTCATAGTCAAGCATGCCCTGAACAAGAATCCGTTGAATATATTTGCATATCTCTTGAAGAATATTTTTAATGAACTTTTGAAAATCAGGAAAGCGATCCATGCACTTGGACATTCCAAGTATGTTGGAATGTCTTGAAATTGTACTCAGTCATAGTCAACGACGCCCTGAACAAGAATCCGTTGAAAATATTTGCATATCGCTTAAGGAATATTTTTAATGAATTTTTGAAAATCAGGAAAGCGATCCATGCACTTAGGCAGTGACTTAACTTTTTTGTCAAAAAAGACCCCAAAAGTATCTTGGAATGTCTTGAAATTGTACACAGTCATAGTCAAGCATGCCCTGAACAAGAATCCGTTGAATATATTTGCATATCTCTTGAAGAATATTTTTAATGAATTTTTGAAAATCCGAAAAGCGATCCATGCACTTGGACATTCCAAGTATGTTGGAATGTCTTGAAATTGTACTCAGTCATAGTCAACGACGCCCTGAACAAGAATCAATTGAAAATATTTGCATATCTCTTAAGGAATATTTTTAATGAATTTTTGAAAATGAGGAAAGTCTGTGCACTAAGGCAGTGACTTAACTTTTTATTCAAAAAAGACCCCAAAAGTATCTTGGAATGTCTTGAAATTGTACACAGTCATAGTCAAGCATGCCCTGAACAAGAATCCGTTGAATATATTTGCATATCTCTTGAAGAATATTTTTAATGAACTTTTGAAAATCAGGAAAGCGATCCATGCACTTGGACATTCCAAGTATGTTGGAATGTCTTGAAATTGTACTCAGTCATAGTCAACGACGCCCTGAACAAGAATCCGTTGAAAATATTTGCATATCGTTTAAGGAATATTTTTAAAGAATTTCTGAAAATCAGGAAAGCGATCCATGCACTTAGGCAGTGACTTAACTTTTTATTCAAAAAAGACCCCAAAAGTATCTTGGAATGTCTTGAAATTG
Source organism: Microchirus variegatus (assembly GCF_963457635.1). Classification (NCBI taxonomy): domain Eukaryota; kingdom Metazoa; phylum Chordata; class Actinopteri; order Pleuronectiformes; family Soleidae; genus Microchirus; species Microchirus variegatus. The sequence continues at coordinate 1,728,301 of NW_028154775.1, forward strand.
TACACAGTCATAGTCAAGCATGCCCTGAACAAGAATCCGTTGAATATATTTGCATATCTCTTGAAGAATATTTTTAATGAATTTTTGAAAATCCGAAAAGCGATCCATGCACTTGGACATTCCAAGTATGTTGGAATGTCTTGAAATTGTACTCAGTCATAGTCAACGACGCCCTGAACAAGAATCAATTGAAAATATTTGCATATCGTTTAAGGAATATTTTTAATGAATTTTTGAAAATGAGGAAAGTCTGTGCACTTAGGCAGTGACTTAACTTTTTTTTCAAAAAAGACCCCAAAAGTATCTTGGAATGTCTTGAAATTGTACACAGTCATAGTCAAGCATGCCCTGAACAAGAATCCGTTGAATATATTTGCATATCTCTTGAAGAATATTTTTAATGAACTTTTGAAAATCAGGAAAGCGATCCATGCACTTGGACATTCCAAGTATGTTGGAATGTCTTGAAATTGTACTCAGTCATAGTCAACGACGCCCTGAACAAGAATCCGTTGAAAATATTTGCATATCGTTTAAGGAATATTTTTAAAGAATTTCTGAAAATCAGGAAAGCGATCCATGCACTTAGGCAGTGACTTAACTTTTTCGTCAAAAAAGACCCCAAAAGTATCTTGGAATGTCTTGAAATTGTACACAGTCATAGTCAAGCATGCCCTGAACAAGAATCCGTTGAATATATTTGCATATCTCTTGAAGAATATTTTTAATGAATTTTTGAAAATCCGGAAAGCGATCCATGCACTTGGACATTCCAAGTATGTTGGAATGTCTTGAAATTGTACTCGGTCATAGTCAACGACGCCCTGAACAAGAATCCATTGAAAATATTTGCATATCTCTTAAGGAATATTTTTAATGAATTTTTGAAAATGATGAAAGTCTGTGCACTTAGGCAGTGACTTAACTTTTTATTCAAAAAAGACCCCAAAGGTATCTTGGAATGTCTTGAAATTGTACACAGTCATAGTCAAGCATGCCCTGAACAAGAATCCATTGAATATATTTGCATATCTCTTGAAGAATATTTTTAATGAACTTTTGAAAATCAGGAAAGCGATCCATGCACTTGGACATTCCAAGTATGTTGGAATGTCTTGAAATTGTACTCAGTCATAGTCAACGACGCCCTGAACAAGAATCCGTTGAAAATATTTGCATATCGCTTAAGGAATATTTTTAATGAATTTTTGAAAATCAGGAAAGCGATCCATGCACTTAGGCAGTGACTTAACTTTTTTGTCAAAAAAGACCCCAAAAGTATCTTGGAATGTCTTGAAATTGTACACAGTCATAGTCAAGCATGCCCTGAACAAGAATCCGTTGAATATATTTGCATATCTCTTGAAGAATATTTTTAATGAATTTTTGAAAATCCGAAAAGCGATCCATGCACTTGGACATTCCAAGTATGTTGGAATGTCTTGAAATTGTACTCAGTCATAGTCAACGACGCCCTGAACAAGAATCAATTGAAAATATTTGCATATCTCTTAAGGAATATTTTTAATGAATTTTTGAAAATGATGAAAGTCTGTGCACTTAGGCAGTGACTTAACTTTTTATTCAAAAAAGACCCCAAAAGTATCTTGGAATGTCTTGAAATTGTACACAGTCATAGTCAAGCATGCCCTGAACAAGAATCCGTTGAATATATTTGCATATCTCTTGAAGAATATTTTTAATGAACTTTTGAAAATCAGGAAAGCGATCCATGCACTTGGACATTCCAAGTATGTTGGAATGTCTTGAAATTGTACTCAGTCATAGTCAACAACGCCCTGAACAAGAATCCGTTGAAAATATTTGCATATCGCTTAAGGAATATTTTTAATGAATTTTTGAAAATCAGGAAAGCGATCCATGCACTTAGGCAGTGACTTAACTTTTTCGTCAAAAAAGACCCCAAAAGTATCTTGGAATGTCTTGAAATTGTACACAGTCATAGTCAAGCATGCCCTGAACAAGAATCCGTTGAATATATTTGCATATCTCTTGAAGAATATTTTTAATGAATTTTTGAAAATCCGAAAAGCGATCCATGCACTTGGACATTCCAAGTATGTTGGAATGTCTTGAAATTGTACTCAGTCATAGTCAACGACGCCCTGAACAAGAATCCGTTGAAAATATTTGCATATCGCTTAAGGAATATTTCTAATGAATTTTTGAAAATCAGGAAAGCGATCCATGCACTTAGGCAGTGACTTAACTTTTTATTCAAAAAAGACCCCAAAAGTATCTTGGAATGTCTTGAAATTGTACACAGTCATAGTCAAGCATGCCCTGAACAAGAATCCGTTGAATATATTTGCATATCTCTTGAAGAATATTTTTAATGAATTTTTGAAAATCCGAAAAGCGATCCATGCACTTGGACATTCCAAGTATGTTGGAATTTCTTGAAATTGTACTCAGTCATAGTCAACGACGCCCTGAACAAGAATCAATTGAAAATATTTGCATATCTCTTAAGGAATATTTTTAATGAATTTTTGAAAATGAGGAAAGTCTGTGCACTTAGGCAGTGACTTAACTTTTTATTCAAAAAAGACCCCAAAAGTATCTTGGAATGTCTTGAAATTGTACACAGTCATAGTCAAGCATGCCCTGAACAAGAATCCGTTGAATATATTTGCATATCTCTTGAAGAATATTTTTAATGAACTTTTGAAAATCAGGAAAGCGATCCATGCACTTGGACATTCCAAGTATGTTGGAATGTCTTGAAATTGTACTCAGTCATAGTCAACGACGCCCTGAACAAGAATCCGTTGAAAATATTTGCATATCGTTTAAGGAATATTTTTAATGAATTTCTGAAAATCAGGAAAGCGATCCATGCACTTAGGCAGTGACTTAACTTTTTCGTCAAAAAAGACCCCAAAAGTATCTTGGAATGTCTTGAAATTGTACACAGTCATAGTCAAGCATGCCCTGAACAAGAATCCGTTGAATATATTTGCATATCTCTTGAAGAATATTTTTAATGAATTTTTGAAAATCCGGAAAGCGATCCATGCACTTGGACATTTCAAGTATGTTGGAATGTCTTGAAATTGTACACAGTCATAGTCAAGCATGCCCTGAACAAGAATCCGTTGAATATATTTGCATATCTCTTGAAGAATATTTTTAATGAACTTTTGAAAATCCGGAAAGCGATCCATGCACTTGGACATTCCAAGTATGTTGGAATGTCTTGAAATTGTACTCGGTCATAGTCAACGACGCCCTGAACAAGAATCCATTGAAAATATTTGCATATCTCTTAAGGAATATTTTTAATGAATTTTTGAAAATGATGAAAGTCTGTGCACTTAGGCAGTGACTTAACTTTTTATCCAAAAAAGACCCCAAAGGTATCTTGGAATGTCTTGAAATTGTACACAGTCATAGTCAAGCATGCCCTGAACAAGAATCCGTTGAATATATTTGCATATCTCTTGAAGAATATTTTTAATGAACTTTTGAAAATCAGGAAAGCGATCCATGCACTTGGACATTCCAAGTATGTTGGAATGTCTTGAAATTGTACTCAGTCATAGTCAACGACGCCCTGAACAAGAATCCGTTGAAAATATTTGCATATCGCTTAAGGAATATTTTTAATGAATTTTTGAAAATCAGGAAAGCGATCCATGCACTTAGGCAGTGACTTAACTTTTTATTCAAAAAAGACCCCAAAAGTATCTTGGAATGTCTTGAAATTGTACACAGTCATAGTCAAGCATGCCCTGAACAAGAATCCGTTGAATATATTTGCATATCTCTTGAAGAATATTTTTAATGAATTTTTGAAAATCCGAAAAGCGATCCATGCACTTGGACATTCCAAGTATGTTGGAATGTCTTGAAATTGTACTCAGTCATAGTCAACGACGCCCTGAACAAGAATCAATTGAAAATATTTGCATATCTCTTAAGGAATATTTTTAATGAATTTTTGAAAATTAGGAAAGCGATCCATGCACTTAGGCAGTGACTTAACTTTTGATGTTTTTGGTTTGTTTTTAAAGCATTAAAGCTGCAGGAGTTCATCCATGTCGCCCAGTCGCTGGAAACAAACGTTTGGACACCGTGGATCACACAGCAGGATATCAGGTGAGACGAAGGAAACGATCCATTTGCCCTGATGCACTTAGTGACTTGACTTTTTTTTCAAAAAAAACCCCAAAAGTAAATTGGAATGTCTTGAAATTGTACACAGTCATAGTCAAGCATGCCCTGAATAAGAATCCGTTGAATATATTTGCATATCTCTTGAAGAATATTTTTAATGAATTTTTGAAAATCCGGAAAGCGATCCATGCACTTGGACATTCCAAGTATGTTGGAATGTCTTGAAATTGTACTCAGTCATAGTCAACGACGCCCTGAACAAGAATCCGTTGAAAATATTTGCATATCGTTTAAGGAATATTTTTAAAGAATTTCTGAAAATCAGGAAAGCGATCCATGCACTTAGGCAGTGACTTAACTTTTTCGTCAAAAAAGACCCCAAAAGTATCTTGGAATGTCTTGAAATTGTACACAGTCATAGTCAAGCATGCCCTGAACAAGAATCCGTTGAATATATTTGCATATCTCTTGAAGAATATTTTTAATGAATTTTTGATAATCCAGAAAGCGATCCATGCACTTGGACATTCCAAGTATGTTGGAATGTCTTGAAATTGTACTCAGTCATAGTCAACAACGCCCTGAACAAGAATCCATTGAAAATATTTGCATATCTCTTAAGGAATATTTTTAATGAATTTTTGAAAATGAGGAAAGTCTGTGCACTTAGGCAGTGACTTAACTTTTTATTCAAAAAAGACCCCAAAAGTATCTTGGAATGTCTTGAAATTGTACACAGTCATAGTCAAGCATGCCCTGAACAAGAATCCGTTGAATATATTTGCATATCTCTTGAAGAATATTTTTAATGAACTTTTGAAAATCAGGAAAGCGATCCATGCACTTGGACATTCCAAGTATGTTGGAATGTTTTGAAATTGTACTCAGTCATAGTCAACGACGCCCTGAACAAGAATCCGTTGAAAATATTTGCATATCGCTTAAGGAATATTTTTAATGAATTTTTGAAAATCAGAAAAGCGATCCATGCACTTAGGCAGTGACTTAACTTTTTTGTCAAAAAAGACCCCAAAAGTATCTTGGAATGTCTTGAAATTGTACACAGTCATAGTCAAGCATGCCCTGAACAAGAATCCGTTGAATATATTTGCATATCTCTTGAAGAATATTTTTAATGAATTTTTGAAAATCCGAAAAGCGATCCATGCACTTGGACATTCCAAGTATGTTGGAATGTCTTGAAATTGTACTCAGTCATAGTCAACGACGCCCTGAACAAGAATCAATTGAAAATATTTGCATATCTCTTAAGGAATATTTTTAATGAATTTTTGAAAATGAGGAAAGTCTGTGCACTTAGGCAGTGACTTAACTTTTTATTCAAAAAAGACCCCAAAAGTATCTTGGAATGTCTTGAAATTGTACACAGTCATAGTCAAGCATGCCCTGAACAAGAATCCGTTGAATATATTTGCATATCTCTTGAAGAATATTTTTAATGAATTTTTGAAAATCCGGAAAGCGATCCATGCACTTGGACATTCCAAGTATGTTGGAATGTCTTGAAATTGTACTCGGTCATAGTCAACGACGCCCTGAACAAGAATCCATTGAAAATATTTGCATATCTCTTAAGGAATATTTTTAATGAATTTTTGAAAATTAGGAAAGCGATCCATGCACTTAGGCAGTGACTTAACTTTTGATGTTTTTGGTTTGTTTTTAAAGCATTAAAGCTGCAGGAGTTCATCCATGTCGCCCAGTCGCTGGAAACAAACGTTTGGACACCGTGGATCACACAGCAGGATATCAGGTGAGACGAAGGAAACGATCCATTTGCCCTGATGCACTTAGTGACTTGACTTTTTTTTCAAAAAAAACCCCAAAAGTAAATTGGAATGTCTTGAAATTGTACACAGTCATAGTCAAGCATGCCCTGAATAAGAATCCGTTGAATATATTTGCATATCTCTTGAAGAATATTTTTAATGAATTTTTGAAAATCCGGAAAGCGATCCATGCACTTGGACATTCCAAGTATGTTGGAATGTCTTGAAATTGTACTCAGTCATAGTCAACGACGCCTTGAACAAGAATCAATTGAAAATATTTGCATATCTCTTAAGGAATATTTTTAATGAATTTTTGAAAATGAGGAAAGTCTGTGCACTTAGGCAGTGACTTAACTTTTCATTCAAAAAAGACCCCAAAAGTATCTTGGAATGTCTTGAAATTGTACACAGTCATAGTCAAGCATGCCCTGAACAAGAATCCGTTAAATATATTTGCATATCTCTTGAAGAATATTTTTAATGAACTTTTGAAAATCAGGAAAGCGATCCATGCACTTGGACATTCCAAGTATGTTGGAATGTCTTGAAATTGTACTCAGTCATAGTCAACGACGCCCTGAACAAGAATCCGTTGAAAATATTTGCATATCGCTTAAGGAATATTTTTAATGAATTTTTGAAAATCAGGAAAGCGATCCATGCACTTAGGCAGTGACTTAACTTTTTATTCAAAAAAGACCCCAAAAGTATCTTGGAATGTCTTGAAATTGTACACAGTCATAGTCAAGCATGCCCTGAACAAGAATCCGTTGTATATATTTGCATATCTCTTGAAGAATATTTTTAATGAATTTTTGAAAATCCGGAAAGCGATCCATGCACTTGGACATTCCAAGTATGTTGGAATGTCTTGAAATTGTACTCAGTCATAGTCAACAACGCCCTGCATTCCAACATACTTGGAATGCACTTGGACATTCCAAGTATGTTGGAATGTCTTGAAATTGTACTCAGTCATAGTCAACGACGCCCTGAACAAGAATCAATTGAAAATATTTGCATATCTCTTAAGGAATATTTTTAATGAATTTTTGAAAATGAGGAAAGTCTGTACACAGTCATAGTCAAGCATGCCCTGAACAAGAATTCGTTGAATATATTTGCATATCTCTTGAAGAATATTTTTAATGAACTTTTGAAAATCAGGAAAGCGATCCATGCACTTGGACATTCCAAATATGTTGGAATGTTTTGAAATTGTACTCAGTCATATTCAGCATGCCCTGAATAAGAATCCGTTGAATATATTTGCATATCTCTTGAAGAATATTTTTAATGAATTTTTGAAAATCCGGAAAGCGATCCATGCACTTGGACATTCCAAGTATGTTGGAATGTCTTGAAATTGTACTCAGTCATAGTCAACGACGCCCTGAACAAGAATCAATTGAAAATATTTGCATATCTCTTAAGGAATATTTTTAATGAATTTTTGAAAATGAGGAAAGTCTGTGCACTTAGGCAGTGACTTAACTTTTTATTCAAAAAAGACCCCAAAAGTATCTTGGAATGTCTTGAAATTGTACACAGTCATAGTCAAGCATGCCCTGAACAAGAATTCGTTGAATATATTTGCATATCTCTTGAAGAATATTTTTAATGAACTTTTGAAAATCAGGAAAGCGATCCATGCACTTGGACATTCCAAGTATGTTGGAATGTCTTGAAATTGTACTCAGTCATAGTCAACGACGCCCTGAACAAGAATCCGTTGAAAATATTTGCATATCCTTTAAGGAATATTTTTAAAGAATTTCTGAAAATCAGGAAAGCGATCCATGCACTTAGGCAGTGACTTAACTTTTTCGTCAAAAAAGACCCCAAAAGTATCTTGGAATGTCTTGAAATTGTACACAGTCATAGTCAAGCATGCCCTGAACAAGAATCCGTTGAATATATTTGCATATCTCTTGAAGAATATTTTTAATGAACTTTTGAAAATCCGGAAAGCGATCCATGCACTTGGACATTCCAAGTATGTTGGAATGTCTTGAAATTGTTTTCAGTCATAGTCAACGACGCCCTGAACAAGAATCCGTTGAAAATATTTGCATATCGCTTAAGGAATATTTTTAATGAATTTTTGAAAATCAGGAAAGCGATCCATGCACTTAGGCAGTGACTTAACTTTTTTGTCAAAAAAGACCCCAAATGTATCTTGGAATGTCTTGAAATTGTACACAGTCATAGTCAAGCATGCCCTGAACAAGAATCCGTTGAATATATTTGCATATCTCTTGAAGAATATTTTTAATGAACTTTTGAAAATCAGGAAAGCGATCCATGCACTTGGACATTCCAAGTATGTTGGAATGTTTTGAAATTGTACTCAGTCATAGTCAACGACGCCCTGAACAAGAATCCGTTGAAAATATTTGCATATCGCTTAAGGAATATTTTTAATGAATTTTTGAAAATCAGAAAAGCGATCCATGCACTTAGGCAGTGACTTAACTTTTTTGTCAAAAAAGACCCCAAAAGTATCTTGGAATGTCTTGAAATTGTACACAGTCATAGTCAAGCATGCCCTGAACAAGAATCCGTTGAATATATTTGCATATCTCTTGAAGAATATTTTTAATGAATTTTTGAAAATCCGAAAAGCGATCCATGCACTTGGACATTCCAAGTATGTTGGAATGTCTTGAAATTGTACTCAGTCATAGTCAAGCATGCCCTGAACAAGAATCCGTTGAATATATTTGCATATCTCTTGAAGAATATTTTTAATGAATTTTTGAAAATGAGGAAAGTCTGTGCACTTAGGCAGTGACTTAACTTTTTATTCAAAAAAGACCCCAAAAGTATCTTGGAATGTCTTGAAATTGTACACAGTCCTAGTCAAGCATGCCCTGAACAAGAATCCGTTGAATATATTTGCATATCTCTTGAAGAATATTTTTAATGAACTTTTGAAAATCAGGAAAGCGATCCATGCACTTGGACATTCCAAGTATGTTGGAATGTCTTGAAATTGTACTCAGTCATAGTCAACGACGCCCTGAACAAGAATCCGTTGAAAATATTTGCATATCGTTTAAGGAATATTTTTAAAGAATTTCTGAAAATCAGGAAAGCGATCCATGCACTTAGGCAGTGACTTAACTTTTTCGTCAAAAAAGACCCCAAAAGTATCTTGGAATGTCTTGAAATTGTACACAGTCATAGTCAAGCATGCCCTGAACAAGAATCCGTTGAATATATTTGCATATCTCTTGAAGAATATTTTTAATGAATTTTTGAAAATCCGGAAAGCGATCCATGCACTTGGACATTCCAAGTATGTTGGAATGTCTTGAAATTGTACTCGGTCATAGTCAACGACGCCCTGAACAAGAATCCGTTGAAAATATTTGCATATCGCTTAAGGAATATTTTTAATGAATTTTTGAAAATCAGGAAAGCGATCCATGCACTTAGGCAGTGACTTAACTTATTCGTCAAAAAAGACCCCAAAAGTATCTTGGAATGTCTTGAAATTGTACACAGTCATAGTCAAGCATGCCCTGAACATGAATCCGTTGAATATATTTGCATATCTCTTGAAGAATATTTTTAATGAATTTTTGAAAATCCGAAAAGCGATCCATGCACTTGGACATTCCAAGTATGTTGGAATGTCTTGAAATTGTACTCAGTCATAGTCAACGACGCCCTGAACAAGAATCCGTTGAAAATATTTGCATATCGCTTAAGGAATATTTTTAATGAATTTTTGAAAATCAGGAAAGCGATCCATGCACTTAGGCAGTGACTTAACTTTTTTGTCAAAAAAGACCCCAAAAGTATCTTGGAATGTCTTGAAATTGTACACAGTCATAGTCAAGCATGCCCTGAACAAGAATCCGTTGAATATATTTGCATTTCTCTTGAAGAATATTTTTAATGAATTTTTGAAAATCTGAAAAGCGATCCATGCACTTGGACATTCCAAGTATGTTGGAATGTCTTGAAATTGTACTCAGTCATAGTCAACGACGCCCTGAACAAGAATCCGTTGAAAATATTTGCACATCATTTAAGGAATATTTTTAAAGAATTTCTGAAAATCAGGAAAGCGATCCATGCACTTAGGCAGTGACTTAACTTTTTATTCAAAAAAGACCCCAAAAGTATCTTGGAATGTCTTGAAATTGTACACAGTCATAGTCAAGCATGCCCTGAACAAGAATCCGTTGAATATATTTGCATATCTCTTGAAGAATATTTTTAATGAATTTTTGAAAATCCGAAAAGCGATCCATGCACTTGGACATTCCAAGTATGTTGGAATGTCTTGAAATTGTACTCAGTCATAGTCAACGACGCCCTGAACAAGAATCAATTGAAAATATTTGCATATCTCTTAAGGAATATTTTTAATGAATTTTTGAAAATGAGGAAAGTCTGTGCACTTAGGCAGTGACTTAACTTTTTATTCAAAAAAGACCCCAAAAGTATCTTGGAATGTCTTGAAATTGTACACAGTCATAGTCAAGCATGCCCTGAACAAGAATCCGTTGAATATATTTGCATATCTCTTGAAGAATATTTTTAATGAACTTTTGAAAATCAGGAAAGCGATCCATGCACTTGGACATTCCAAGTATGTTGGAATGTCTTGAAATTGTACTCAGTCATAGTCAACGACGCCCTGAACAAGAATCCGTTGAAAATATTTGCATATCGTTTAAGGAATATTTTTAAAGAATTTCTGAAAATCAGGAAAGCGATCCATGCACTTAGGCAGTGACTTAACTTTTTCGTCAAAAAAGACCCCAAAAGTATCTTGGAATGTCTTGAAATTGTACAAAGTCATAGTCAAGCATGCCCTGAACAAGAATCCGTTGAATATATTTGCATATCTCTTGAAGAATATTTTTAATGAATTTTTGAAAATCCGGAAAGCGATCCATGCACTTGGACATTCCAAGTATGTTGGAATGTTTTGAAATTGTACTCAGTCATAGTCAACAACGCCCTGAACAAGAATCCATTGAAAATATTTGCATATCTCTTAAGGAATATTTTTAATGAATTTTTGAAAATGAGGAAAGTCTGTGCACTTAGGCAGTGACTTAACTTTTTATTCAAAAAAGACCCCAAAAGTATCTTGGAATGTCTTGAAATTGTACACAGTCATAGTCAAGCATGCCCTGAACAAGAATCCGTTGAATATATTTGCATATCTCTTGAAGAATATTTTTAATGAACTTTTGAAAATCAGGAAAGCGATCCATGCACTTGGACATTCCAAGTATGTTGGAATGTCTTGAAATTGTACTCAGTCATAGTCAACGACGCCCTGAACAAGAATCCGTTGAAAATATTTGCATATCGTTTAAGGAATATTTTTAAAGAATTTCTGAAAATCAGGAAAGCGATCCATGCACTTAGGCAGTGACTTAACTTTTTCGTCAAAAAAGACCCCAAAAGTATCTTGGAATGTCTTGAAATTGTACACAGTCATAGTCAAGCATGCCCTGAACAAGAATCCGTTGAATATATTTGCATATCTCTTGAAGAATATTTTTAATGAATTTTTGAAAATCCGGAAAGCGATCCATGCACTTGGACATTCCAAGTATGTTGGAATGTCTTGAAATTGTACTCGGTCATAGTCAACGACGCCCTGAACAAGAATCCGTTGAAAATATTTGCATATCGCTTAAGGAATATTTTTAATGAATTTTTGAAAATCAGGAAAGCGATCCATGCACTTAGGCAGTGACTTAACTTATTCGTCAAAAAAGACCCCAAAAGTATCTTGGAATGTCTTGAAATTGTACACAGTCATAGTCAAGCATGCCCTGAACTTGAATCCGTTGAATATATTTGCATATCTCTTGAAGAATATTTTTAATGAATTTTTGAAAATCCGAAAAGCGATCCATGCACTTGGACATTCCAAGTATGTTGGAATGTCTTGAAATTGTACTCAGTCATAGTCAACGACGCCCTGAACAAGAATCCGTTGAAAATATTTGCATATCGCTTAAGGAATATTTTTAATGAATTTTTGAAAATCAGGAAAGCGATCCATGCACTTAGGCAGTGACTTAACTTTTTTGTCAAAAAAGACCCCAAAAGTATCTTGGAATGTCTTGAAATTGTACACAGTCATAGTCAAGCATGCCCTGAACAAGAATCCGTTGAATATATTTGCATATCTCTTGAAGAATATTTTTAATGAATTTTTGAAAATCTGAAAAGCGATCCATGCACTTGGACATTCCAAGTATGTTGGAATGTCTTGAAATTGTACTCAGTCATAGTCAACGACGCCCTGAACAAGAATCAATTGAAAATATTTGCATATCTCTTAAGGAATATTTTTAATGAATTTTTGAAAATGAGGAAAGTCTGTGCACTAAGGCAGTGACTTAACTTTTTATTCAAAAAAGACCCCAAAAGTATCTTGGAATGTCTTGAAATTGTACACAGTCATAGTCAAGCATGCCCTGAACAAGAATCCGTTGAATATATTTGCATATCTCTTGAAGAATATTTTTAATGAACTTTTGAAAATCAGGAAAGCGATCCATGCACTTGGACATTCCAAGTATGTTGGAATGTCTTGAAATTGTACTCAGTCATAGTCAACGACGCCCTGAACAAGAATCCGTTGAAAATATTTCCATATCTTTTAAGGAATATTTTTAAAGAATTTCTGAAAATCAGGAAAGCGATCCATGCACTTGGACATTCCAAGTATGTTGGAATGTTTTGAAATTGTACTCAGTCATAGTCAACAACGCCCTGAACAAGAATCCATTGAAAATATTTGCATATCTCTTAAGGAATATTTTTAATGAATTTTTGAAAATGAGGAAAGTCTGTGCACTTAGGCAGTGACTTAACTTTTTATTCAAAAAAGACCCCAAAAGTATCTTGGAATGTCTTGAAATTGTACACAGTCATAGTCAAGCATGCCCTGAACAAGAATCCGTTGAATATATTTGCATATCTCTTGAAGAATATTTTTAATGAACTTTTGAAAATCAGGAAAGCGATCCATGCACTTGGACATTCCAAGTATGTTGGAATGTTTTGAAATTGTACTCAGTCATAGTCAACGACGCCCTGAACAAGAATCCGTTGAAAATATTTGCATATCGCTTAAGGAATATTTTTAATGAATTTTTGAAAATCAGGAAAGCGATCCATGCACTTAGGCAGTGACTTAACTTTTTTGTCAAAAAAGACCCCAAAAGTATCTTGGAATGTCTTGAAATTGTACACAGTCATAGTCAAGCATGCCCTGAACAAGAATCCGTTGAATATATTTGCATATCTCTTGAAGAATATTTTTAATGAATTTTTGAATATCCGGAAAGCGATCCATGCACTTGGACATTCCAAGTATGTTGGAATGTCTTGAAATTGTACTCGGTCATAGTCAACGACGCCCTGAACAAGAATCCATTGAAAATATTTGCATATCTCTTAAGGAATATTTTTAATGAATTTTTGAAAATGATGAAAGTCTGTGCACTTAGGCAGTGACTTAACTTTTTATCCAAAAAAGACCCCAAAGGTATCTTGGAATGTCTTGAAATTGTACACAGTCATAGTCAAGCATGCCCTGAACAAGAATCCGTTGAATATATTTGCATATCTCTTGAAGAATATTTTTAATGAACTTTTGAAAATCAGGAAAGCGATCCATGCACTTGGACATTCCAAGTATGTTGGAATGTCTTGAAATTGTACTCAGTCATAGTCAACGACGCCCTGAACAAGAATCCGTTGAAAATATTTGCATATCGCTTAAGGAATATTTTTAATGAATTTTTGAAAATCAGGAAAGCGATCCATGCACTTAGGCAGTGACTTAACTTTTGATGTTTTTGGTTTGTTTTTAAAGCATTAAAGCTGCAGGAGTTCATCCATGTCGCCCAGTCGCTGGAAACAAACGTTTGGACACCGTGGATCACACAGCAGGATATCAGGTGAGACGAAGGAAACGATCCATTTGCCCTGATGCACTTAGTGACTTGACTTTTTTTTCAAAAAAAAACCCAAAAGTAAATTGGAATGTCTTGAAATTGTACACAGTCATAGTCAAGCATGCCCTGAATAAGAATCCGTTGAATATATTTGCATATCTCTTGAAGAATATTTTTAATGAATTTTTGAAAATCCGGAAAGCGATCCATGCACTTGGACATTCCAAGTATGTTGGAATGTCTTGAAATTGTACTCAGTCATAGTCAACGACGCCCTGAACAAGAATCCGTTGAAAATATTTGCATATCGCTTAAGGAATATTTTTAATGAATTTTTGAAAATCAGGAAAGCGATCCATGCACTTAGGCAGTGACTTAACTTTTTCGTCAAAAAAGACCCCAAAAGTATCTTGGAATGTCTTGAAATTGTACACAGTCATAGTCAAGCATGCCCTGAACAAGAATCCGTTGAATATATTTGCATATCTCTTGAAGAATATTTTTAATGAATTTTTGAAAATCCGGAAAGCGATCCATGCACTTGGACATTCCAAGTATGTTGGAATGTCTTGAAATTGTACTCGGTCATAGTCAACGACGCCCTGAACAAGAATCCATTGGAAATATTTGCATATCTCTTAAGGAATATTTTTAATGAATTTTTGGAAATGAGGAAAGTCTGTGCACTTAGGCAGTGACTTAACTTTTTATTCAAAAAAGACCCCAAAAGTATCTTGGAATGTCTTGAAATTGTACTCAGTCATAGCCAACGACGCCCTGAACAAGAATCCGTTGAAAATATTTGCATATCGCTTAAGGAATATTTTTAATGAATTTTTGAAAATCAGGAAAGCAATCCATGCACTTAGGCAGTGACTTAACTTTTTTGTCAAAAAAGACCCCAAAAGTATCTTGGAATGTCTTGAAATTGTACACAGTCATAGTCAAGCATGCCCTGAACAAGAAACCGTTGAATATATTTGCATATCTCTTGAAGAATATTTTTAATGAATTTTTGAAAATCCGAAAAGCGATCCATGCACTTGGACATTCCAAGTATGTTGGAATGTCTTGAAATTGTACTCAGTCATAGTCAATGACGCCCTGAACAAGAATCAATTGAAAATATTTGCATATCTCTTAAGGAATATTTTTAATGAATTTTTGAAAATGAGGAAAGTCTGTGCACTTAGGCAGTGACTTAACTTTTTATTCAAAAAAGACCCCAAAAGTATCTTGATATGTCTTGAAATTGTACACAGTCATAGTCAAGCATGCCCTGAACAAGAATCCGTTGAATATATTTGCATATCTCTTGAAGAATATTTTTAATGAACTTTTGAAAATCAGGAAAGCGATCCATGCACTTGGACATTCCAAGTATGTTGGAATGTCTTGAAATTGTACTCAGTCATAGTCAACGACGCCCTGAACAAGAATCCGTTGAAAATATTTGCATATCGTTTAAGGAATATTTTTAAAGAATTTCTGAAAATCAGGAAAGCGATCCATGCACTTAGGCAGTGACTTAACTTTTTCGTCAAAAAAGACCCCAAAAGTATCTTGGAATGTCTTGAAATTGTACACAGTCATAGTCAAGCATGCCCTGAACAAGAATCCGTTGAATATATTTGCATATCTCTTGAAGAATATTTTTAATGAACTTTTGAAAATCAGGAAAGCGATCCATGCACTTGGACATTCCAAGTATGTTGGAATGTCTTGAAATTGTACTCAGTCATAGTCAACGACGCCCTGAACAAGAATCCGTTGAAAATATTTGCATATCGCTTAAGGAATATTTTTAATGAATTTTTGAAAATCAGGAAAGCGATCCATGCATTTAGGCAGTGACTTAACTTTTTCGTCAAAAAAGACCCCAAAAGTATCTTGGAATGTCTTGAAATTGTACACAGTCATAGTCAAGCATGCCCTGAACAAGAATCCGTTGAATATATTTGCATATCTCTTGAAGAATATTTTTAATGAATTTTTGAAAATCCGAAAAGCGATCCATGCACTTGGACATTCCAAGTATGTTGGAATGTCTTGAAATTGTACTCAGTCATAGTCAACGACGCTCTGAACAAGAATCAATTGAAAATATTTGCATATCTCTTAAGGAATATTTTTAATGAATTTTTGAAAATGAGGAAAGTCTGTGCACTAAGCCAGTGACTTAACTTTTCATTCAAAAAAGACCCCAAAAGTATCTTGGAATGTCTTGAAATTGTTCACAGTCATAGTCAAGCATGCCCTGAACAAGAATCCGTTGAATATATTTGCATATCTCTTGAAGAATATTTTTAATGAACTTTTGAAAATCAGGAAAGCGATCCATGTACTTGGACATTCAAAGTATGTTGGAATGTCTTGAAATTGTACTCGGTCATAGTCAACGACGCCCTGAACAAGAATCAATTGAAAATATTTGCATATCGCTTAAGGAATATTTTTAATGAATTTTTGAAAATCAGGAAAGCGATCCATGCACTTAGGCAGTGACTTAACTTTTTTGTCAAAAAAGACCCCAAAAGTATCTTGGAATGTCTTGAAATTGTACACAGTCATAGTCAAGCATGCCCTGAACAAGAATCCGTTGAATATATTTGCATATCTCTTGAAGAATATTTTTAATGAATTTTTGAATATCCGGAAAGCGATCCATGCACTTGGACATTCCAAGTATGTTGGAATGTCTTGAAATTGTACTCGGTCATAGTCAACGACGCCCTGAACAAGAATCCATTGAAAATATTTGCATATCTCTTAAGGAATATTTTTAATGAATTTTTGAAAATGATGAAAGTCTGTGCACTTAGGCAGTGACTTAACTTTTTATCCAAAAAAGACCCCAAAGGTATCTTGGAATGTCTTGAAATTGTACACAGTCATAGTCAAGCATGCCCTGAACAAGAATCCGTTGAATATATTTGCATATCTCTTGAAGAATATTTTTAATGAACTTTTGAAAATCAGGAAAGCGATCCATGCACTTGGACATTCCAAGTATGTTGGAATGTCTTGAAATTGTACTCAGTCATAGTCAACGACGCCCTGAACAAGAATCCGTTGAAAATATTTGCATATCGCTTAAGGAATATTTTTAATGAATTTTTGAAAATCAGGAAAGCGATCCATGCACTTAGGCAGTGACTTAACTTTTGATGTTTTTGGTTTGTTTTTAAAGCATTAAAGCTGCAGGAGTTCATCCATGTCGCCCAGTCGCTGGAAACAAACGTTTGGACACCGTGGATCACACAGCAGGATATCAGGTGAGACGAAGGAAACGATCCATTTGCCCTGATGCACTTAGTGACTTGACTTTTTTTTCAAAAAAAAACCCAAAAGTAAATTGGAATGTCTTGAAATTGTACACAGTCATAGTCAAGCATGCCCTGAATAAGAATCCGTTGAATATATTTGCATATCTCTTGAAGAATATTTTTAATGAATTTTTGAAAATCCGGAAAGCGATCCATGCACTTGGACATTCCAAGTATGTTGGAATGTCTTGAAATTGTACTCAGTCATAGTCAACGACGCCCTGAACAAGAATCCGTTGAAAATATTTGCATATCGCTTAAGGAATATTTTTAATGAATTTTTGAAAATCAGGAAAGCGATCCATGCACTTAGGCAGTGACTTAACTTTTTCGTCAAAAAAGACCCCAAAAGTATCTTGGAATGTCTTGAAATTGTACACAGTCATAGTCAAGCATGCCCTGAACAAGAATCCGTTGAATATATTTGCATATCTCTTGAAGAATATTTTTAATGAATTTTTGAAAATCCGGAAAGCGATCCATGCACTTGGACATTCCAAGTATGTTGGAATGTCTTGAAATTGTACTCGGTCATAGTCAACGACGCCCTGAACAAGAATCCATTGGAAATATTTGCATATCTCTTAAGGAATATTTTTAATGAATTTTTGGAAATGAGGAAAGTCTGTGCACTTAGGCAGTGACTTAACTTTTTATTCAAAAAAGACCCCAAAAGTATCTTGGAATGTCTTGAAATTGTACTCAGTCATAGCCAACGACGCCCTGAACAAGAATCCGTTGAAAATATTTGCATATCGCTTAAGGAATATTTTTAATGAATTTTTGAAAATCAGGAAAGCAATCCATGCACTTAGGCAGTGACTTAACTTTTTTGTCAAAAAAGACCCCAAAAGTATCTTGGAATGTCTTGAAATTGTACACAGTCATAGTCAAGCATGCCCTGAACAAGAAACCGTTGAATATATTTGCATATCTCTTGAAGAATATTTTTAATGAATTTTTGAAAATCCGAAAAGCGATCCATGCACTTGGACATTCCAAGTATGTTGGAATGTCTTGAAATTGTACTCAGTCATAGTCAATGACGCCCTGAACAAGAATCAATTGAAAATATTTGCATATCTCTTAAGGAATATTTTTAATGAATTTTTGAAAATGAGGAAAGTCTGTGCACTTAGGCAGTGACTTAACTTTTTATTCAAAAAAGACCCCAAAAGTATCTTGATATGTCTTGAAATTGTACACAGTCATAGTCAAGCATGCCCTGAACAAGAATCCGTTGAATATATTTGCATATCTCTTGAAGAATATTTTTAATGAACTTTTGAAAATCAGGAAAGCGATCCATGCACTTGGACATTCCAAGTATGTTGGAATGTCTTGAAATTGTACTCAGTCATAGTCAACGACGCCCTGAACAAGAATCCGTTGAAAATATTTGCATATCGTTTAAGGAATATTTTTAAAGAATTTCTGAAAATCAGGAAAGCGATCCATGCACTTAGGCAGTGACTTAACTTTTTCGTCAAAAAAGACCCCAAAAGTATCTTGGAATGTCTTGAAATTGTACACAGTCATAGTCAAGCATGCCCTGAACAAGAATCCGTTGAATATATTTGCATATCTCTTGAAGAATATTTTTAATGAACTTTTGAAAATCAGGAAAGCGATCCATGCACTTGGACATTCCAAGTATGTTGGAATGTCTTGAAATTGTACTCAGTCATAGTCAACGACGCCCTGAACAAGAATCCGTTGAAAATATTTGCATATCGCTTAAGGAATATTTTTAATGAATTTTTGAAAATCAGGAAAGCGATCCATGCATTTAGGCAGTGACTTAACTTTTTCGTCAAAAAAGACCCCAAAAGTATCTTGGAATGTCTTGAAATTGTACACAGTCATAGTCAAGCATGCCCTGAACAAGAATCCGTTGAATATATTTGCATATCTCTTGAAGAATATTTTTAATGAATTTTTGAAAATCCGAAAAGCGATCCATGCACTTGGACATTCCAAGTATGTTGGAATGTCTTGAAATTGTACTCAGTCATAGTCAACGACGCTCTGAACAAGAATCAATTGAAAATATTTGCATATCTCTTAAGGAATATTTTTAATGAATTTTTGAAAATGAGGAAAGTCTGTGCACTAAGCCAGTGACTTAACTTTTCATTCAAAAAAGACCCCAAAAGTATCTTGGAATGTCTTGAAATTGTTCACAGTCATAGTCAAGCATGCCCTGAACAAGAATCCGTTGAATATATTTGCATATCTCTTGAAGAATATTTTTAATGAACTTTTGAAAATCAGGAAAGCGATCCATGTACTTGGACATTCAAAGTATGTTGGAATGTCTTGAAATTGTACTCGGTCATAGTCAACGACGCCCTGAACAAGAATCAATTGAAAATATTTGCATATCGCTTAAGGAATATTTTTAATGAATTTTTGAAAATCAGGAAAGCGATCCATGCACTTAGGCAGTGACTTAACTTTTTTGTCAAAAAAGACCCCAAAAGTATCTTGGAATGTCTTGAAATTGTACACAGTCATAGTCAAGCATGCCCTGAACAAGAATCCGTTGAATATATTTGCATATCTCTTGAAGAATATTTTTAATGAATTTTTGAAAATCCGAAAAGCGATCCATGCACTTGGACATTCCAAGTATGTTGGAATGTCTTGAAATTGTACTCGGTCATAGTCAACGACGCCCTGAACAAGAATCCATTGAAAATATTTGCATATCTCTTAAGGAATATTTTTAATGAATTTTTGAAAATGATGAAAGTCTGTGCACTTAGGCAGTGACTTAACTTTTTATCCAAAAAAGACCCCAAAGGTATCTTGGAATGTCTTGAAATTGTACACAGTCATAGTCAAGCATGCCCTGAACAAGAATCCGTTGAATATATTTGCATATCTCTTGAAGAATATTTTTAATGAATTTTTGAAAATCCGGAAAGCGATCCATGCACTTGGACATTCCAAGTATGTTGGAATGTCTTGAAATTGTACTCGGTCATAGTCAACGACGCCCTGAACAAGAATCCATTGAAAATATTTGCATATCTCTTAAGGAATATTTTTAATGAATTTTTGAAAATGATGAAAGTCTGTGCACTTAGGCAGTGACTTAACTTTTTATTCAAAAAAGACCCCAAAGGTATCTTGGAATGTCTTGAAATTGTACACAGTCATAGTCAAGCATGCCCTGAACAAGAATCCATTGAATATATTTGCATATCTCTTGAAGAATATTTTTAATGAATTTTTGAAAATCAGGAAAGCGATCCATGCACTTAGGCAGTGACTTAACTTTTTTGTCAAAAAAGACCCCAAAAGTATCTTGGAATGTCTTGAAATTGTACACAGTCATAGTCAAGCATGCCCTGAACAAGAATCCGTTGAATATATTTGCATATCTCTTGAAGAATATTTTTAATGAATTTTTGAAAATCCGAAAAGCGATCCATGCACTTGGACATTCCAAGTATGTTGGAATGTCTTGAAATTGTACTCAGTCATAGTCAACGACGCCCTGAACAAGAATCAATTGAAAATATTTGCATATCTCTTAAGGAATATTTTTAATGAATTTTTGAAAATGATGAAAGTCTGTGCACTTAGGCAGTGACTTAACTTTTTATTCAAAAAAGACCCCAAAAGTATCTTGGAATGTCTTGAAATTGTACACAGTCATAGTCAAGCATGCCCTGAACAAGAATCCGTTTAATATATTTGCATATCTCTTGAAGAATATTTTTAATGAACTTTTGAAAATCAGGAAAGCGATCCATGCACTTGGACATTCCAAGTATGTTGGAATGTCTTGAAATTGTACTCAGTCATAGTCAACGACGCCCTGAACAAGAATCCGTTGAAAATTTTTGCATATCGCTTAAGGAATATTTTTAATGAATTTTTGAAAATCAGGAAAGCGATCCATGCACTTAGGCAGTGACTTAACTTTTTCGTCAAAAAAGACCCCAAAAGTATCTTGGAATGTCTTGAAATTGTACACAGTCATAGTCAAGCATGCCCTGAACAAGAATCCGTTGAATATATTTGCATATCTCTTGAAGAATATTTTTAATGAATTTTTGAAAATCCGAAAAGCGATCCATGCACTTGGACATTCCAAGTATGTTGGAATGTCTTGAAATTGTACTCAGTCATAGTCAACGACGCCCTGAACAAGAATCAATTGAAAATATTTGCATATCTCTTAAGGAATATTTTTAATGAATTTTTGAAAATGAGGAAAGTCTGTGCACTTAGGCAGTGACTTAACTTTTTATTCAAAAAAGACCCCAAAAGTATCTTGGAATGTCTTGAAATTGTACACAGTCATAGTCAAGCATAGCCCTGAACAAGAATCCGTTGAATATATTTGCATATCTCTTGAAGAATATTTTTAATGAACTTTTGAAAATCAGGAAAGCGATCCATGCACTTGGACATTCCAAGTATGTTGGAATGTCTTGAAATTGTACTCAGTCATAGTCAACGACGCCCTGAACAAGAGTCCGTTGAAAATATTTGCATATCGTTTAAGGAATATTTTTAAAGAATTTCTGAAAATCAGGAAAGCGATCCATGCACTTAGGCAGTGACTTAACTTTTTCGTCAAAAAAGACCCCAAAAGTATCTTGGAATGTCTTGAAATTGTACACAGTCATAGTCAAGCATGCCCTGAACAAGAATCCGTTGAATATATTTGCATATCTCTTGAAGAATATTTTAAATGAATTTTTGAAAATCAGGAAAGCGATCCATGCACTTGGACATTCCAAGTATGTTGGAATGTCTTGAAATTGTACTCGGTCATAGTCAACGACGCCCTGAACAAGAATCCATTGAAAATATTTGCATATCTCTTAAGGAATATTTTTAATGAATTTTTGAAAATGATGAAAGTCTGTGCACTTAGGCAGTGACTTAACTTTTTATTCAAAAAAGACCCCAAAGGTATCTTGGAATGTCTTGAAATTGTACACAGTCATAGTCAAGCATGCCCTGAACAAGAATCCGTTGAATATATTTGCATATCTCTTGAAGAATATTTTTAATGAACTTTTGAAAATCAGGAAAGCGATCCATGCACTTGGACATTCCAAGTATGTTGGAATGTCTTGAAATTGTACTCAGTCATAGTCAACGACGCCCTGAACAAGAATCCATTGAAAATATTTGCATATCGCTTAAGGAATATTTTTAATGAATTTTTGAAAATCAGGAAAGCGATCCATGCACTTAGGCAGTGACTTAACTTTTTTGTCAAAAAAGACCCCAAAAGTATCTTGGAATGTCTTGAAATTGTACACAGTCATAGTCAAGCATGCCCTGAACAAGAATCCGTTGAATATATTTGCATATCTCTTGAAGAATATTTTTAATGAACTTTTGAAAATCAGGAAAGCGATCCATGCACTTGGACATTCCAAGTATGTTGGAATGTCTTGAAATTGTACTCAGTCATAGTCAACGACGCCCTGAACAAGAATCCGTTGAAAATATTTGCATATCGTTTAAGGAATATTTTTAAAGAATTTCTGAAAATCAGGAAAGCGATCCATGCACTTAGGCAGTGACTTAACTTTTTCGTCAAAAAAGACCCCAAAAGTATCTTGGAATGTCTTGAAATTGTACACAGTCATAGTCAAGCATGCCCTGAACAAGAATCCGTTGAATATATTTGCATATCTCTTGAAGAATATTTTTAATGAATTTTTGAAAATCCGGAAAGCGATCCATGCACTTGGACATTCCAAGTATGTTGGAATGTCTTGAAATTGTACTCGGTCATAGTCAACGACGCCCTGAACAAGAATCCATTGAAAATATTTGCATATCTCTTAAGGAATATTTTTAATGAATTTTTGAAAATGATGAAAGTCTGTGCACTTAGGCAGTGACTTAACTTTTTATTCAAAAAAGACCCCAAAGGTATCTTGGAATGTCTTGAAATTGTACACAGTCATAGTCAAGCATGCCCTGAACAAGAATCCGTTGAATATATTTGCATATCTCTTGAAGAATATTTTTAATGAACTTTTGAAAATCAGGAAAGCGATCCATGCACTTGGACATTCCAAGTATGTTGGAATGTCTTGAAATTGTACTCAGTCATAGTCAACGACGCCCTGAACAAGAATCCGTTGAAAATATTTGCATATCGCTTAAGGAATATTTTTAATGAATTTTTGAAAATCAGGAAAGCGATCCATGCACTTAGGCAGTGACTTAACTTTTTATTCAAAAAAGACCCCAAAGGTATCTTGGAATGTCTTGAAATTGTACACAGTCATAGTCAAGCATGCCCTGAACAAGAATCCGTTGAATATATTTGCATATCTCTTGAAGAATATTTTTAATGAACTTTTGAAAATCAGGAAAGCGATCCATGCACTTGGACATTCCAAGTATGTTGGAATGTCTTGAAATTGTACTCAGTCATAGTCAACGACGCCCTGAACAAGAATCCGTTGAAAATATTTGCATATCGCTTAAGGAATATTTTTAATGAATTTTTGAAAATCAGGAAAGCGATCCATGCACTTAGGCAGTGACTTAACTTTTTTGTCAAAAAAGACCCCAAAAGTATCTTGGAATGTCTTGAAATTGTACACAGTCATAGTCAAGCATGCCCTGAACAAGAATCCGTTGAATATATTTGCATATCTCTTGAAGAATATTTTTAATGAACTTTTGAAAATCAGGAAAGCGATCCATGCACTTGGACATTCCAAGTATGTTGGAATGTCTTGAAATTGTACTCAGTCATAGTCAACGACGCCCTGAACAAGAATCCGTTGAAAATATTTGCATATCGTTTAAGGAATATTTTTAAAGAATTTCTGAAAATCAGGAAAGCGATCCATGCACTTAGGCAGTGACTTAACTTTTTCGTCAAAAAAGACCCCAAAAGTATCTTGGAATGTCTTGAAATTGTACACAGTCATAGTCAAGCATGCCCTGAACAAGAATCCGTTGAATATATTTGCATATCTCTTGAAGAATATTTTTAATGAATTTTTGAAAATCCGGAAAGCGATCCATGCACTTGGACATTCCAAGTATGTTGGAATGTCTTGAAATTGTACTCGGTCATAGTCAACGACGCCCTGAACAAGAATCCATTGAAAATATTTGCATATCTCTTAAGGAATATTTTTAATGAATTTTTGAAAATGATGAAAGTCTGTGCACTTAGGCAGTGACTTAACTTTTTATTCAAAAAAGACCCCAAAGGTATCTTGGAATGTCTTGAAATTGTACACAGTCATAGTCAAGCATGCCCTGAACAAGAATCCGTTGAATATATTTGCATATCTCTTGAAGAATATTTTTAATGAACTTTTGAAAATCAGGAAAGCGATCCATGCACTTGGACATTCCAAGTATGTTGGAATGTCTTGAAATTGTACTCAGTCATAGTCAACGACGCCCTGAACAAGAATCCGTTGAAAATATTTGCATATCGTTTAAGGAATATTTTTAAAGAATTTCTGAAAATCAGGAAAGCGATCCATGCACTTAGGCAGTGACTTAACTTTTTCGTCAAAAAAGACCCCAAAAGTATCTTGGAATGTCTTGAAATTGTACACAGTCATAGTCAAGAATGCCCTGAACAAGAATCCGTTGAATATATTTGCATATCTCTTGAAGAATATTTTTAATGAATTTTTGAAAATCCGGAAAGCGATCCATGCACTTGGACATTCCAAGTATGTTGGAATGTCTTGAAATTGTACTCGGTCATAGTCAACGACGCCCTGAACAAGAATCCATTGAAAATATTTGCATATCTCTTAAGGAATATTTTTAATGAATTTTTGAAAATGATGAAAGTCTGTGCACTTAGGCAGTGACTTAACTTTTTATTCAAAAAAGACCCCAAAGGTATCTCGGAATGTCTTGAAATTGTACACAGTCATAGTCAAGCATGCCCTGAACAAGAATCCGTTGAATATATTTGCATATCTCTTGAAGAATATTTTTAATGAACTTTTGAAAATCAGGAAAGCGATCCATGCACTTGGACATTCCAAGTATGTTGGAATGTCTTGAAATTGTACTCAGTCATAGTCAACGACGCCCTGAACAAGAATCCGTTGAAAATATTTGCATATCGCTTAAGGAATATTTTTAATGAATTTCTGAAAATGAGGAAAGCGATCCATGCACTGAGGCAGTGACTTAACTTTTTTGTCAAAAAAGACCCCAAAAGTATCTTGGAATGTCTTGAAATTGTACACAGTCATAGTCAAGCATGCCCTGAACAAGAATCCGTTGAATATATTTGCATATCTCTTGAAGAATATTTTTAATGAATTTTTGAAAATCCGGAAAGCGATCCATGCACTTGGACATTCCAAGTATGTTGGAATGTCTTGAAATTGTACTCGGTCATAGTCAACGACGCCCTGAACAAGAATCCATTGAAAATATTTGCATATCTCTTAAGGAATATTTTTAATGAATTTTTGAAAATGATGAAAGTCTGTGCACTTAGGCAGTGACTTAACTTTTTATTCAAAAAAGACCCCAAAAGTATCTTGGAATGTCTTGAAATTGTACACAGTCATAGTCAAGCATGCCCTGAACAAGAATCCGTTGAATATATTTGCATATCTCTTGAAGAATATTTTTAATGAATTTTTGAAAATCAGGAAAGCGATCCATGCACTTGGACATTCCAAGTATGTTGGAATGTCTTGAAATTGTACTCAGTCATAGTCAACGACGCCCTGAACAAGAATCCGTTGAAAATATTTGCATATCGCTTAAGGAATATTTTTAAAGAATTTCTGAAAATCAGGAAAGCGATCCATGCACTTAGGCAGTGACTTAACTTTTTATTCAAAAAAGACCCCAAAAGTATCTTGGAATGTCTTGAAATTGTACACAGTCATAGTCAAGCCTGCCCTGAACAAGAATCCGTTGAATATATTTGCATATCTCTTGAAGAATATTTTTAATGAATTTTTGAAAATCCGAAAGCGATCCATGCACTTGGACATTCCAAGTATGTTGGAATGTCTTGAAATTGTACTCAGTCATAGTCAACGACGCCCTGAACAAGAATCAATTGAAAATATTTGCATATCTCTTAAGGAATATTTTTAATGAATTTTTGAAAATGAGGAAAGTCTGTGCACTTAGGCAGTGACTTAACTTTTTATTCAAAAAAGACCCCAAAAGTATCTTGGAATGTCTTGAAATTGTACACAGTCATAGTCAAGCATGCCCTGAACAAGAATCCGTTGAATATATTTGCATATCTCTTGAAGAATATTTTTAATGAACTTTTGAAAATCAGGAAAGCGATCCATGCACTTGGACATTCCAAGTATGTTGGAATGTCTTGAAATTGTACTCAGTCATAGTCAACGACGCCCTGAACAAGAATCCGTTGAAAATATTTGCATATCGTTTAAGGAATATTTTTAAAGAATTTCTGAAAATCAGGAAAGCGATCCATGCACTTAGGCAGTGACTTAACTTTTTCGTCAAAAAAGACCCCAAAAGTATCTTGGAATGTCTTGAAATTGTACACAGTCATAGTCAAGCATGCCCTGAACAAGAATCCGTTGAATATATTTGCATATCTCTTGAAGAATATTTTTAATGAATTTTTGAAAATCCGGAAAGCGATCCATGCACTTGGACATTCCAAGTATGTTGGAATGTCTTGAAATTGTACTCAGTCATAGTCAACAACGCCCTGAACAAGAATCCATTGAAAATATTTGCATATCTCTTAAGGAATATTTTTAATGAATTTTTGAAAATGAGGAAAGTCTGTGCACTTAGGCAGTGACTTAACTTTTTATTCAAAAAAGACCCCAAAAGTATCTTGGAATGTCTTGAAATTGTACACAGTCATAGTCAAGCATGCCCTGAACAAGAATCCGTTGAATATATTTGCATATCTCTTGAAGAATATTTTTAATGAACTTTTGAAAATCAGGAAAGCGATCCATGCACTTGGACATTCCAAGTATGTTGGAATGTCTTGAAATTGTACTCAGTCATAGTCAACGACGCCCTGAACAAGAATCCGTTGAAAATATTTGCATATCGCTTAAGGAATATTTTTAATGAATTTTTGAAAATCAGAAAAGCGATCCATGCACTTAGGCAGTGACTTAACTTTTTTGTCAAAAAAGACCCCAAAAGTATCTTGGAATGTCTTGAAATTGTACACAGTCATAGTCAAGCATGCCCTGAACAAGAATCCGTTGAATATATTTGCATATCTCTTGAAGAATATTTTTAATGAATTTTTGAAAATCCGAAAAGCGATCCATGCACTTGGACATTCCAAGTATGTTGGAATGTCTTGAAATTGTACTCGGTCATAGTCAACGACGCCCTGAACAAGAATCCATTGAAAATATTTGCATATCTCTTAAGGAATATTTTTAATGAATTTTTGAAAATGATGAAAGTCTGTGCACTTAGGCAGTGACTTAACTTTTTATCCAAAAAAGACCCCAAAGGTATCTCGGAATGTCTTGAAATTGTACACAGTCATAGTCAAGCATGCCCTGAACAAGAATCCGTTGAATATATTTGCATATCTCTTGAAGAATATTTTTAATGAACTTTTGAAAATCAGGAAAGCGATCCATGCACTTGGACATTCCAAGTATGTTGGAATGTCTTGAAATTGTACTCAGTCATAGTCAACGACGCCCTGAACAAGAATCCGTTGAAAATATTTGCATATCGCTTAAGGAATATTTTTAATGAATTTTTGAAAATCAGGAAAGCGATCCATGCACTTAGGCAGTGACTTAACTTTTTTGTCAAAAAAGACCCCAAAAGTATCTTGGAATGTCTTGAAATTGTACACAGTCATAGTCAAGCATGCCCTGAACAAGAATCCGTTGAATATATTTGCATATCTCTTGAAGAATATTTTTAATGAATTTTTGAAAATCCGAAAAGCGATCCATGCACTTGGACATTCCAAGTATGTTGGAATGTCTTTAAATTGTACTCAGTCATAGTCAACGACGCCCTGAACAAGAATCAATTGAAAATATTTGCATATCTCTTAAGGAATATTTTTAATGAATTTTTGAAAATTAGGAAAGTCTGTGCACTTAGGCAGTGACTTAACTTTTTATTCAAAAAAGACCCCAAAAGTATCTTGGAATGTCTTGAAATTGTACACAGTCATAGTCAAGCATGCCCTGAACAAGAATCCGTTGAATATATTTGCATATCTCTTGAAGAATATTTTTAATGAACTTTTGAAAATCAGGAAAGCGATCCATGCACTTGGACATTCCAAGTATGTTGGAATGTTTTGAAATTGTACTCAGTCATAGTCAACGACGCCCTGAACAAGAATCCGTTGAAAATATTTGCATATCGCTTAAGGAATATTTTTAATGAATTTTTGAAAATCAGGAAAGCGATCCATGCACTTAGGCAGTGACTTAACTTTTTATTCAAAAAAGACCCCAAAAGTATCCTGGAATGTCTTGAAATTGTACACAGTCATAGTCAAGCATGCCCTGAACAAGAATCCGTTGAATATATTTGCATATCTCTTGAAGAATATTTTTAATGAATTTTTGAAAATCCGAAAAGCGATCCATGCACTTGGACATTCCAAGTATGTTGGAATGTCTTGAAATTGTACTCAGTCATAGTCAACGACGCCCTGAACAAGAATCAATTGAAAATATTTGCATATCTCTTAAGGAATATTTTTAATGAATTTTTGAAAATTAGGAAAGCGATCCATGCACTTAGGCAGTGACTTAACTTTTGATGTTTTTGGTTTGTTTTTAAAGCATTAAAGCTGCAGGAGTTCTTCCATGTCGCCCAGTCGCTGGAAACAAACGTTTGGACACCGTGGATCACACAGCAGGATATCAGGTGAGACGAAGGAAACGATCCATTTGCCCTGATGCACTTAGTGACTTGACTTTTTTTTCAAAAAAAACCCCAAAAGTAAATTGGAATGTCTTGAAATTGTACACAGTCATAGTCAAGCATGCCCTGAACAAGAATCCGTTGAATATATTTGCATATCTCTTGAAGAATATTTTTAATGAACTTTTGAAAATCAGGAAAGCGATCCATGCACTTGGACATTCCAAGTATGTTGGAATGTCTTGAAATTGTACTCAGTCATAGTCAACGACGCCCTGAACAAGAATCCGTTGAAAATATTTGCATATCGCTTAAGGAATATTTTTAATGAATTTTTGAAAATCAGGAAAGCGATCCATGCACTTAGGCAGTGACTTAACTTTTTCGTCAAAAAAGACCCCAAAAGTATCTTGGAATGTCTTGAAATTGTACACAGTCATAGTCAAGCATGCCCTGAACAAGAATCCGTTGAATATATTTGCATATCTCTTGAGGAATATTTTTAATGAATTTTTGAAAATCAGGAAAGCGATCCATGCACTTAGGCAGTGACTTAACTTTTGATGTTTTTGGGTTGTTTTTAAAGAATTAAAGCTGCAGGAGTTCATCCATGTCGTCCAGTCGCTGGAAACAAACGTTTGGACACCGTGGATCACACAGCAGGATATCAGGTGAGACGAAGGAAACGATCCATTTGCCCTGATGCACTTAGTGACTTGACTTTTTTTTCAAAAAAAACCCCAAAAGTAAATTGGAATGTCTTGAAATTGTACACAGTCATAGTCAAGCATGCCCTGAACAAGAATCCGTTGAATATATTTGCATATCTCTTGAAGAATATTTTTAATGAATTTTTGAAAATCCGAAAAGCGATCCATGCACTTGGACATTCCAAGTATGTTGGAATGTCTTGAAATTGTACTCAGTCATAGTCAACGACGCCCTGAACAAGAATCAATTGAAAATATTTGCATATCTCTTAAGGAATATTTTTAATGAATTTTTGAAAATGAGGAAAGTCTGTGCACTTAGGCAGTGACTTAACTTTTTATTCAAAAAAGACCCCAAAAGTATCTTGGAATGTCTTGAAATTGTACACAGTCATAGTCAAGCATGCCCTGAACAAGAATCCGTTGAATATATTTGCATATCTCTTGAAGAATATTTTTAATGAACTTTTGAAAATCAGGAAAGCGATCCATGCACTTGGACATTCCAAGTATGTTGGAATGTCTTGAAATTGTACTCAGTCATAGTCAACGCCGCCCTGAACAAGAATCCGTTGAAAATATTTGCATATAGCTTAAGGAATATTTTTAATGAATTTTTGAAAATGAGGAAAGTCTGTGCACTTAGGCAGTGACTTAACTTTTTATTCAAAAAAGACCCCAAAAGTATCCTGGAATGTCTTGAAATTGTACACAGTCATAGTCAAGCATGCCCTGAACAAGAATCCGTTGAATATATTTGCATATCTCTTGAAGAATATTTTTAATGAATTTTTGAAAATCCGAAAAGCGATCCATGCACTTGGACATTCCAAGTATGTTGGAATGTCTTGAAATTGTACTCAGTCATAGTCAACGACGCCCTGAACAAGAATCAATTGAAAATATTTGCATATCTCTTAAGGAATATTTTTAATGAATTTTTGAAAATTAGGAAAGCGATCCATGCACTTAGGCAGTGACTTAACTTTTGATGTTTTTGGTTTGTTTTTAAAGCATTAAAGCTGCAGGAGTTCATCCATGTCGCCCAGTCGCTGGAAACAAACGTTTGGACACCGTGGATCACACAGCAGGATATCAGGTGAGACGAAGGAAACGATCCATTTGCCCTGATGCACTTAGTGACTTGACTTTTTTTTCAAAAAAAACCCCAAAAGTAAATTGGAATGTCTTGAAATTGTACACAGTCATAGTCAAGCATGCCCTGAATAAGAATCCGTTGAATATATTTGCATATCTCTTGAAGAATATTTTTAATGAATTTTTGAAAATCCGGAAAGCGATCCATGCACTTGGACATTCCAAGTATGTTGGAATGTCTTGAAATTGTACTCAGTCATAGTCAACGACGCCCTGAACAAGAATCCGTTGAAAATATTTGCATATCGCTTAAGGAATATTTTTAATGAATTTTTGAAAATCAGGAAAGCGATCCATGCACTTAGGCAGTGACTTAACTTTTTCGTCAAAAAAGACCCCAAAAGTATCTTGGAATGTCTTGAAATTGTACACAGTCATAGTCAAGCATGCCCTGAACAAGAATCCGTTGAATATATTTGCATATCTCTTGAGGAATATTTTTAATGAATTTTTGAAAATCAGGAAAGCGATCCATGCACTTAGGCAGTGACTTAACTTTTGATGTTTTTGGGTTGTTTTTAAAGAATTAAAGCTGCAGGAGTTCATCCATGTCGTCCTGTCGCTGGAAACAAACGTTTGGACACCGTGGATCACACAGCAGGATATCAGGTGAGACGAAGGAAACGATCCATTTGCCCTGATGCACTTAGTGACTTGACTTTTTTTTCAAAAAAAACCCCAAAAGTAAATTGGAATGTCTTGAAATTGTACACAGTCATAGTCAAGCATGCCCTGAACAAGAATCCGTTGAATATATTTGCATATCTCTTGAAGAATATTTTTAATGAACTTTTGAAAATCAGGAAAGCGATCCATGCACTTGGACATTCCAAGTATGTTGGAATGTCTTGAAATTGTACTCAGTCATAGTCAACGACGCCCTGAACAAGAATCCGTTGAAAATATTTGCATATCGCTTAAGGAATATTTTTAATGAATTTTTGAAAATCAGGAAAGCGATCCATGCACTTAGGCAGTGACTTAACTTTTTCGTCAAAAAAGACCCCAAAAGTATCTTGGAATGTCTTGAAATTGTACACAGTCATAGTCAAGCATGCCCTGAACAAGAATCCGTTGAATATATTTGCATATCTCTTGAGGAATATTTTTAATGAATTTTTGAAAATCAGGAAAGCGATCCATGCACTTAGGCAGTGACTTAACTTTTGATGTTTTTGGGTTGTTTTTAAAGAATTAAAGCTGCAGGAGTTCATCCATGTCGTCCTGTCGCTGGAAACAAACGTTTGGACACCGTGGATCACACAGCAGGATATCAGGTGAGACGAAGGAAACGATCCATTTGCCCTGATGCACTTAGTGACTTGACTTTTTTTTCAAAAAAAACCCCAAAAGTAAATTGGAATGTCTTGAAATTGTACACAGTCATAGTCAAGCATGCCCTGAACAAGAATCCGTTGAATATATTTGCATATCTCTTGAAGAATATTTTTAATGAACTTTTGAAAATCAGGAAAGCGATCCATGCACTTGGACATTCCAAGTATGTTGGAATGTCTTGAAATTGTACTCAGTCATAGTCAACGACGCCCTGAACAAGAATCCGTTGAAAATATTTGCATATCGTTTAAGGAATATTTTTAAAGAATTTCTGAAAATCAGGAAAGCGATCCATGCACTTAGGCAGTGACTTAACTTTTTCGTCAAAAAAGACCCCAAAAGTATCTTGGAATGTCTTGAAATTGTACACAGTCATAGTCAAGAATGCCCTGAACAAGAATCCGTTGAATATATTTGCATATCTCTTGAAGAATATTTTTAATGAATTTTTGAAAATCCGGAAAGCGATCCATGCACTTGGACATTCCAAGTATGTTGGAATGTCTTGAAATTGTACTCAGTCATAGTCAACGACGCCCTGAACAAGAATCCATTGAAAATATTTGCATATCTCTTAAGGAATATTTGTAATGAATTTTTGAAAATGATGAAAGTCTGTGCACTTAGGCAGTGACTTAACTTTTTATTCAAAAAAGACCCCAAAGGTATCTTGGAATGTCTTGAAATTGTACACAGTCATAGTCAAGCATGCCCTGAACAAGAATCCGTTGAATATATTTGCATATCTCTTGAAGAATATTTTTAATGAACTTTTGAAAATCAGGAAAGCGATCCATGCACTTGGACATTCCAAGTATGTTGGAATGTCTTGAAATTGTACACAGTCATAGTCAAGCATGCCCTGAATAAGAATCCGTTGAATATATTTGCATATCTCTTGAAGAATATTTTTAATGAATTTTTGAAAATCCGGAAAGCGATCCATGCACTTGGACATTCCAAGTATGTTGGAATGTCTTGAAATTGTACTCAGTCATAGTCAACGACGCCCTGAACAAGAATCCGTTGAAAATATTTGCATATCGCTTAAGGAATATTTTTAATGAATTTTTGAAAATCAGGAAAGCGATCCATGCACTTAGGCAGTGACTTAACTTTTTCGTCAAAAAAGACCCCAAAAGTATCTTGGAATGTCTTGAAATTGTACACAGTCATAGTCAAGCATGCCCTGAACAAGAATCCGTTGAATATATTTGCATATCTCTTGAGGAATATTTTTAATGAATTTTTGAAAATCAGGAAAGCGATCCATGCACTTAGGCAGTGACTTAACTTTTGATGTTTTTGGGTTGTTTTTAAAGAATTAAAGCTGCAGGAGTTCATCCATGTCGTCCTGTCGCTGGAAACAAACGTTTGGACACCGTGGATCACACAGCAGGATATCAGGTGAGACGAAGGAAACGATCCATTTGCCCTGATGCACTTAGTGACTTGACTTTTTTTTCAAAAAAAACCCCAAAAGTAAATTGGAATGTCTTGAAATTGTACACAGTCATAGTCAAGCATGCCCTGAACAAGAATCCGTTGAATATATTTGCATATCTCTTGAAGAATATTTTTAATGAACTTTTGAAAATCAGGAAAGCGATCCATGCACTTGGACATTCCAAGTATGTTGGAATGTCTTGAAATTGTACTCAGTCATAGTCAACGACGCCCTGAACAAGAATCCGTTGAAAATATTTGCATATCGCTTAAGGAATATTTTTAATGAATTTTTGAAAATCAGGAAAGCGATCCATGCACTTAGGCAGTGACTTAACTTTTTCGTCAAAAAAGACCCCAAAAGTATCTTGGAATGTCTTGAAATTGTACACAGTCATAGTCAAGCATGCCCTGAACAAGAATCCGTTGAATATATTTGCATATCTCTTGAGGAATATTTTTAATGAATTTTTGAAAATCAGGAAAGCGATCCATGCACTTAGGCAGTGACTTAACTTTTGATGTTTTTGGGTTGTTTTTAAAGAATTAAAGCTGCAGGAGTTCATCCATGTCGTCCTGTCGCTGGAAACAAACGTTTGGACACCGTGGATCACACAGCAGGATATCAGGTGAGACGAAGGAAACGATCCATTTGCCCTGATGCACTTAGTGACTTGACTTTTTTTTCAAAAAAAACCCCAAAAGTAAATTGGAATGTCTTGAAATTGTACACAGTCATAGTCAAGCATGCCCTGAACAAGAATCCGTTGAATATATTTGCATATCTCTTGAAGAATATTTTTAATGAACTTTTGAAAATCAGGAAAGCGATCCATGCACTTGGACATTCCAAGTATGTTGGAATGTCTTGAAATTGTACTCAGTCATAGTCAACGACGCCCTGAACAAGAATCCGTTGAAAATATTTGCATATCGTTTAAGGAATATTTTTAAAGAATTTCTGAAAATCAGGAAAGCGATCCATGCACTTAGGCAGTGACTTAACTTTTTCGTCAAAAAAGACCCCAAAAGTATCTTGGAATGTCTTGAAATTGTACACAGTCATAGTCAAGAATGCCCTGAACAAGAATCCGTTGAATATATTTGCATATCTCTTGAAGAATATTTTTAATGAATTTTTGAAAATCCGGAAAGCGATCCATGCACTTGGACATTCCAAGTATGTTGGAATGTCTTGAAATTGTACTCAGTCATAGTCAACGACGCCCTGAACAAGAATCCATTGAAAATATTTGCATATCTCTTAAGGAATATTTGTAATGAATTTTTGAAAATGATGAAAGTCTGTGCACTTAGGCAGTGACTTAACTTTTTATTCAAAAAAGACCCCAAAGGTATCTTGGAATGTCTTGAAATTGTACACAGTCATAGTCAAGCATGCCCTGAACAAGAATCCGTTGAATATATTTGCATATCTCTTGAAGAATATTTTTAATGAACTTTTGAAAATCAGGAAAGCGATCCATGCACTTGGACATTCCAAGTATGTTGGAATGTCTTGAAATTGTACTCAGTCATAGTCAACGACGCCCTGAACAAGAATCCGTTGAAAATATTTGCATATCGCTTAAGGAATATTTCTAATGAATTTTTGAAAATCAGGAAAGCGATCCATGCACTTAGGCAGTGACTTAACTTTTTTGTCAAAAAAGACCCCAAAAGTATCTTGGAATGTCTTGAAATTGTACACAGTCATAGTCAAGCATGCCCTGAACAAGAATCCGTTGAATATATTTGCATATCTCTTGAAGAATATTTTTAATGAACTTTTGAAAATCAGGAAAGCGATCCATGCACTTGGACATTCCAAGTATGTTGGAATGTCTTGAAATTGTACTCAGTCATAGTCAACGACGCCCTGAACAAGAATCCGTTGAAAATATTTGCATATCTCTTAAGGAATATTTTTAATGAATTTTTGAAAATGATGAAAGTCTGTGCACTTAGGCAGTGACTTAACTTTTTATTCAAAAAAGACCCCAAAGGTATCTTGGAATGTCTTGAAATTGTACACAGTCATAGTCAAGCATGCCCTGAACAAGAATCCGTTGAATATATTTGCATATCTCTTGAAGAATATTTTTAATGAATTTTTGAAAATCCGGAAAGCGATCCATGCACTTGGACATTCCAAGTATGTTGGAATGTCTTGAAATTGTACTCGGTCATAGTCAACGACGCCCTGAACAAGAATCCATTGAAAATATTTGCATATCTCTTAAGGAATATTTTTAATGAATTTTTGAAAATGATGAAAGTCTGTGCACTTAGGCAGTGACTTAACTTTTTATTCAAAAAAGACCCCAAAGGTATCTTGGAATGTCTTGAAATTGTACACAGTCATAGTCAAGCATGCCCTGAACAAGAATCCGTTGAATATATTTGCATATCTCTTGAAGAATATTTTTAATGAACTTTTGAAAATCAGGAAAGCGATCCATGCACTTGGACATTCCAAGTATGTTGGAATGTCTTGAAATTGTACACAGTCATAGTCAACGACGCCCTGAACAAGAATCAATTGAAAATATTTGCATATCTCTTAAGGAATATTTTTAATGAATTTTTGAAAATGAGGAAAGTCTGTGCACTTAGGCAGTGACTTAACTTTTTATTCAAAAAAGACCCCAAAAGTATCTTGGAATGTCTTGAAATTGTACACAGTCATAGTCAAGCATGCCCTGAACAAGAATCCGTTGAATATATTTGCATATCTCTTGAAGAATATTTTTAATGAACTTTTGAAAATCAGGAAAGCGATCCATGCACTTGGACATTCCAAGTATGTTGGAATGTCTTGAAATTGTACTCGGTCATAGTCAACGACGCCCTGAACAAGAATCCATTGAAAATATTTGCATATCTCTTAAGGAATATTTTTAATGAATTTTTGAAAATGATGAAAGTCTGTGCACTTAGGCAGTGACTTAACTTTTTATTCAAAAAAGACCCCAAAGGTATCTTGGAATGTCTTGAAATTGTACACAGTCATAGTCAAGCATGCCCTGAACAAGAATCCGTTGAATATATTTGCATATCTCTTGAAGAATATTTTTAATGAACTTTTGAAAATCAGGAAAGCGATCCATGCACTTGGACATTCCAAGTATGTTGGAATGTCTTGAAATTGTACTCAGTCATAGTCAACGACGCCCTGAACAAGAATCCGTTGAAAATATTTGCATATCGTTTAAGGAATATTTTTAAAGAATTTCTTAAAATCAGGAAAGCGATCCATGCACTTAGGCAGTGACTTAAGTTTTTCGTCAAAAAAGACCCCAAAAGTATCTTGGAATGTCTTGAAATTGTACACAGTCATAGTCAAGAATGCCCTGAACAAGAATCTGTTGAATATATTTGCATATCTCTTGAAGAATATTTTTAATGAATTTTTGAAAATCCGGAAAGCGATCCATGCACTTGGACATTCCAAGTATGTTGGAATGTCTTGAAATTGTACTCGGTCATAGTCAACGACGCCCTGAACAAGAATCCATTGAAAATATTTGCATATCTCTTAAGGAATATTTTTAATGAATTTTTGAAAATGATGAAAGTCTGTGCACTTAGGCAGTGACTTAACTTTTTATTCAAAAAAGACCCCAAAGGTATCTTGGAATGTCTTGAAATTGTACACAGTCATAGTCAAGCATGCCCTGAACAAGAATCCGTTGAATATATTTGCATATCTCTTGAAGAATATTTTTAATGAACTTTTGAAAATCAGGAAAGCGATCCATGCACTTGGACATTCCAAGTATGTTGGAATGTCTTGAAATTGTACTCAGTCATAGTCAACGACGCCCTGAACAAGAATCCGTTGAAAATATTTGCATATCGCTTAAGGAATATTTTTTATGAATTTTTGAAAATCAGGAAAGCGATCCATGCACTTAGGCAGTGACTTAACTTTTTTGTCAAAAAAGACCCCAAAAGTATCTTGGAATGTCTTGAAATTGTACACAGTCATAGTCAAGCATGCCCTGAACAAGAATCCGTTGAATATATTTGCATATCTCTTGAAGAATATTTTTAATGAATTTTTGAAAATCCGAAAAGCGATCCATGCACTTGGACATTCCAAGTATGTTGGAATGTCTTGAAATTGTACTCAGTCATAGTCAACGACGCCCTGAACAAGAATCAATTGAAAATATTTGCATATCTCTTAAGGAATATTTTTAATGAATTTTTGAAAATGAGGAAAGTCTGTGCACTTAGGCAGTGACTTAACTTTTTATTCAAAAAAGACCCCAAAAGTATCTTGGAATGTCTTGAAATTGTACACAGTCATAGTCAAGCATGCCCTGAACAAGAATCCGTTGAATATATTTGCATATCTCTTGAAGAATATTTTTAATGAACTTTTGAAAATCAGGAAAGCGATCCATGCACTTGGACATTCCAAGTATGTTGGAATGTCTTGAAATTGTACTCAGTCATAGTCAACGACGCCCTGAACAAGAATCCGTTGAAAATATTTGCATATCGTTTAAGGAATATTTTTAAAGAATTTCTGAAAATCAGGAAAGCGATCCATGCACTTAGGCAGTGACTTAACTTTTTCGTCAAAAAAGACCCCAAAAGTATCTTGGAATGTCTTGAAATTGTACACAGTCATAGTCAAGCATGCCCTGAACAAGAATCCGTTGAATATATTTGCATATCTCTTGAAGAATATTTTTAATGAATTTTTGAAAATCCGAAAAGCGATCCATGCACTTGGACATTCCAAGTATGTTGGAATGTCTTGAAATTGTACTCAGTCATAGTCAACGACGCCCTGAACAAGAATCAATTGAAAATATTTGCATATCTCTTAAGGAATATTTTTAATGAATTTTTGAAAATGAGGAAAGTCTGTGCACTTAGGCAGTGACTTAACTTTTTATTCAAAAAAGACCCCAAAAGTATCCTGGAATGTCTTGAAATTGTACACAGTCATAGTCAAGCATGCCCTGAACAAGAATCCGTTGAATATATTTGCATATCTCTTGAAGAATATTTTTAATGAACTTTTGAAAATCAGGAAAGCGATCCATGCACTTGGACATTCCAAGTATGTTGGAATGTCTTGAAATTGTACTCAGTCATATTCAACGACGCCCTGAACAAGAATCCGTTGAAAATATTTGCATATCGTTTAAGGAATATTTTTAAAGAATTTCTGAAAATCAGGAAAGCGATCCATGCACTTAGGCAGTGACTTAACTTTTTATTCAAAAAAGACCCCAAAAGTATCTTGGAATGTCTTGAAATTGTACACAGTCATAGTCAAGCATGCCCTGAACAAGAATCCGTTGAATATATTTGCATATCTCTTGAAGAATATTTTTAATGAATTTTTGAAAATCCGGAAAGCGATCCATGCACTTGGACATTCCAAGTATGTTGGAATGTCTTGAAATTGTACTCGGTCATAGTCAACGACGCCCTGAACAAGAATCCATTGAAAATATTTGCATATCTCTTAAGGAATATTTTTAATGAATTTTTGAAAATGATGAAAGTCTGTGCACTTAGGCAGTGACTTAACTTTTTATCCAAAAAAGACCCCAAAAGTATCTTGGAATGTCTTGAAATTGTACACAGTCATAGTCAAGCATGCCCTGAACAAGAATCCGTTGAATATATTTGCATATCTCTTGAAGAATATTTTTAATGAACTTTTGAAAATCAGGAAAGCGATCCATGCACTTGGACATTCCAAGTATGTTGGAATGTCTTGAAATTGTACTCAGTCATAGTCAACGACGCCCTGAACAAGAATCCGTTGAAAATATTTGCATATCGCTTAAGGAATATTTTTAATGAATTTTTGAAAATCAGGAAAGCGATCCATGCACTTAGGCAGTGACTTAACTTTTTTGTCAAAAAAGACCCCAAAAGTATCTTGGAATGTCTTGAAATTGTACACAGTCATAGTCAAGCATGCCCTGAACAAGAATCCGTTGAATATATTTGCATATCTCTTGAAGAATATTTTTAATGAATTTTTGAAAATCCGGAAAGCGATCCATGCACTTGGACATTCCAAGTATGTTGGAATGTCTTGAAATTGTACTCGGTCATAGTCAACGACGCCCTGAACAAGAATCCATTGAAAATATTTGCATATCTCTTAAGGAATATTTTTAATGAATTTTTGAAAATGATGAAAGTCTGTGCACTTAGGCAGTGACTTAACTTTTTATCCAAAAAAGACCCCAAAAGTATCTTGGAATGTCTTGAAATTGTACACAGTCATAGTCAAGCATGCCCTGAACAAGAATCCGTTGAATATATTTGCATATCTCTTGAAGAATATTTTTAATGAATTTTTGAAAATCCGGAAAGCGATCCATGCACTTGGACATTCCAAGTATGTTGGAATGTCTTGAAATTGTACTCGGTCATAGTCAACGACGCCCTGAACAAGAATCCATTGAAAATATTTGCATATCTCTTAAGGAATATTTTTAATGAATTTTTGAAAATGATGAAAGTCTGTGCACTTAGGCAGTGACTTAACTTTTTATCCAAAAAAGACCCCAAAAGTATCTTGGAATGTCTTGAAATTGTACACAGTCATAGTCAAGCATGCCCTGAACAAGAATCCGTTGAATATATTTGCATATCTCTTGAAGAATATTTTTAATGAACTTTTGAAAATCAGGAAAGCGATCCATGCACTTGGACATTCCAAGTATGTTGGAATGTCTTGAAATTGTACTCAGTCATAGTCAACGACGCCCTGAACAAGAATCCGTTGAAAATATTTGCATATCGCTTAAGGAATATTTTTAATGAATTTTTGAAAATCAGGAAAGCGATCCATGCACTTAGGCAGTGACTTAACTTTTTTGTCAAAAAAGACCCCAAAAGTATCTTGGAATGTCTTGAAATTGTACACAGTCATAGTCAAGCATGCCCTGAACAAGAATCCGTTGAATATATTTGCATATCTCTTGAAGAATATTTTTAATGAATTTTTGAAAATCCGGAAAGCGATCCATGCACTTGGACATTCCAAGTATGTTGGAATGTCTTGAAATTGTACTCGGTCATAGTCAACGACGCCCTGAACAAGAATCCATTGAAAATATTTGCATATCTCTTAAGGAATATTTTTAATGAATTTTTGAAAATGATGAAAGTCTGTGCACTTAGGCAGTGACTTAACTTTTTATCCAAAAAAGACCCCAAAAGTATCTTGGAATGTCTTGAAATTGTACACAGTCATAGTCAAGCATGCCCTGAACAAGAATCCGTTGAATATATTTGCATATCTCTTGAAGAATATTTTTAATGAATTTTTGAAAATCCGGAAAGCGATCCATGCACTTGGACATTCCAAGTATGTTGGAATGTCTTGAAATTGTACTCGGTCATAGTCAACGACGCCCTGAACAAGAATCCATTGAAAATATTTGCATATCTCTTAAGGAATATTTTTAATGAATTT
The DNA here is from genome assembly GCF_963457635.1 of Microchirus variegatus. Taxonomy (NCBI): domain Eukaryota; kingdom Metazoa; phylum Chordata; class Actinopteri; order Pleuronectiformes; family Soleidae; genus Microchirus; species Microchirus variegatus. Next base: position 1,769,488 of record NW_028154775.1, read on the forward strand.
TTGAAAATGATGAAAGTCTGTGCACTTAGGCAGTGACTTAACTTTTTATCCAAAAAAGACCCCAAAAGTATCTTGGAATGTCTTGAAATTGTACACAGTCATAGTCAAGCATGCCCTGAACAAGAATCCGTTGAATATATTTGCATATCTCTTGAAGAATATTTTTAATGAACTTTTGAAAATCAGGAAAGCGATCCATGCACTTGGACATTCCAAGTATGTTGGAATGTCTTGAAATTGTACTCAGTCATAGTCAACGACGCCCTGAACAAGAATCCGTTGAAAATATTTGCATATCGCTTAAGGAATATTTTTAATGAATTTTTGAAAATCAGGAAAGCGATCCATGCACTTAGGCAGTGACTTAACTTTTTTGTCAAAAAAGACCCCAAAAGTATCTTGGAATGTCTTGAAATTGTACACAGTCATAGTCAAGCATGCCCTGAACAAGAATCCGTTGAATATATTTGCATATCTCTTGAAGAATATTTTTAATGAATTTTTGAAAATCCGGAAAGCGATCCATGCACTTGGACATTCCAAGTATGTTGGAATGTCTTGAAATTGTACTCGGTCATAGTCAACGACGCCCTGAACAAGAATCCATTGAAAATATTTGCATATCTCTTAAGGAATATTTTTAATGAATTTTTGAAAATGATGAAAGTCTGTGCACTTAGGCAGTGACTTAACTTTTTATCCAAAAAAGACCCCAAAAGTATCTTGGAATGTCTTGAAATTGTACACAGTCATAGTCAAGCATGCCCTGAACAAGAATCCGTTGAATATATTTGCATATCTCTTGAAGAATATTTTTAATGAATTTTTGAAAATCCGGAAAGCGATCCATGCACTTGGACATTCCAAGTATGTTGGAATGTCTTGAAATTGTACTCGGTCATAGTCAACGACGCCCTGAACAAGAATCCATTGAAAATATTTGCATATCTCTTAAGGAATATTTTTAATGAATTTTTGAAAATGATGAAAGTCTGTGCACTTAGGCAGTGACTTAACTTTTTATCCAAAAAAGACCCCAAAAGTATCTTGGAATGTCTTGAAATTGTACACAGTCATAGTCAAGCATGCCCTGAACAAGAATCCGTTGAATATATTTGCATATCTCTTGAAGAATATTTTTAATGAACTTTTGAAAATCAGGAAAGCGATCCATGCACTTGGACATTCCAAGTATGTTGGAATGTCTTGAAATTGTACTCAGTCATAGTCAACGACGCCCTGAACAAGAATCCGTTGAAAATATTTGCATATCGCTTAAGGAATATTTTTAATGAATTTTTGAAAATCAGGAAAGCGATCCATGCACTTAGGCAGTGACTTAACTTTTTTGTCAAAAAAGACCCCAAAAGTATCTTGGAATGTCTTGAAATTGTACACAGTCATAGTCAAGCATGCCCTGAACAAGAATCCGTTGAATATATTTGCATATCTCTTGAAGAATATTTTTAATGAATTTTTGAAAATCCGAAAAGCGATCCATGCACTTGGACATTCCAAGTATGTTGGAATGTCTTTAAATTGTACTCAGTCATAGTCAACGACGCCCTGAACAAGAATCAATTGAAAATATTTGCATATCTCTTAAGGAATATTTTTAATGAATTTTTGAAAATGAGGAAAGTCTGTGCACTTAGGCAGTGACTTAACTTTTTATTCAAAAAAGACCCCAAAAGTATCCTGGAATGTCTTGAAATTGTACACAGTCATAGTCAAGCATGCCCTGAACAAGAATCCGTTGAATATATTTGCATATCTCTTGAAGAATATTTTTAATGAACTTTTGAAAATCAGGAAAGCGATCCATGCACTTGGACATTCCAAGTATGTTGGAATGTCTTGAAATTGTACTCAGTCATAGTCAACGACGCCCTGAACAAGAATCCGTTGAAAATATTTGCATATCGTTTAAGGAATATTTTTAAAGAATTTCTGAAAATCAGGAAAGCGATCCATGCACTTAGGCAGTGACTTAACTTTTAATTCAAAAAAGACCCCAAAAGTATCTTGGAATGTCTTGAAATTGTACACAGTCATAGTCAAGCATGCCCTGAACAAGAATCCGTTGAATATATTTGCATATCTCTTGAAGAATATTTTTAATGAATTTTTGAAAATCCGGAAAGCGATCCATGCACTTGGACATTCCAAGTATGTTGAAATGTCTTGAAATTGTACTCGGTCATAGTCAACGACGCCCTGAACAAGAATCCATTGAAAATATTTGCATATCTCTTAAGGAATATTTTTAATGAATTTTTGAAAATGATGAAAGTCTGTGCACTTAGGCAGTGACTTAACTTTTTATCCAAAAAAGACCCCAAAAGTATCTTGGAATGTCTTGAAATTGTACACAGTCATAGTCAAGCATGCCCTGAACAAGAATCCGTTGAATATATTTGCATATCTCTTGAAGAATATTTTTAATGAACTTTTGAAAATCAGGAAAGCGATCCATGCACTTGGACATTCCAAGTATGTTGGAATGTCTTGAAATTGTACTCAGTCATAGTCAACGACGCCCTGAACAAGAATCCGTTGAAAATATTTGCATATCGCTTAAGGAATATTTTTAATGAATTTTTGAAAATCAGGAAAGCGATCCATGCACTTAGGCAGTGACTTAACTTTTTTGTCAAAAAAGACCCCAAAAGTATCTTGGAATGTCTTGAAATTGTACACAGTCATAGTCAAGCATGCCCTGAACAAGAATCCGTTGAATATATTTGCATATCTCTTGAAGAATATTTTTAATGAATTTTTGAAAATCCGGAAAGCGATCCATGCACTTGGACATTCCAAGTATGTTGGAATGTCTTGAAATTGTACTCGGTCATAGTCAACGACGCCCTGAACAAGAATCCATTGAAAATATTTGCATATCTCTTAAGGAATATTTTTAATGAATTTTTGAAAATGATGAAAGTCTGTGCACTTAGGCAGTGACTTAACTTTTTATCCAAAAAAGACCCCAAAAGTATCTTGGAATGTCTTGAAATTGTACACAGTCATAGTCAAGCATGCCCTGAACAAGAATCCGTTGAATATATTTGCATATCTCTTGAAGAATATTTTGAATGAATTTTTGAAAATCCGGAAAGCGATCCATGCACTTGGACATTCCAAGTATGTTGGAATGTCTTGAAATTGTACTCGGTCATAGTCAACGACGCCCTGAACAAGAATCCATTGAAAATATTTGCATATCTCTTAAGGAATATTTTTAATGAATTTTTGAAAATGATGAAAGTCTGTGCACTTAGGCAGTGACTTAACTTTTTATCCAAAAAAGACCCCAAAAGTATCTTGGAATGTCTTGAAATTGTACACAGTCATAGTCAAGCATGCCCTGAACAAGAATCCGTTGAATATATTTGCATATCTCTTGAAGAATATTTTTAATGAACTTTTGAAAATCAGGAAAGCGATCCATGCACTTGGACATTCCAAGTATGTTGGAATGTCTTGAAATTGTACTCAGTCATAGTCAACGACGCCCTGAACAAGAATCCGTTGAAAATATTTGCATATCGCTTAAGGAATATTTTTAATGAATTTTTGAAAATCAGGAAAGCGATCCATGCACTTAGGCAGTGACTTAACTTTTTTGTCAAAAAAGACCCCAAAAGTATCTTGGAATGTCTTGAAATTGTACACAGTCATAGTCAAGCATGCCCTGAACAAGAATCCGTTGAATATATTTGCATATCTCTTGAAGAATATTTTAAATGAATTTTTGAAAATCCGAAAAGCGATCCATGCACTTGGACATTCCAAGTATGTTGGAATGTCTTTAAATTGTACTCAGTCATAGTCAACGACGCCCTGAACAAGAATCAATTGAAAATATTTGCATATCTCTTAAGGAATATTTTTAATGAATTTTTGAAAATGAGGAAAGTCTGTGCACTTAGGCAGTGACTTAACTTTTTATTCAAAAAAGACCCCAAAAGTATCTTGGAATGTCTTGAAATTGTACACAGTCATAGTCAAGCATGCCCTGAACAAGAATCCGTTGAATATATTTGCATATCTCTTGAAGAATATTTTTAATGAACTTTTGAAAATCAGGAAAGCGATCCATACACTTGGACATTCCAAGTATGTTGGAATGTCTTGAAATTGTACTCAGTCATAGTCAACGACGCCCTGAACAAGAATCCGTTGAAAATATTTGCATATCGCTTAATGAATATTTTAAATGAATTTTTGAAAATCAGGAAAGCGATCCATGCACTTAGGCAGTGACTTAACTTTTTATTCAAAAAAGACCCCAAAAGTATCTTGGAATGTCTTGAAATTGTACACAGTCATAGTCAAGCATGCCCTGAACAAGAATCCGTTGAATATATTTGCATATCTCTTGAAGAATATTTTTAATGAATTTTTGAAAATCCGGAAAGCGATCCATGCACTTGGACATTCCAAGTATGTTGGAATGTCTTGAAATTGTACTCGGTCATAGTCAACGACGCCCTGAACAAGAATCCATTGAAAATATTTGCATATCTCTTAAGGAATATTTTTAATGAATTTTTGAAAATGATGAAAGTCTGTGCACTTAGGCAGTGACTTAACTTTTTATCCAAAATAGACCCCAAAAGTATCTTGGAATGTCTTGAAATTGTACACAGTCATAGTCAAGCATGCCCTGAACAAGAATCCGTTGAATATATTTGCATATCTCTTGAAGAATATTTTTAATGAACTTTTGAAAATCAGGAAAGCGATCCATGCACTTGGACATTCCAAGTATGTTGGAATGTCTTGAAATTGTACTCAGTCATAGTCAAAGACGCCCTGAACAAGAATCCGTTGAAAATATTTGCATATCGCTTAAGGAATATTTTTAATGAATTTTTGAAAATCAGGAAAGCGATCCATGCACTTAGGCAGTGACTTAACTTTTTTGTCAAAAAAGACCCCAAAAGTATCTTGGAATGTCTTGAAATTGTACACAGTCATAGTCAAGCATGCCCTGAACAAGAATCCGTTGAATATATTTGCATATCTCTTGAAGAATATTTTTAATGAATTTTTGAAAATCCGAAAAGCGATCCATGCACTTGGACATTCCAAGTATGTTGGAATGTCTTTGAATTGTACTCAGTCATAGTCAACGACGCCCTGAACAAGAATCAATTGAAAATATTTGCATATCTCTTAAGGAATATTTTTAATGAATTTTTGAAAATGAGGAAAGTCTGTGCACTTAGGCAGTGACTTAACTTTTTATTCAAAAAAGACCCCAAAAGTATCTTGGAATGTCTTGAAATTGTACACAGTCATAGTCAAGCATGCCCTGAACAAGAATCCGTTGAATATATTTGCATATCTCTTGAAGAATATTTTTAATGAACTTTTGAAAATCAGGAAAGCGATCCATGCACTTGGACATTCCAAGTATGTTGGAATGTCTTGAAATTGTACTCAGTCATAGTCAACGACGCCCTGAACAAGAATCCGTTGAAAATATTTGCATATCGCTTAAGGAATATTTTTAATGAATTTTTGAAAATCAGGAAAGCGATCCATGCACTTAGGCAGTGACTTAACTTTTTATTCAAAAAAGACCCCAAAAGTATCTTGGAATGTCTTGAAATTGTACACAGTCATAGTCAAGCATGCCCTGAACAAGAATCCGTTGAATATATTTGCATATCTCTTGAAGAATATTTTTAATGAATTTTTGAAAATCCGAAAAGCGATCCATGCACTTGGACATTCCAAGTATGTTGGAATGTCTTGAAATTGTACTCAGTCATAGTCAACGACGCCCTGAACAAGAATCAATTGAAAATATTTGCATATCTCTTAAGGAATATTTTTAATGAATTTTTGAAAATTAGGAAAGCGATCCATGCACTTAGGCAGTGACTTAACTTTTGATGTTTTTGGTTTGTTTTTAAAGCATTAAAGCTGCAGGAGTTCATCCATGTCGCCCAGTCGCTGGAAACAAACGTTTGGACACCATGGATCACACAGCAGGAAATAAGGTGAGACGGAGGAAACGATCCATTTGCCCTGATGCACTTAGTGACTTGACTTTTTTTCAAAAAAGACCCCAAAAGTATCTTGGAATGTCTTGAAATTGTACACAGTCATAGTCAAGCATGCCCTGAACAAGAATCCGTTGAATATATTTGCATATCTCTTGAGGAATATTTTTAATGAATTTTTGAAAATCAGGAAAGCGATCCATGCACTTAGGCAGTGACTTAACTTTTTCGTCAAAAAAGACCCCAAAAGTATCTTGGAATGTCTTGAAATTGTGCACAGTCATAGTCAAGCATGCCCTGAACAAGAATCCGTTGAATATATTTGCATATCTCTTGAAGAATATTTTTAATGAATTTTTGAAAATCAGGAAAGCTATCCATGCACTTGGACATTCCAAGTAATTTGGAATGTCTTGAAATTGTACTCAGTCATAGTCAACGACGCCCTGAACAAGAATCTATTGAAAATATTTGCATATCTCTTAAGGAATATTTTTAATGAATTTTTGAAAATGAGGAATTTCTGTGCACTTAGGCAGTGACTTAACTTTTTATCCAAAAAAGACCCCAAAAGTATCTTGGAATGTCTTGAAATTGTACACAGTCATAGTCAAGCATGCCCTGAACAAGAATCCGTTGAATATATTTGCATATCTCTTGAAGAATATTTTTAATGAACTTTTGAAAATCAGGAAAGCGATCCATGTACCTGGACATTCAAAGTATGTTGGAATGTCTTGAAATTGTACTCGGTCATAGTCAACGACGCCCTGAACAAGAATCCGTTGAAAATATTTGCATATCGCTTAAGGAATATTTTTAATGAATTTTTGAAAATCAGGAAAGCGATCCATGCACTTAGGCAGTGACTTAACTTTTTCGTCAAAAAAGACCCCAAAAGTATCTTGGAATGTCTTGAAATTGTACACAGTCATAGTCAAGCATGCCCTGAACAAGAATCCGTTGAATATATTTGCATATCTCTTGATGAATATTTTTAATGAACTTTTGAAAATCAGGAAAGCGATCCATGCACTTGGACATTCCAAGTATGTTGGAATGTCTTGAAATTGTACTCGGTCATAGTCAAGAATGCCCTGAACAAGAATCCGTTGAAAATATTTGCATATCGCTTAAGGAATATTTTTAATGAATTTTTGAAAATCAGGAAAGCGATCCATGCACTTAGGCAGTGACTTAACTTTTTTGTCAAAAAAGACCCCAAAAGTATCTTGGAATGTCTTGAAATTGTACACAGTCATAGTCAAGCATGCCCTGAACAAGAATCCGTTGAATATATTTGCATATCTCTTGAAGAATATTTTTAATGAATTTTTGAAAATCTCAAAAGCGATCCATGCACTTGGACATTCCAAGTATGTTGGAATGTCTTGAAATTGTACTCAGTCATAGTCAACGACGCCATGAACAAGAATCAATTGAAAATATTTGCATATCTCTTAAGGAATATTTTTAATGAATTTTTGAAAATGAGGAAAGTCTGTGCACTTAGGCAGTGACTTAACTTTTTATTCAAAAAAGACCCCAAAAGTATCTTGGAATGTCTTGAAATTGTACACAGTCATAGTCAAGCATGCCCTGAACAAGAATCCGTTGAATATATTTGCATATCTCTTGAAGAATATTTTTAATGAACTTTTGAAAATCAGGAAAGCGATCCATGCACTTGGACATTCCAAGTATGTTGGAATGTCTTGAAATTGTACTCAGTCATAGTCACAACGCCCTGAACAAGAATCCGTTGAAAATATTTGCATATCGTTTAAGGAATATTTTTAAAGAATTTCTGAAAATCAGGAAAGCGATCCATGCACTTAGGCAGTGACTTAACTTTTTCGTCAAAAAAGACCCCAAAAGTATCTTGGAATGTCTTGAAATTGTACACAGTCATAGTCAAGAATGCCCTGAACAAGAATCCGTTGAATATATTTGCATATCTCTTGAAGAATATTTTTAATGAATTTTTGAAAATCCGGAAAGCGATCCATGCACTTGGACATTCCAAGTATGTTGGAATGTCTTGAAATTGTACTCGGTCATAGTCAACGACGCCCTGAACAAGAATCCATTGAAAATATTTGCATATCTCTTAAGGAATATTTTTAATGAATTTTTGAAAATGATGAAAGTCTGTGCACTTAGGCAGTGACTTAACTTTTTATCCAAAAGAGACCCCAAAGGTATCTTGGAATGTCTTGAAATTGTACACAGTCATAGTCAAGCATGCCCTGAACAAGAATCCGTTGAATATATTTGCATATCTCTTGAAGAATATTTTTAATGAACTTTTGAAAATCAGGAAAGCGATCCATGCATTTGGACATTCCAAGTATGTTGGAATGTCTTGAAATTGTACTCAGTCATAGTCAACGACGCCCTGAACAAGAATCCGTTGAAAATATTTGCATATCGTTTAAGGAATATTTTTAAAGAATTTCTGAAAATCAGGAAAGCGATCCATGCACTTAGGCAGTGACTTAACTTTTTCGTCAAAAAAGACCCCAAAAGTATCTTGGAATGTCTTGAAATTGTACACAGTCATAGTCAAGCATGCCCTGAACAAGAATCCGTTGAATATATTTGCATATCTCTTGAAGAATATTTTTAATGAATTTTTGAAAATCCGGAAAGCGATCCATGCACTTGGACATTCCAAGTATGTTGGAATGTCTTGAAATTGTACTCGGTCATAGTCAACGACGCCCTGAACAAGAATCCATTGAAAATATTTGCATATCTCTTAAGGAATATTTTTAATGAATTTTTGAAAATGATGAAAGTCTGTGCACTTAGGCAGTGACTTAACTTTTTATTCAAAAAAGACCCCAAAGGTATCTTGGAATGTCTCGAAATTGTACACAGTCATAGTCAAGCATGCCCTGAACAAGAATCCGTTGAATATATTTGCATATCTCTTGAAGAATATTTTTAATGAACTTTTGAAAATCAGGAAAGCGATCCATGCACTTGGACATTCCAAGTATGTTGGAATGTCTTGAAATTGTACTCAGTCATAGTCAACGACGCCCTGAACAAGAATCCGTTGAAAATATTTGCATATCGTTTAAGGAATATTTTTAAAGAATTTCTGAAAATCAGGAAAGCGATCCATGCACTTAGGCAGTGACTTAACTTTTTCGTCAAAAAAGACCCCAAAAGTATCTTGGAATGTCTTGAAATTGTACACAGTCATAGTCAAGCATGCCCTGAACAAGAATCCGTTGAATATATTTGCATATCTCTTAAAGAATATTTTTAATGAATTTTTGAAAATCCGGAAAGCGATCCATGCACTTGGACATTCCAAGTATGTTGGAATGTCTTGAAATTGTACTCAGTCATAGTCAACAACGCCCTGAACAAGAATCCATTGAAAATATTTGCATATCTGTTAAGGAATATTTTTAATGAATTTTTGAAAATGAGGAAAGTCTGTGCACTTAGGCAGTGACTTAACTTTTTATTCAAAAAAGACCCCAAAAGTATCTTGGAATGTCTTGAAATTGTACACAGTCATAGTCAAGCATGCCCTGAACAAGAATCCGTTGAATATATTTGCATATCTCTTGAAGAATATTTTTAATGAACTTTTGAAAATCAGGAAAGCGATCCATGCACTTGGACATTCCAAGTATGTTGGAATGTTTTGAAATTGTACTCAGTCATAGTCAACGACGCCCTGAACAAGAATCCGTTGAAAATATTTGCATATCGCTTAAGGAATATTTTTAATGAATTTTTGAAAATCAGGAAAGCGATTCATGCACTGAGGCAGTGACTTAACTTTTTATTCAAAAAAGACCCCAAAAGTATCTTGGAATGTCTTGAAATTGTACACAGTCATAGTCAAGCATGCCCTGAACAAGAATCCGTTGAATATATTTGCATATCTCTTGAAGAATATTTTTAATGAATTTTTGAAAATCCGAAAAGCGATCCATGCACTTGGACATTCCAAGTATGTTGGAATGTCTTGAAATTGTACTCAGTCATAGTCAACGACGCCCTGAACAAGAATCAATTGAAAATATTTGCATATCTCTTAAGGAATATTTTTAATGAATTTTTGAAAATGAGGAAAGTCTGTGCACTTAGGCAGTGACTTAACTTTTTATTCAAAAAAGACCCCAAAAGTATCTTGGAATGTCTTGAAATTGTACACAGTCATAGTCAAGCATGCCCTGAACAAGAATCCGTTGAATATATTTGCATATCTCTTGAAGAATATTTTTAATGAACTTTTGAAAATCAGGAAAGCGATCCATGCACTTGGACATTCCAAGTATGTTGGAATGTCTTGAAATTGTACTCAGTCATAGTCAACGACGCCCTGAACAAGAATCCGTTGAAAATATTTGCATATCGTTTAAGGAATATTTTTAAAGAATTTCTGAAAATCAGGAAAGCGATCCATGCACTTAGGCAGTGACTTAACTTTTTCGTCAAAAAAAACCCCAAAAGTATCTTGGAATGTCTTGAAATTGTACACAGTCATAGTCAAGCATGCCCTGAACAAGAATCCGTTGAATATATTTGCATATCTCTTGAAGAATATTTTTAATGAACTTTTGAAAATCAGGAAAGCGATCCATGCACTTGGACATTCCAAGTATGTTGGAATGTCTTGAAATTGTACTCAGTCATAGTCAACGACGCCCTGAACAAGAATCCGTTGAAAATATTTGCATATCGTTTAAGGAATATTTTTAAAGAATTTCTGAAAATCAGGAAAGCGATCCATGCACTTAGGCAGTGACTTAACTTTTTCGTCAAAAAAGACCCCAAAAGTATCTTGGAATGTCTTGAAATTGTACACAGTCATAGTCAAGCATGCCCTGAACAAGAATCCGTTGAATATATTTGCATATCTCTTGAAGAATATTTTTAATGAACTTTTGAAAATCAGGAAAGCGATCCATGCACTTGGACATTCCAAGTATGTTGGAATGTTTTGAAATTGTACTCAGTCATAGTCAACGACGCCCTGAACAAGAATCCGTTGAAAATATTTGCATATCGCTTAAGGAATATTTTTAATGAATTTTTGAAAATCCGAAAAGCGATCCATGCACTTGGACATTCCAAGTATGTTGGAATGTCTTGAAATTGTACTCAGTCATAGTCAACGACGCCCTGAACAAGAATCCGTTGAAAATATTTGCATATCGCTTAAGGAATATTTTTAATGAATTTTTGAAAATCAGGAAAGCGATCCATGCACTTAGGCAGTGACTTAACTTTTTTGTCAAAAAAGACCCCAAAAGTATCTTGGAATGTCTTGAAATTGTACACAGTCATAGTCAAGCATGCCCTGAACAAGAATCCGTTGAATATATTTGCATATCTCTTGAAGAATATTTTTAATGAATTTTTGAAAATCCGAAAAGCGATCCATGCACTTGGACATTCCAAGTATGTTGGAATGTCTTGAAATTGTACTCAGTCATAGTCAACGACGCCCTGAACAAGAATCAATTGAAAATATTTGCATATCTCTTAAGGAATATTTTTAATGAATTTTTGAAAATGAGGAAAGTCTGTGCACTTAGGCAGTGACTTAACTTTTTATTCAAAAAAGACCCCAAAAGTATCTTGGAATGTCTTGAAATTGTACACAGTCATAGTCAAGCATGCCCTGAACAAGAATCCGTTGAATATATTTGCATATCTCTTGAAGAATATTTTTAATGAACTTTTGAAAATCAGGAAAGCGATCCATGCACTTGGACATTCCAAGTATGTTGGAATGTCTTGAAATTGTACTCAGTCATAGTCAACGACGCCCTGAACAAGAATCCGTTGAAAATGTTTGCATATCGTTTAAGGAATATTTTTAAAGAATTTCTGAAAATCAGGAAAGCGATCCATGCACTTAGGCAGTGACTTAACTTTTTCGTCAAAAAAGACCCCAAAAGTATCTTGGAATGTCTTGAAATTGTACACAGTCATAGTCAAGAGTGCCCTGAACAAGAATCCGTTGAATATATTTGCATATCTCTTGAAGAATATTTTTAATGAATTTTTGAAAATCCGGAAAGCGATCCATGCACTTGGACATTCCAAGTATGTTGGAATGTCTTGAAATTGTACTCGGTCATAGTCAACGACGCCCTGAACAAGAATCCATTGAAAATATTTGCATATCTCTTAAGGAATATTTTTAATGAATTTTTGAAAATGATGAAAGTCTGTGCACTTAGGCAGTGACTTAACTTTTTATCCAAAAAAGACCCCAAAGGTATCTTGGAATGTCTTGAAATTGTACACAGTCATAGTCAAGCATGCCCTGAACAAGAATCCGTTGAATATATTTGCATATCTCTTGAAGAATATTTTTAATGAACTTTTGAAAATCAGGAAAGCGATCCATGCACTTGGACATTCCAAGTATGTTGGAATGTCTTGAAATTGTACTCAGTCATAGTCAACGACGCCCTGAACAAGAATCCGTTGAAAATATTTGCATATCGCTTAAGGAATATTTTTAATGAATTTTTGAAAATCAGGAAAGCGATCCATGCACTTAGGCAGTGACTTAACTTTTTATTCAAAAAAGACCCCAAAAGTATCTTGGAATGTCTTGAAATTGTACACAGTCATAGTCAAGCATGCCCTGAACAAGAATCCGTTGAATATATTTGCATATCTCTTGAAGAATATTTTTAATGAACTTTTGAAAATCAGGAAAGCGATCCATGCACTTGGACATTCCAAGTATGTTGGAATGTCTTGAAATTGTACTCAGTCATAGTCAACGACGCCCTGAACAAGAATCCGTTGAAAATATTTGCATATCGTTTAAGGAATATTTTTAAAGAATTTCTGAAAATCAGGAAAGCGATCCATGCACTTAGGCAGTGACTTAACTTTTTCGTCAAAAAAGACCCCAAAAGTATCTTGGAATGTCTTGAAATTGTACACAGTCATAGTCAAGCATGCCCTGAACAAGAATCCGTTGAATATATTTGCATATCTCTTGAAGAATATTTTTAATGAATTTTTGAAAATCCGGAAAGCGATCCATGCACTTGGACATTCCAAGTATGTTGGAATGTCTTGAAATTGTACTCAGTCATAGTCAACAACGCCCTGAACAAGAATCCATTGAAAATATTTGCATATCTCTTAAGGAATATTTTTAATGAATTTTTGAAAATGAGGAAAGTCTGTGCACTTAGGCAGTGACTTAACTTTTTATTCAAAAAAGACCCCAAAAGTATCTTGGAATGTCTTGAAATTGTACACAGTCATAGTCAAGCATGCCCTGAACAAGAATCCGTTGAATATATTTGCATATCTCTTGAAGAATATTTTTAATGAACTTTTGAAAATCAGGAAAGCGATCCATGCACTTGGACATTCCAAGTATGTTGGAATGTCTTGAAATTGTACTCAGTCATAGTCAACGACGCCCTGAACAAGAATCCGTTGAAAATATTTGCATATCGCTTAAGGAATATTTTTAATGAATTTTTGAAAATCAGGAAAGCGATCCATGCACTTAGGCAGTGACTTAACTTTTTATTCAAAAAAGACCCCAAAAGTATCTTGGAATGTCTTGAAATTGTACACAGTCATAGTCAAGCATGCCCTGAACAAGAATCAGTTGAATATATTTGCATATCTCTTGAAAAATATTTTTAATGAACTTTTGAAAATCAGGAAAGCGATCCATGCACTTGGACATTCCAAGTATGTTGGAATGTCTTGAAATTGTACTCAGTCATAGTCAACGACGCCCTGAACAAGAATCCGTTGAAAATATTTGCATATCGCTTAAGGAATATTTTTAATGAATTTTTGAAAATCAGGAAAGCGATCCATGCACTTAGGCAGTGACTTAACTTTTTATTCAAAAAAGACCCCAAAAGTATCTTGGAATGTCTTGAAATTGTACACAGTCATAGTCAAGCATGCCCTGAACAAGAATCCGTTGAATATATTTGCATATCTCTTGAAGAATATTTTTAATGAATTTTTGAAAATCCGAAAAGCGATCCATGCACTTGGACATTCCAAGTATGTTGGAATGTCTTGAAATTGTACTCAGTCATAGTCAACGACGCCCTGAACAAGAATCAATTGAAAATATTTGCATATCTCTTAAGGAATATTTTTAATGAATTTTTGAAAATGAGGAAAGTCTGTGCACTTCGGCAGTGACTTAACTTTTTATTCAAAAAAGACCCCAAAAGTATCTTGGAATGTCTTGAAATTGTACACAGTCATAGTCAAGCATGCCCTGAACAAGAATCCGTTGAATATATTTGCATATCTCTTGAAGAATATTTTTAATGAACTTTTGAAAATCAGGAAAGCGATCCATGCACTTGGACATTCCAAGTATGTTGGAATGTCTTGAAATTGTACTCAGTCATAGTCAACGACGCCCTGAACAAGAATCCGTTGAAAATATTTGCATATCGCTTAAGGAATATTTTTAATGAATTTTTGAAAATCAGGAAAGCGATCCATGCACTTAGGCAGTGACTTAACTTTTTCGTCAAAAAAGAACCCAAAAGTATCTTGGAATGTCTTGAAATTGTACACAGTCATAGTCAAGCATGCCCTGAACAAGAATCCGTTGAATATATTTGCATATCTCTTGAAGAATATTTTTAATGAATTTTTGAAAATCCGGAAAGCGATCCATGCACTTGGACATTCCAAGTATGTTGGAATGTCTTGAAATTGTACTCAGTTATAGTCAACGACGCCCTGAACAAGAATCCGTTGAAAATATTTGCATATCGCTTAAGGAATATTTTTAATGAATTTTTGAAAATCAGGAAAGCGATCCATGCACTTGGATATTCCAAGTATGTTGGAATGTCTTGAAATTGTACTCAGTCATAGTCAACGACGCCTTGAACAAGAATCCGTTGAAAATATTTGCATATCGCTTAAGGAATATTTTTAATGAATTTTTGAAAATCAGGAAAGCGATCCATGCACTTGGACATTCCAAGTATGTTGGAATGTCTTGAAATTGTACTCGGTCATAGTCAACGACACCCTGAACAAGAATCCATTGAAAATATTTGCATATCTCTTAAGGAATATTTTTAATGAATTTTTGAAAATGATGTAAGTCTGTGCACTTAGGCAGTGACTTAACTTTTTATCCAAAAAAGACCCCAAAGGTATCTTGGAATGTCTTGAAATTGTACACAGTCATAGTCAAGCATGCCCTGAACAAGAATCCGTTGAATATATTTGCATATCTCTTGAAGAATATTTTTAATGAACTTTTGAAAATCAGGAAAGCGATCCATGCACTTGGACATTCCAAGTATGTTGGAATGTCTTGAAATTGTACTCAGTCATAGTCAACGACGCCCTGAACAAGAATCCGTTGAAAATATTTGCATATCGCTTAAGGAATATTTTTAATGAATTTTTGAAAATCAGGAAAGCGATCCATGCACTTAGGCAGTGACTTAACTTTTTATTCAAAAAAGACCCCAAAAGTATCTTGGAATGTCTTGAAATTGTACACAGTCATAGTCAAGCATGCCCTGAACAAGAATCCGTTGAATATATTTGCATATCTCTTGAAGAATATTTTTAATGAACTTTTGAAAATCAGGAAAGCGATCCATGCACTTGGACATTCCAAGTATGTTGGAATGTCTTGAAATTGTACTCAGTCATAGTCAACGACGCCCTGAACAAGAATCCGTTGAAAATATTTGCATATCGTTTAAGGAATATTTTTAAAGAATTTCTGAAAATCAGGAAAGCGATCCATGCACTTAGGCAGTGACTTAACTTTTTCGTCAAAAAAGACCCCAAAAGTATCTTGGAATGTCTTGAAATTGTACACAGTCATAGTCAAGCATGCCCTGAACAAGAATCTGTTGAATATATTTGCATATCTCTTGAAGAATATTTTTAATGAATTTTTGAAAATCCGGAAAGCGATCCATGCACTTGGACATTCCAAGTATGTTGGAATGTCTTGAAATTGTACTCAGTCATAGTCAACAACGCCCTGAACAAGAATCCATTGAAAATATTTGCATATCTCTTAAGGAATATTTTTAATGAATTTTTGAAAATGAGGAAAGTCTGTGCACTTAGGCAGTGACTTAACTTTTTATTCAAAAAAGACCCCAAAAGTATCTTGGAATGTCTTGAAATTGTACACAGTCATAGTCAAGCATGCCCTGAACAAGAATCCGTTGAATATATTTGCATATCTCTTGAAGAATATTTTTAATGAACTTTTGAAAATCAGGAAAGCGATCCATGCACTTGGACATTCCAAGTATGTTGGAATGTTTTGAAATTGTACTCAGTCATAGTCAACGACGCCCTGAACAAGAATCCGTTGAAAATATTTGCATATCGCTTAAGGAATATTTCTAATGAATTTTTGAAAATCAGGAAAGCGATCCATGCACTTAGGCAGTGACTTAACTTTTTCGTCAAAAAAGACCCCAAAAGTATCTTGGAATGTCTTGAAATTGTACACAGTCATAGTCAAGCATGCCCTGAACAAGAATCCGTTGAATATATTTGCATATCTCTTGAAGAATATTTTTAATGAACTTTTGAAAATCAGGAAAGCGATCCATGTACTTGGACATTCCAAGTGTGTTGGAATGTCTTGAAATTGTACTCAGTCATAGTCAACGACGCCCTGAACAAGAATCCGTTGAAAATATTTGCATATCGTTTAAGGAATATTTTTAAAGAATTTCTGAAAATCAGGAAAGCGATCCATGCACTTAGGCAGTGACTTAACTTTTTATTCAAAAAAGACCCCAAAAGTATCTTGGAATGTCTTGAAATTGTACACAGTCATAGTCAAGCATGCCCTGAACAAGAATCCGTTGAATATATTTGCATATCTCTTGAAGAATATTTTTAATGAACTTTTGAAAATCAGGAAATTGATCCATGCACTTGGACATTCCAAGTATGTTGGAATGTCTTGAAATTGTACTCAGTCATAGTCAACGACGCCCTGAACAAGAATCTATTGAAAATATTTGCATATTTCTTAAGGAATATTTTTAATGAATTTTTGAAAATGAATTTCTGTGCACTTAGGCAGTGACTTAACTTTTTATTCAAAAAAGACCCCAAAAGTATCTTGGAATGTCTTGAAATTGTACACAGTCATAGTCAAGCATGCCCTGAACAAGAATCCGTTGAATATATTTGCATATCGCTTAAGGAATATTTTTAATGAATTTTTGAAAATCAGGAAAGCGATCCATGCACTTGGACATTCCAAGTATGTTGGAATGTCTTGAAATTGTACTCAGTCATAGTCAACGACGCCCTGAACAAGAATCCGTTGAAAATATTTGCATATTGCTTCAGGAATATTTTTAATGAATTTTTGAAAATCAGGAAAGCGATCCATGCACTTAGGCAGTGACTTAACTTTTTTGTCAAAAAAGACCCCAAAAGTATCTTGGAATGTCTTGAAATTGTACACAGTCATAGTCAAGCATGCCCTGAACAAGAATCCGTTGAATATATTTGCATATCTCTTGAAGAATATTTTTAATGAATTTTTGAAAATCCGAAAAGTGATCCATGCACTTGGACATTCCAAGTATGTTGGAATGTCTTGAAATTGTACTCAGTCATAGTCAACGACGATCTGAACAAGCATCAATTGAAAATATTTGCATATCTCTTAAGGAATATTTTTAATGAATTTTTGAAAATGAGGAAAGTCTGTGCACTTAGGCAGTGACTTAACTTTTTATTCAAAAAAGACCCCAAAAGTATCTTGGAATGTCTTGAAATTGTACACAGTCATAGTCAAGCATGCCCTGAACAAGAATCCGTTGAATATATTTGCATATCTCTTGAAGAATATTTTTAATGAACTTTTGAAAATCAGGAAAGCGATCCATGCACTTGGACATTCCAAGTATGTTGGAATGTCTTGAAATTGTACTCAGTCATAGTCAACGACGCCCTGAACAAGAATCCGTTGAAAATATTTGCATATCGTTTAAGGAATATTTTTAAAGAATTTCTGAAAATCAGGAAAGCGATCCATGCACTTAGGCAGTGACTTAACTTTTTCGTCAAAAAAGACCCCAAAAGTATCTTGGAATGTCTTGAAATTGTACACAGTCATAGTCAAGAATGCCCTGAACAAGAATCCGTTGAATATATTTGCATATCTCTTGAAGAATATTTTTAATGAATTTTTGAAAATCCGGAAAGCGATCCATGCACTTGGACATTCCAAGTATGTTGGAATGTCTTGAAATTGTACTCGGTCATAGTCAACGACGCCCTGAACAAGAATCCATTGAAAATATTTGCATATCTCTTAAGGAATATTTTAAATGAATTTTTGAAAATGATGAAAGTCTGTGCACTTAGGCAGTGACTTAACTTTTTATTCAAAAAAGACCCCAAAGGTATCTTGGAATGTCTTGAAATTGTACACAGTCATAGTCAAGCATGCCCTGAACAAGAATCCGTTGAATATATTTGCATATCTCTTGAAGAATATTTTTAATGAACTTTTGAAAATCAGGAAAGCGATCCATGCACTTGGACATTCCAAGTATGTTGGAATGTCTTGAAATTGTACTCAGTCATAGTCAACGACGCCCTGAACAAGAATCCGTTGAAAATATTTGCATATCGCTTAAGGAATATTTTTAATGAATTTTTGAAAATCAGGAAAGCGATCCATGCACTTGGACATTCCAAGTATGTTGGAATGTCTTGAAATTGTACTCAGTCATAGTCAACGACGCCCTGAACAAGAATCAATTGAAAATATTTGCATATCTCTTAAGGAATATTTTGAATGAATTTTTGAAAATGAGGAAAGTCTGTGCACTTAGGCAGTGACTTAACTTTTTATTCAAAAAAGACCCCAAAAGTATCTTGGAATGTCTTGAAATTGTACACAGTCATAGTCAAGCATGCCCTGAACAAGAATCCGTTGAATATATTTGCATATCTCTTGAAGAATATTTTTAATGAACTTTTGAAAATCAGGAAAGCGATCCATGCACTTGGACATTCCAAGTATGTTGGAATGTCTTGAAATTGTACTCAGTCATAGTCAACGACGCCCTGAACAAGAATCCGTTGAAAATATTTGCATATCGTTTAAGGAATATTTTTAAAGAATTTCTGAAAATCAGGAAAGCGATCCATGCACTTAGGCAGTGACTTAACTTTTTCGTCAAAAAAGACCCCAAAAGTATCTTGGAATGTCTTGAAATTGTACACAGTCATAGTCAAGCATGCCCTGAACAAGAACCTGTTGAATATATTTGCATATCTCTTGAAGAATATTTTTAATGAATTTTTGAAAATCCGGAAAGCTATCCATGCACTTGGACATTCCAAGTAAGTTGGAATGTCTTGAAATTGTAATCAGTCATAGTCAACGACGCCCTGAACAAGAATCTATTGAAAATATTTGCATATCTCTTAAGGAATATTTTTAATGAATTTTTGAAAATGAGGAATTTCTGTGCACTTAGGCAGTGACTTAACTTTTTATTCAAAAAAGACCCCAAAAGTATCTTGGAATGTCTTGAAATTGTACACAGTCATAGTCAAGCATGCCCTGAACAAGAATCCGTTGAATATATTTGCATATCGCTTAAGGAATATTTTAAATGAATTTTTGAAAATCAGGAAAGCGATCCATGCACTTAGGCAGTGACTTAACTTTTTCGTCAAAAAAGACCCCAAAAGTATCTTGGAATGTCTTGAAATTGTACACAGTCATAGTCAAGCATGCCCTGAACAAGAATCCGTTGAATATATTTGCATATCTCTTGAAGAATATTTTTAATGAACTTTTGAAAATCAGGAAAGCGATCCATGCACTTGGACATTCCAAGTATGTTGGAATGTCTTGAAATTGTACTCAGTCATAGTCAACGACGCCCTGAACAAGAATCCGTTGAAAATATTTGCATATCGCTTAAGGAATATTTTTAATGAATTTTTGAAAATCAGGAAAGCGATCCATGCACTTAGGCAGTGACTTAACTTTTTCGTCAAAAACGACCCCAAAAGTATCTTGGAATGTCTTGAAATTGTACACAGTCATAGTCAAGCATGCCCTGAACAAGAATCCGTTGAATATATTTGCATATCTCTTGAAGAATATTTTTAATGAACTTTTGAAAATCAGGAAAGCGATCCATGCACTTGGACATTCCAAGTATGTTGGAATGTCTTGAAATTGTACTCAGTCATAGTCAACGACGCCCTGAACAAGAATCCGTTGAAAATATTTGCATATCGCTTAAGGAATATTTTTAATGAATTTTTGAAAATCAGGAAAGCGATCCATGCACTTGGACATTCCAAGTATGTTGGAATGTCTTGAAATTGTACTCAGTCATAGTCAACGACGCCCTGAACAAGAATCAATTGAAAATATTTGCATATCTCTTAAGGAATATTTTGAATGAATTTTTGAAAATGAGGAAAGTCTGTGCACTTAGGCAGTGACTTAACTTTTTATTCAAAAAAGACCCCAAAAGTATCTTGGAATGTCTTGAAATTGTACACAGTCATAGTCAAGCATGCCCTGAACAAGAATCCGTTGAATATATTTGCATATCTCTTGAAGAATATTTTTAATGAACTTTTGAAAATCAGGAAAGCGATCCATGCACTTGGACATTCCAAGTATGTTGGAATGTCTTGAAATTGTACTCAGTCATAGTCAACGACGCCCTGAACAAGAATCCGTTGAAAATATTTGCATATCGTTTAAGGAATATTTTTAAAGAATTTCTGAAAATCAGGAAAGCGATCCATGCACTTAGGCAGTGACTTAACTTTTTCGTCAAAAAAGACCCCAAAAGTATCTTGGAATGTCTTGAAATTGTACACAGTCATAGTCAAGCATGCCCTGAACAAGAACCTGTTGAATATATTTGCATATCTCTTGAAGAATATTTTTAATGAATTTTTGAAAATCCGGAAAGCTATCCATGCACTTGGACATTCCAAGTAAGTTGGAATGTCTTGAAATTGTAATCAG
This sequence comes from Microchirus variegatus, assembly GCF_963457635.1. Taxonomy (NCBI): domain Eukaryota; kingdom Metazoa; phylum Chordata; class Actinopteri; order Pleuronectiformes; family Soleidae; genus Microchirus; species Microchirus variegatus. The sequence goes on from NW_028154775.1 coordinate 1,790,533, forward strand.
TCATAGTCAACGACGCCCTGAACAAGAATCTATTGAAAATATTTGCATATCTCTTAAGGAATATTTTTAATGAATTTTTGAAAATGAGGAATTTCTGTGCACTTAGGCAGTGACTTAACTTTTTATTCAAAAAAGACCCCAAAAGTATCTTGGAATGTCTTGAAATTGTACACAGTCATAGTCAAGCATGCCCTGAACAAGAATCCGTTGAATATATTTGCATATCGCTTAAGGAATATTTTAAATGAATTTTTGAAAATCAGGAAAGCGATCCATGCACTTAGGCAGTGACTTAACTTTTTCGTCAAAAAAGACCCCAAAAGTATCTTGGAATGTCTTGAAATTGTACACAGTCATAGTCAAGCATGCCCTGAACAAGAATCCGTTGAATATATTTGCATATCTCTTGAAGAATATTTTTAATGAACTTTTGAAAATCAGGAAAGCGATCCATGCACTTGGACATTCCAAGTATGTTGGAATGTCTTGAAATTGTACTCAGTCATAGTCAACGACGCCCTGAACAAGAATCCGTTGAAAATATTTGCATATCGCTTAAGGAATATTTTTAATGAATTTTTGAAAATCAGGAAAGCGATCCATGCACTTAGGCAGTGACTTAACTTTTTCGTCAAAAACGACCCCAAAAGTATCTTGGAATGTCTTGAAATTGTACACAGTCATAGTCAAGCATGCCCTGAACAAGATTCCGTTGAATATATTTGCATATCTCTTGAAGAATATTTTTAATGAATTTTTGAAAATCCGAAAAGTGATCCATGCACTTGGACATTCCAAGTATGTTGGAATGTCTTGAAATTGTACTCAGTCATAGTCAACGACGATCTGAACAAGAATCAATTGAAAATATTTGCATATCTCTTAAGGAATATTTTTAATGAATTTTTGAAAATGAGGAAAGTCTGTGCACTTAGGCAGTGACTTAACTTTTTATTCAAAAAAGACCCCAAAAGTATCTTGGAATGTCTTGAAATTGTACACAGTCATAGTCAAGCATGCCCTGAACAAGAATCCGTTGAATATATTTGCATATCTCTTGAAGAAATATTTTTAATGAACTTTTGAAAATCAGGAAAGCGATCCATGTACTTGGACATTCAAAGTATGTTGGAATGTCTTGAAATTGTACTCGGTCATAGTCAACGACGCCCTGAACAAGAATCCGTTGAAAATATTTGCATATCGCTAAAGGAATATTTTTAATGAATTTTTGAAAATCAGGAAAGCGATCCATGCACTTAGGCAGTGACTTAACTTTTTCGTCAAAAAAGACCCCAAAAGTATCTTGGAATGTCTTGAAATTGTACACAGTCATAGTCAAGCATGCCCTGAACAAGAATCCGTTGAATATATTTGCATATCTCTTGAAGAATATTTTTAATGAACTTTTGAAAATCAGGAAAGCGATCCATGCACTTGGACATTCCAAGTATGTTGGAATGTCTTGAAATTGTACTCAGTCATAGTCAACGACGCCCTGAACAAGAATCCGTTGAAAATATTTGCATATCGTTTAAGGAATATTTTTAAAGAATTTCTGAAAATCAGGAAAGCGATCCATGCACTTAGGCAGTGACTTAACTTTTTATTCAAAAAAGACCCCAAAAGTATCTTGGAATGTCTTGAAATTGTACACAGTCATAGTCAAGCATGCCCTGAACAAGAATCCGTTGAATATATTTGCATATCTCTTGAAGAATATTTTTAATGAACTTTTGAAAATCAGGAAATTGATCCATGCACTTGGACATTCCAAGTATGTTGGAATGTCTTGAAATTGTACTCAGTCATAGTCAACGACGCCCTGAACAAGAATCCGTTGAAAATATTTGCATATCGTTTAAGGAATATTTTTAATGAATTTTTGAAAATCAGGAAAGCGATCCATGCACTTAGGCAGTGACTTAACTTTTTCGTCAAAAAAGACCCCAAAAGTATCTTGGAATGTCTTGAAATTGTACACAGTCATAGTCAAGCATGCCCTGAACAAGAACCTGTTGAATATATTTGCATATCTCTTGAAGAATATTTTTAATGAATTTTTGAAAATCCGGAAAGCTATCCATGCACTTGGACATTCCAAGTAAGTTGGAATGTCTTGAAATTGTAATCAGTCATAGTCAACGACGCCCTGAACAAGAATCTATTGAAAATATTTGCATATCTCTTAAGGAATATTTTTAATGAATTTTTGAAAATGAGGAATTTCTGTGCACTTAGGCAGTGACTTAACTTTTTATTCAAAAAAGACCCCAAAAGTATCTTGGAATGTCTTGAAATTGTACACAGTCATAGTCAAGCATGCCCTGAACAAGAATCCGTTGAATATATTTGCATATCGCTTAAGGAATATTTTAAATGAATTTTTGAAAATCAGGAAAGCGATCCATGCACTTAGGCAGTGACTTAACTTTTTCGTCAAAAAAGACCCCAAAAGTATCTTGGAATGTCTTGAAATTGTACACAGTCATAGTCAAGCATGCCCTGAACAAGAATCCGTTGAATATATTTGCATATCTCTTGAATAATATTTTTAATGAACTTTTGAAAATCAGGAAAGCGATCCATGCACTTGGACATTCCAAGTATGTTGGAATGTCTTGAAATTGTACTCAGTCATAGTCAACGACGCCCTGAACAAGAATCCGTTGAAAATATTTGCATATCGCTTAAGGAATATTTTTAATGAATTTTTGAAAATCAGGAAAGCGATCCATGCACTTAGGCAGTGACTTAACTTTTTCGTCAAAAAAGACCCCAAAAGTATCTTGGAATGTCTTGAAATTGTACACAGTCATAGTCAAGCATGCCCTGAACAAGATTCCGTTGAATATATTTGCATATCTCTTGAAGAATATTTTTAATGAATTTTTGAAAATCCGAAAAGTGATCCATGCACTTGGACATTCCAAGTATGTTGGAATGTCTTGAAATTGTACTCAGTCATAGTCAACGACGATCTGAACAAGAATCAATTGAAAATATTTGCATATCGCTTAAGGAATATTTTTAATGAATTTTTGAAAATCAGGAAAGCGATCCATGCACTTAGGCAGTGACTTAACTTTTTCGTCAAAAAAGACCCCAAAAGTATCTTGGAATGTCTTGAAATTGTACACAGTCATAGTCAAGCATGCCCTGAACAAGAATCCGTTGAATATATTTGCAGATCTCTTGAAGAATATTTTTAATGAACTTTTGAAAATCCGAAAAGCGATCCATGTACTTGGACATTCAAAGTATGTTGGAATGTCTTGAAATTGTACTCGGTCATAGTCAATGACGCCCTGAACAAGAATCCGTTGAAAATATTTGCATATCGCTTAAGGAATATTTTTAATGAATTTTTGAAAATCAGGAAAGCGATCCATGCACTTAGGCAGTGACTTAACTTTTTCGTCAAAAAAGACCCCAAAAGTATCTTGGAATGTCTTGAAATTGTACACAGTCATAGTCAAGCATGCCCTGAACAAGAATCCGTTGAATATATTTGCATATCTCTTGAAGAATATTTTTAATGAACTTTTGAAAATCAGGAAAGCGATCCATGCACTTGGACATTCCAAGTATGTTGGAATGTCTTGAAATTGTACTCAGTCATAGTCAACGACGCCCTGAACAAGAATCCGTTGAAAATATTTGCATATCGCTTAAGGAATATTTTTAATGAATTTTTGAAAATCAGGAAAGCGATCCATGCACTTAGGCAGTGACTTAACTTTTTCGTCAAAAAAGACCCCAAAAGTATCTTGGAATGTCTTGAAATTGTACACAGTCATAGTCAAGCATGCCCTGAACAAGAATCCGTTGAATATATTTGCATATCTCTTGAAGAATATTTTTAATGAATTTTTGAAAATCCGAAAAGCACCATGCACTTGGACATTCCAAGTATGTTGGAATGTCTTGAAATTGTACTCAGTCATAGTCAACGACGCTCTGAACAAGAATCAATTGAAAATATTTGCATATCTCTTAAGGAATATTTTTAATGAATTTTTGAAAATGAGGAAAGTCTGTGCACTTAGGCAGTGACTTAACTTTTTATTCAAAAAAGACCCCAAAAGTATCTTGGAATGTCTTGAAATTGTACACAGTCATAGTCAAGCATGCCCTGAACAAGAATCCGTTGAATATATTTGCATATCTCTTGAAGAATATTTTTAATGAACTTTTGAAAATCCGGAAAGCGATCCATGTACTTGGACATTCAAAGTATGTTGGAATGTCTTGAAATTGTACTCGGTCATAGTCAACGACACCCTGAACAAGAATCCGTTGAAAATATTTGCATATCGCTTAAGGAATATTTTTAATGAATTTTTGAAAATCAGGAAAGCGATCCATGCACTTAGGCAGTGACTTAACTTTTTCGTCAAAAAAGACCCCAAAAGTATCTTGGAATGTCTTGAAATTGTACACAGTCATAGTCAAGAATGCCCTGAACAAGAATCCGTTGAATATATTTGCATATCTCTTGAAGAATATTTTTAATGAATTTTTGAAAATCCGGAAAGCGATCCATGCACTTGGACATTCCAAGTATGTTGGAATGTCTTGAAATTGTACTCGGTCATAGTCAACGACGCCCTGAACAAGAATCCATTGAAAATATTTGCATATCTCTTAAGGAATATTTTTAATGAATTTTTGAAAATGATGAAAGTCTGTGCACTTAGGCAGTGACTTAACTTTTTATTCAAAAAAGACCCCAAAGGTATCTTGGAATGTCTTGAAATTGTACACAGTCATAGTCAAGCATGCCCTGAACAAGAATCCGTTGAATATATTTGCATATCTCTTGAAGAATATTTTTAATGAACTTTTGAAAATCAGGAAAGCGATCCATGCACTTGGACATTCCAAGTATGTTGGAATGTCTTGAAATTGTACTCAGTCATAGTCAACGACGCCCTGAACAAGAATCCGTTGAAAATATTTGCATATCGTTTAAGGAATATTTTTAAAGAATTTCTGAAAATCAGGAAAGCGATCCATGCACTTAGGCAGTGACTAAACTTTTTTGTCAAAAAAGACCCCAAAAGTATCTTGGAATGTCTTGAAATTGTACACAGTCATAGTCAAGCATGCCCTGAACAAGAATCCGTTGAATATATTTGCATATCTCTTGAAGAATATTTTTAATGAATTTTTGAAAATCCGAAAAGCGATCCAAGCACTTGGACATTCCAAGTATGTTGGAATGTCTTGAAATTGTACTCAGTCATAGTCAACGACGCCCTGAACAAGAATCAATTGAAAATATTTGCATATCTCTTAAGGAATATTTTTAATGAATTTTTGAAAATGAGGAAAGTCTGTGCACTTAGGCAGTGACTTAACTTTTTATTCAAAAAAGACCCCAAAAGTATCTTGGAATGTCTTGAAATTGTACACAGTCATAGTCAAGCATGCCCTGAACAAGAATCCGTTGAATATATTTGCATATCTCTTGAAGAATATTTTTAATGAACTTTTGAAAATCAGGAAAGCGATCCATGCACTTGGACATTCCAAGTATGTTGGAATGTCTTGAAATTGTACTCAGTCATAGTCAACGACGCCCTGAACAAGAATCCGTTGAAAATATTTGCATATCGTTTAAGGAATATTTTTAAAGAATTTCTGAAAATCAGGAAAGCGATCCATGCACTAAGGCAGTGACTTAACTTTTTCGTCAAAAAAGACCCCAAAAGTATCTTGGAATGTCTTGAAATTGTACACAGTCATAGTCAAGCATGCCCTGAACAAGAATCCGTTGAATATATTTGCATATCTCTTGAAGAATATTTTTAATGAACTTTTGAAAATCAGGAAAGCGATCCATGCATTTGGACATTCCAAGTATGTTGGAATGTCTTGAAATTGTACTCAGTCATAGTCAACGACGCCCTGAACAAGAATCCGTTGAAAATATTTGCATATCGTTTAAGGAATATTTTTAAAGAATTTCTGAAAATCAGGAAAGCGATCCATGCACTTAGGCAGTGACTAAACTTTTTTGTCAAAAAAGACCCCAAAAGTATCTTGGAATGTCTTGAAATTGTACACAGTCATAGTCAAGCATGCCCTGAACAAGAATATGTTGAATATATTTGCATATCTCTTGAAGAATATTTTTAATTAATTTTTGAAAATCCGAAAAGCGATCCATGCACTTGGACATTCCAAGTATGTTGGAATGTCTTGAAATTGTACTCAGTCATAGTCAACGACGCCCTGAACAAGAATCAATTGAAAATATTTGCATATCTCTTAAGGAATATTTTTAATGAATTTTTGAAAATGAGGAAAGTCTGTGCACTTAGGCAGTGACTTAACTTTTTATTCAAAAAAGACCCGAAAAGTATCTTGGAATGTCTTGAAATTGTACACAGTCATAGTCAAGCATGCCCTGAACAAGAATCCGTTGAATATATTTGCATATCTCTTGAAGAATATTTTTAATGAACTTTTGAAAATCAGGAAAGCGATCCATGCACTTGGACATTCCAAGTATGTTGGAATGTCTTGAAATTGTACTCAGTCATAGTCAACGACGCCCTGAACAAGAATCCGTTGAAAATATTTGCATATCGTTTAAGGAATATTTTTAAAGAATTTCTGAAAATCAGGAAAGCGATCCATGCACTTAGGCAGTGACTTAACTTTTTCGTCAAAAAAGACCCCAAAAGTATTTCGGAATGTCTTGAAATTGTACACAGTCATAGTCAAGAATGCCCTGAACAAGAATCCGTTGAATATATTTGCATATCTCTTGAAGAATATTTTTAATTAATTTTTGAAAATCCGAAAAGCGATCCATGCACTTGGACATTCCAAGTATGTTGGAATGTCTTGAAATTGTACTCAGTCATAGTCAACGACGCCCTGAACAAGAATCAATTGAAAATATTTGCATATCTCTTAAGGAATATTTTTAATGAATTTTTGAAAATGAGGAAAGTCTGTGCACTTAGGCAGTGACTTAACTTTTTATTCAAAAAAGACCCGAAAAGTATCTTGGAATGTCTTGAAATTGTACACAGTCATAGTCAAGCATGCCCTGAACAAGAATCCGTTGAATATATTTGCATATCTCTTGAAGAATATTTTTAATGAACTTTTGAAAATCAGGAAAGCGATCCATGCACTTGGACATTCCAAGTATGTTGGAATGTCTTGAAATTGTACTCAGTCATAGTCAACGACGCCCTGAACAAGAATCCGTTGAAAATATTTGCATATCGTTTAAGGAATATTTTTAAAGAATTTCTGAAAATCAGGAAAGCGATCCATGCACTTAGGCAGTGACTTAACTTTTTCGTCAAAAAAGACCCCAAAAGTATTTCGGAATGTCTTGAAATTGTACACAGTCATAGTCAAGAATGCCCTGAACAAGAATCCGTTGAATATATTTGCATATCTCTTGAAGAATATTTTTAATGAATTTTTGAAAATCCGGAAAGCGATCCATGCACTTGGACATTCCAAGTATGTTGTAATGTCTTGAAATTGTACTCGGTCATAGTCAACGACGCCCTGAACAAGAATCCATTGAAAATATTTGCATATCTCTTAAGGAATATTTTTAATGAATTTTTGAAAATGATGAAAGTCTGTGCACTGAGGCAGTGACTTAACTTTTTATTCAAAAAAGACCCCAAAGGTATCTTGGAATGTCTTGAAATTGTACACAGTCATAGTCAAGCATGCCCTGAACAAGAATCCGTTGAATATATTTGCATATCTCTTGAAGAATATTTTTAATGAATTTTTGAAAATCCGAAAAGCGATCCAAGCACTTGGACATTCCAAGTATGTTGGAATGTCTTGAAATTGTACTCAGTCATAGTCAACGACGCCCTGAACAAGAATCAATTGAAAATATTTGCATATCTCTTAAGGAATATTTTTAATGAATTTTTGAAAATGAGGAAAGTCTGTGCACTTAGGCAGTGACTTAACTTTTTATTCAAAAAAGACCCCAAAAGTATCTTGGAATGTCTTGAAATTGTACACAGTCATAGTCAAGCATGCCCTGAACAAGAATCCGTTGAATATATTTGCATATCTCTTGAAGAATATTTTTAATGAACTTTTGAAAATCAGGAAAGCGATCCATGCACTTGGACATTCCAAGTATGTTGGAATGTCTTGAAATTGTACTCAGTCATAGTCAACGACGCCCTGAACAAGAATCCGTTGAAAATATTTGCATATCGTTTAAGGAATATTTTTAAAGAATTTCTGAAAATCAGGAAAGCGATCCATGCACTAAGGCAGTGACTTAACTTTTTCGTCAAAAAAGACCCCAAAAGTATCTTGGAATGTCTTGAAATTGTACACAGTCATAGTCAAGCATGCCCTGAACAAGAATTTGTTGAATATATTTGCATATCTCTTGAAGAATATTTTTAATGAACTTTTGAAAATCAGGAAAGCGATCCATGCATTTGGACATTCCAAGTATGTTGGAATGTCTTGAAATTGTACTCAGTCATAGTCAACGACGCCCTGAACAAGAATCCGTTGAAAATATTTGCATATCGTTTAAGGAATATTTTTAAAGAATTTCTGAAAATCAGGAAAGCGATCCATGCACTTAGGCAGTGACTAAACTTTTTTGTCAAAAAAGACCCCAAAAGTATCTTGGAATGTCTTGAAATTGTACACAGTCATAGTCAAGCATGCCCTGAACAAGAATATGTTGAATATATTTGCATATCTCTTGAAGAATATTTTTAATTAATTTTTGAAAATCCGAAAAGCGATCCATGCACTTGGACATTCCAAGTATGTTGGAATGTCTTGAAATTGTACTCAGTCATAGTCAACGACGCCCTGAACAAGAATCAATTGAAAATATTTGCATATCTCTTAAGGAATATTTTTAATGAATTTTTGAAAATGAGGAAAGTCTGTGCACTTAGGCAGTGACTTAACTTTTTATTCAAAAAAGACCCGAAAAGTATCTTGGAATGTCTTGAAATTGTACACAGTCATAGTCAAGCATGCCCTGAACAAGAATCCGTTGAATATATTTGCATATCTCTTGAAGAATATTTTTAATGAACTTTTGAAAATCAGGAAAGCGATCCATGCACTTGGACATTCCAAGTATGTTGGAATGTCTTGAAATTGTACTCAGTCATAGTCAACGACGCCCTGAACAAGAATCCGTTGAAAATATTTGCATATCGTTTAAGGAATATTTTTAAAGAATTTCTGAAAATCAGGAAAGCGATCCATGCACTTAGGCAGTGACTTAACTTTTTCGTCAAAAAAGACCCCAAAAGTATTTCGGAATGTCTTGAAATTGTACACAGTCATAGTCAAGAATGCCCTGAACAAGAATCCGTTGAATATATTTGCATATCTCTTGAAGAATATTTTTAATGAATTTTTGAAAATCCGGAAAGCGATCCATGCACTTGGACTTTCCAAGTATGTTGGAATGTCTTGAAA